>NC_083767.1:0-600000 GCF_963514075.1 Conger conger
AGCGAAATCGCGGACTCGCGGACACCCGCGAAATCGCGGACTCGCGAACACTCCCGAAATCGCGGACTCGCGAACACCCGCGAAATCGCGGACTCGCGAACACTCGCGAAATCGCGGACTCGCGAACACCCGCGAAATCGCGGACTCGCGAAATCGCGGACTCGCGAACACTCGCGAAATCGCGGACTCTCGAACAATCCCGAAATTGCGGACTCGCGAACACTCGCGAATTCGCGGACTCGCGAACACTCGCGAAATCGCGGACTCGCGAACACTCGCGAAATCGCGGACTCGCGAACACTCCCGAAATCGCGAACTCGCGCGGACTCGCGAACACTCCCGAAATAGCGGACTCGCGAACACCCGCGAAATCGCAGACTCGCGAACACCCGCGAAATCGCGGACTCGCGAAATCGCGGACTCGCGAACACTCCCGAAATCGCGGACTCGCGAACACTCGCGAACACTCGCAAAATCGCGAAATCGCGGACTCGCAAAATCGCGGACTCGCGGACACTCGCGAAATCGCGGACTCGCGAACACCCGCGAAATCGCGGACTCGCGAACACTCGCGAAATCGCGGACTCGCTAACACTCCCGAAATAGCGGACTCGCGAACACCCGCGAAATCGAAGACTCGCGAACACCCTGGTGAAAACCCGCGAAATCGCGGACTCGCGAACACCCGCGAAATCGCGGACTCGCGAAATCACGGACTCGCGAAATCGCGGACTCGCGAACACTCCCGAAATCGCGGACTCGCGAACAGCCGCGAAATCGCGGACTCGCGAACACCAGCGAAATCGCGGACTCGCGAACACTCCCGAAATCGCGGACTCGCGAACACTCCCGAAATCGCGGACTCGCGAACACTCCCGAAATCGCGGACACTCCCGAAATCGCGGACTCGGGAACACCAGCGAAATCGCGGACTCGCGGACACCCGCGAAATCGCGGAATCGCGAACACTCCCGAAATCGCGGACTCGCGAACACTCCCGAAATAGCGGACTCGCGAACACCCGCGAAATCGCAGACTCGCGAACACCCGCGAAATCGCGGACTCGCGAACACTCCCGAAATAGCGGACTCGCGAACACTCGCGAAATCGCGGACTCGCGAACACTCCCGAAATCGTGAACTCGCGAACACTCGCGAAATCGCGGACTCGCGAACACTCCCGAAATAGCGGACTCGCGAACACCCGCGAAATCGCAGACTCGCGAACACCCGCGAAATCGCGGACTCGCGAACACTCCCGAAATAGCGGACTCGCGAACACTCGCGAAATCGCGGACTCGCGAACACTCGCAAAATCGCGAAATCGCGGACTCGCGAACACCCGCGAAATAGCGGACTCGCGAAATCGCGAACACTCGCGAATTCGCGGACTCGCGAACACTCGCGAAATCGCGGACTCGCGAACACTCGCGAAATCGCGGACTCGCGAACACTCCCGAAATCGCGGACTCGCGAACACTCCCGAAATCGCGTACTCGCGAACACCCGCGAAATCGCGGACTCGCGAAATCGCGGACTCGCGAATACTCCCGACATCGCGGACTCGCGAACACTCCCGAAATCGCGGACTCGCGAACACTCCCGAAATCGCGAAATCGCGGACTCGCGAACACTCGCGAAATCGCGGACTCGCGAACACTCGCGAAATCGCGGACTCGCGAAAACCCGCGAAATCGCGGACTCGCGAACACTCCCGAAATTGCGGACTCGCGAACACCCGCGAAATCGCGGACTCGCGAACACCCGCGAAATCGCGGACTCGCGAAATCACGGACTCGCGAAATCACGGACTCGCGAAATCGCGGACTCGCGAACACTCGCGAAATCGCGGACTCGGGAACACCCGCGAAATCGCGGACTGGCGAACACCAGCGAAATCGCGGAATCGCGAACACTCCCGAAATCACGGACTCGCGAAATCGCGGACTCGCGAACACTCGCGAAATCGCGGACTCGCGAAATCACGGACTCGCGAAATCGCGGACTCGCGAACACTCCCGAAATCGCGGACTCGCGAACACTCCCGAAATCGCGGACTCGCGAACACCCGCGAAATCGCGGACTCGCGAACACCCGCGAAATCGCGGACTCGCGAACACCCGCGAAATCGCGGACTCGCGAAATCGCGGACTCGCGAAATCGCGGACTCGCGAACACTCGCGAAATCGCGGACTCTCGAACAATCCCGAAATAGCGGACTCGCGAACACCCTGGTGAAAACCCGCGAAATCGCGGACTCGCGAACACCCGCGAAATCGCGGACTCGCGAAATCACGGACTCGCGAAATCGCGGACTCGCGAACACTCCCGAAATCGCGGACTCGCGAACAGCCGCGAAATCGCGGACTCGCGAACACCAGCGAAATCGCGGACTCGCGAACACTCCCGAAATCGCGGACTCGCGAACACCCGCGAAATCGCGGACTCGCGAACACCCGCGAAATCGCGGACTCGCGAACACCCGCGAAATCGCGGACTCGCGAAATCGCGGACTCGCGAACAATCCCGAAATTGCGGACTCGCGGACACCCGCGAAATAGCGGACTCGCGAAATCGCGAACACTCGCGAATTCGCGGACTCGCGAACACTCGCGAAATCGCGGACTCGCGAACACTCGCGACATCGCGGACTCGCGAACACTCCCGAAATCGCGGACTCGCGAACACTCCCGAAATAGCGGACTCGCGAACACCAGCGAAATCGCGGACTCGCGAACACTCCCGAAATCGCGGACTCGCGAACACCCGCGAAATCGCGGACTCGCGAAATCGCGGACTCGCGAATACTCCCGACATCGCCGACTCGCGAACACTCCCGAAATCGCGGACTCGCGAACACTCCCGAAATCGCGGACTCGCGAACACTCCCGCAATCGCGGACACTCCCGAAATCGCGGACTCGGGAACACCAGCGAAATCGCGGACTCGCGGACACCCGCGAAATCGCGGACTCGCGAACACTCCCGAAATCGCGGACTCGCGAACACCCGCGAAATCGCGGACTCGCGAACACTCGCGAAATCGCGGACTCGCGAACACCCGCGAAATCGCGGACTCGCGAAATCGCGGACTCGCGAACACTCGCGAAATCGCGGACTCTCGAACAATCCCGAAATTGCGGACTCGCGAACACTCGCGAATTCGCGGACTCGCGAACACTCGCGAAATCGCGGACTCGCGAACACTCGCGAAATCGCGGCCTCGCGAACACTCCCGAAATCGCGAACTCGCGCGGACTCGCGAACACTCCCGAAATAGCGGACTCGCGAACACCCGCGAAATCGCAGACTCGCGAACACCCGCGAAATCGCGGACTCGCGAAATCGCGGACTCGCGAACACTCCCGAAATCGCGGACTCGCGAACACTCGCGAACACTCGCAAAATCGCGAAATCGCGGACTCGCAAAATCGCGGACTCGCGGACACTCGCGAAATCGCGGACTCGCGAACACCCGCGAAATCGCGGACTCGCGAACACTCGCGAAATCGCGGACTCGCTAACACTCCCGAAATAGCGGACTCGCGAACACCCGCGAAATCGAAGACTCGCGAACACCCTGGTGAAAACCCGCGAAATCGCGGACTCGCGAACACCCGCGAAATCGCGGACTCGCGAAATCACGGACTCGCGAAATCGCGGACTCGCGAACACTCCCGAAATCGCGGACTCGCGAACAGCCGCGAAATCGCGGACTCGCGAACACCAGCGAAATCGCGGACTCGCGAACACTCCCGAAATCGCGGACTCGCGAACACTCCCGAAATCGCGGACTCGCGAACACTCCCGAAATCGCGGACACTCCCGAAATCGCGGACTCGGGAACACCAGCGAAATCGCGGACTCGCGGACACCCGCGAAATCGCGGAATCGCGAACACTCCCGAAATCGCGGACTCGCGAACACTCCCGAAATAGCGGACTCGCGAACACCCGCGAAATCGCAGACTCGCGAACACCCGCGAAATCGCGGACTCGCGAACACTCCCGAAATAGCGGACTCGCGAACACTCGCGAAATCGCGGACTCGCGAACACTCCCGAAATCGTGAACTCGCGAACACTCGCGAAATCGCGGACTCGCGAACACTCCCGAAATAGCGGACTCGCGAACACCCGCGAAATCGCAGACTCGCGAACACCCGCGAAATCGCGGACTCGCGAACACTCCCGAAATAGCGGACTCGCGAACACTCGCGAAATCGCGGACTCGCGAACACTCGCAAAATCGCGAAATCGCGGACTCGCAAAATCGCGGACTCGCGGACACTCGCGAAATCGCGGACTCGCGAACACCCGCGAAATCGCGGACTCGCGAACACTCGCGAAATCGCGGACTCGCGAAATCGCGGACTCGCTAACACTCCCGAAATAGCGGACTCGCTAACACTCCCGAAATAGCGGACTCGCGAACACCCTGGTGAAAACCCGCGAAATCGCGGACTCGCGAACACCCGCGAAATCGCGGACTCGCGAAATCACGGACTCGCGAAATCGCGGACTCGCGAACACTCCCGAAATCGCGGACTCGCGAACAGCCGCGAAATCGCGGACTCGCGAACACCAGCGAAATCGCGGACTCGCGAACACTCCCGAAATCGCGGACTCGCGAACACCCGCGAAATCGCGGACTCGCGAACACCCGCGAAATCGCGGACTCGCGAACACCCGCGAAATCGCGGACTCGCGAAATCGCGGACTCGCGAACAATCCCGAAATTGCGGACTCGCGGACACCCGCGAAATAGCGGACTCGCGAAATCGCGAACACTCGCGAATTCGCGGACTCGCGAACACTCGCGAAATCGCGGACTCGCGAACACTCGCGACATCGCGGACTCGCGAACACTCCCGAAATCGCGGACTCGCGAACACTCCCGAAATAGCGGACTCGCGAACACCAGCGAAATCGCGGACTCGCGAACACTCCCGAAATCGCGGACTCGCGAACACCCGCGAAATCGCGGACTCGCGAAATCGCGGACTCGCGAATACTCCCGACATCGCCGACTCGCGAACACTCCCGAAATCGCGGACTCGCGAACACTCCCGAAATAGCGGACTCGCGAACACCAGCGAAATCGCGGACTCGCGAACACTCCCGAAATCGCGGACTCGCGAACACCCGCGAAATCGCGGACTCGCGAAATCGCGGACTCGCGAATACTCCCGACATCGCGGACTCGCGAACACTCCCGAAATCGCGGACTCGCGAACACTCCCGAAATCGCGAAATCGCGGACTCGCGAACACTCGCGAAATTGCGGACTCGCGAACACTCGCGAAATCGCGGACTCGCGAACACTCGCGAAATCGCGGACTCGCGAACACCCGCGAAATCGCGGACTCGCGAACACCCGCGAAATAGCGGACTCGCGAAATCGCGAACACTCGCGAATTCGCGGACTCGCGAACACTCGCGAAATCGCGGACTCGCGAACACTCGCGAAATCGCGGACTCGCGAACACTCCCGAAATCGCGGACTCGCGAACACTCCCGAAATCGCGTACTCGCGAACACCCGCGAAATCGCGGACTCGCGAAATCGCGGACTCGCGAATACTCCCGACATCGCGGACTCGCGAACACTCCCGAAATCGCGGACTCGCGAACACTCCCGAAATCGCGAAATCGCGGACTCGCGAACACTCGCGAAATCGCGGACTCGCGAACACTCGCGAAATCGCGGACTCGCGAAAACCCGCGAAATCGCGGACTCGCGAACACTCCCGAAATTGCGGACTCGCGAACACCCGCGAAATCGCGGACTCGCGAACACCCGCGAAATCGCGGACTCGCGAAATCACGGACTCGCGAAATCACGGACTCGCGAAATCGCGGACTCGCGAACACTCGCGAAATCGCGGACTCGGGAACACCCGCGAAATCGCGGACTGGCGAACACCAGCGAAATCGCGGAATCGCGAACACTCCCGAAATCACGGACTCGCGAAATCGCGGACTCGCGAACACTCGCGAAATCGCGGACTCGCGAAATCACGGACTCGCGAAATCGCGGACTCGCGAACACTCCCGAAATCGCGGACTCGCGAACACTCCCGAAATCGCGGACTCGCGAACACCCGCGAAATCGCGGACTCGCGAACACCCGCGAAATCGCGGACTCGCGAACACCCGCGAAATCGCGGACTCGCGAAATCGCGGACTCGCGAAATCGCGGACTCGCGAACACTCGCGAAATCGCGGACTCTCGAACAATCCCGAAATAGCGGACTCGCGAACACCCTGGTGAAAACCCGCGAAATCGCGGACTCGCGAACACCCGCGAAATCGCGGACTCGCGAAATCACGGACTCGCGAAATCGCGGACTCGCGAACACTCCCGAAATCGCGGACTCGCGAACAGCCGCGAAATCGCGGACTCGCGAACACCAGCGAAATCGCGGACTCGCGAACACTCCCGAAATCGCGGACTCGCGAACACCCGCGAAATCGCGGACTCGCGAACACCCGCGAAATCGCGGACTCGCGAACACCCGCGAAATCGCGGACTCGCGAAATCGCGGACTCGCGAACAATCCCGAAATTGCGGACTCGCGGACACCCGCGAAATAGCGGACTCGCGAAATCGCGAACACTCGCGAATTCGCGGACTCGCGAACACTCGCGAAATCGCGGACTCGCGAACACTCGCGACATCGCGGACTCGCGAACACTCCCGAAATCGCGGACTCGCGAACACTCCCGAAATAGCGGACTCGCGAACACCAGCGAAATCGCGGACTCGCGAACACTCCCGAAATCGCGGACTCGCGAACACCCGCGAAATCGCGGACTCGCGAAATCGCGGACTCGCGAATACTCCCGACATCGCCGACTCGCGAACACTCCCGAAATCGCGGACTCGCGAACACTCCCGAAATAGCGGACTCGCGAACACCAGCGAAATCGCGGACTCGCGAACACTCCCGAAATCGCGGACTCGCGAACACCCGCGAAATCGCGGACTCGCGAAATCGCGGACTCGCGAATACTCCCGACATCGCGGACTCGCGAACACTCCCGAAATCGCGGACTCGCGAACACTCCCGAAATCGCGAAATCGCGGACTCGCGAACACTCGCGAAATTGCGGACTCGCGAACACTCGCGAAATCGCGGACTCGCGAACACTCGCGAAATCGCGGACTCGCGAACACCCGCGAAATCGCGGACTCGCGAACACCCGCGAAATAGCGGACTCGCGAAATCGCGAACACTCGCGAATTCGCGGACTCGCGAACACTCGCGAAATCGCGGACTCGCGAACACTCGCGAAATCGCGGACTCGCGAACACTCCCGAAATCGCGGACTCGCGAACACTCCCGAAATCGCGTACTCGCGAACACCCGCGAAATCGCGGACTCGCGAAATCGCGGACTCGCGAATACTCCCGACATCGCGGACTCGCGAACACTCCCGAAATCGCGGACTCGCGAACACTCCCGAAATCGCGAAATCGCGGACTCGCGAACACTCGCGAAATCGCGGACTCGCGAACACTCGCGAAATCGCGGACTCGCGAAAACCCGCGAAATCGCGGACTCGCGAACACTCCCGAAATTGCGGACTCGCGAACACCCGCGAAATCGCGGACTCGCGAACACCCGCGAAATCGCGGACTCGCGAAATCACGGACTCGCGAAATCACGGACTCGCGAAATCGCGGACTCGCGAACACTCGCGAAATCGCGGACTCGGGAACACCCGCGAAATCGCGGACTGGCGAACACCAGCGAAATCGCGGAATCGCGAACACTCCCGAAATCACGGACTCGCGAAATCGCGGACTCGCGAACACTCGCGAAATCGCGGACTCGCGAAATCACGGACTCGCGAAATCGCGGACTCGCGAACACTCCCGAAATCGCGGACTCGCGAACACTCCCGAAATCGCGGACTCGCGAACACCCGCGAAATCGCGGACTCGCGAACACCCGCGAAATCGCGGACTCGCGAACACCCGCGAAATCGCGGACTCGCGAAATCGCGGACTCGCGAAATCGCGGACTCGCGAACACTCGCGAAATCGCGGACTCGCGAACACCCGCGAAATCGCGGACTCGCGAAATCGCGGACTCGCGAAATCGCGGACTCGCGAACACTCGCGAAATCGCGGACTCTCGAACAATCCCGAAATTGCGGACTCGCGAACACCCGCGAAATAGCGGACTCGCGAAATCGCGAACACTCGCGAATTCGCGGACTCGCGAACACTCGCGAAATCGCGGACTCGCGAACACTCGCGAAATCGCGGACTCGCGAACACTCCCGAAATCGCGAACTCGCGAACACTCGCGAAATCGCGGACTCGCGAACACTCCCGAAATAGCGGACTCGCGAACACCCGCGAAATCGCAGACTCGCGAACACCCGCGAAATCGCGGACTCGCGAAATCGCGGACTCGCGAACACTCGCGAAATCGCGGATTCTCGAACAATCCCGAAATTGCGGACTCGCGAACACCCGCGAAATAGCGGACTCGCGAAATCGCGAACACTCGCGAATTCGCGGACTCGCGAACACTCGCGAAATCGCGGACTCGCGAACACTCGCGAAATCGCGGACTCGCGAACACTCCCGAAATCGCGAACTCGCGAACACTCGCGAAATCGCGGACTCGCGAACACTCCCGAAATAGCGGACTCGCGAACACCCGCGAAATCGCAGACTCGCGAACACCCGCGAAATCGCGGACTCGCGAACACTCCCGAAATAGCGGACTCGCGAACACCCGCGAAATCGCAGACTCGCGAACACTCCCGAAATCGCGGACTCGCGAACACCCGCGAAATCGCGAACACCCGCGAAATCGCGGACTCGCGAACACTCCCGAAATTGCGGACTCGCGAACACCCGCGAAATCGCGGACTCGCGAACACCCGCGAAATCGCGGACTCGCGAACACCCGCGAAATCGCGGACTCGCGAAATCACGGACTCGCGAAATCGCGGACTCGGGAACACCCGCGAAATCGCGGACTCGCGAACACCAGCGAAATCGCGGAATCGCGAACACTCCCGAAATCACGGACTCGCGAAATCGCGGACTCGCGAACACTCGCGAAATCGCGGACTCGCGAAATCACGGACTCGCGAAATCGCGGACTCGCGAACACTCCCGAAATCGCGGACTCGCGAACACCTGCGAAATCGCGAACACTCCCGAAATCGCGGACTCGCGAACACCCGCGAAATCGCGGACTCGCGAACACTCGCGAAATCGCGGACTCGCGAACTCTCCCGAAATCGCGGACTCGCGAAAACCCGCGAAATCGCGGACTCGCGAACACCCGCGAAATCGCGGACTCGCGAAATCGCGGACTCGCGAACACTCCCGAAATCGCGGACTCGCGGATACGCGAACACCCGCGAAATCGCGGACTCGCGAAATCGCGGACTCGCGAACACCCGCGAAATCGCGGACTCGCGAAATCGCGGACTCGCGAAATCACGGACTCGCGAAATCGCGGACTCGCGAACACTCCCGAAATCGCGGACTCGCGAACACTCGCGAACACTCGCAAAATCGCGAAATCGCGGACTCGCAAAATCGCGGACTCGCGGACACTCGCGAAATCGCGGACTCGCGAACACCCGCGAAATCGCGGACTCGCGAAATCGCGGACTCGCGAAATCACGGACTCGCGAAATCGCGGACTCGCGAACACTCCCGAAATCGCGGACTCGCGAACACTCGCGAACACTCGCAAAATCGCGAAATCGCGGACTCGCAAAATCGCGGACTCGCGGACACTCGCGAAATCGCGGACTCGCGAACACCCGCGAAATCGCGGACTCGCGAACACTCGCGAAATCGCGGACTCGCGAAATCGCGGACTCGCTAACACTCCCGAAATAGCGGACTCGCGAACACCCGCGAAATCGAAGACTCGCGAACACCCTGGTGAAAACCCGCGAAATCGCGGACTCGCGAACACCCGCGAAATCGCGGACTCGCGAAATCACGGACTCGCGAAATCGCGGACTCGCGAACACTCCCGAAATCGCGGACTCGCGAACAGCCGCGAAATCGCGGACTCGCGAACACCAGCGAAATCGCGGAATCGCGAACACTCCCGAAATCACGGACTCGCGAAATCGCGGACTCGCGAACACTCGCGAAATCGCGGACTCGCGAAATCACGGACTCGCGAAATCGCGGACTCGCGAACACTCCCGAAATCGCGGACTCGCGAACACCTGCGAAATCGCGAACACTCCCGAAATCGCGGACTCGCGAACACCCGCGAAATCGCGGACTCGCGAACACTCGCGAAATCGCGGACTCGCGAACTCTCCCGAAATCGCGGACTCGCGAAAACCCGCGAAATCGCGGACTCGCGAACACCCGCGAAATCGCGGACTCGCGAAATCGCGGACTCGCGAACACTCCCGAAATCGCGGACTCGCGGATACGCGAACACCCGCGAAATCGCGGACTCGCGAAATCGCGGACTCGCGAACACCCGCGAAATCGCGGACTCGCGAAATCACGGACTCGCGAAATCGCGGACTCGGGAACACCCGCGAAATCGCGGACTCGCGAACACCAGCGAAATCGCGGAATCGCGAACACTCCCGAAATCACGGACTCGCGAAATCGCGGACTCGCGAACACTCCCGAAATAGCGGACTCGCGAACACCCGCGAAATCGCAGACTCGCGAACACCCGCGAAATCGCGGACTCGCGAAATCGCGGACTCGCGAACACTCGCGAAATCGCGGATTCTCGAACAATCCCGAAATTGCGGACTCGCGAACACCCGCGAAATAGCGGACTCGCGAAATCGCGAACACTCGCGAATTCGCGGACTCGCGAACACTCGCGAAATCGCGGACTCGCGAACACTCGCGAAATCGCGGACTCGCGAACACTCCCGAAATCGCGAACTCGCGAACACTCGCGAAATCGCGGACTCGCGAACACTCGCGAAATCGCGGACTCGCGAACACTCCCGAAATCGCGAACTCGCGAACACTCGCGAAATCGCGGACTCGCGAACACTCCCGAAATAGCGGACTCGCGAACACCCGCGAAATCGCAGACTCGCGAACACCCGCGAAATCGCGGACTCGCGAAATCGCGGACTCGCGAACACTCGCGAAATCGCGGATTCTCGAACAATCCCGAAATTGCGGACTCGCGAACACCCGCGAAATAGCGGACTCGCGAAATCGCGAACACTCGCGAATTCGCGGACTCGCGAACACTCGCGAAATCGCGGACTCGCGAACACTCGCGAAATCGCGGACTCGCGAACACTCCCGAAATCGCGAACTCGCGAACACTCGCGAAATCGCGGACTCGCGAACACTCCCGAAATAGCGGACTCGCGAACACCCGCGAAATCGCAGACTCGCGAACACCCGCGAAATCGCGGACTCGCGAACACTCCCGAAATAGCGGACTCGCGAACACCCGCGAAATCGCAGACTCGCGAACACTCCCGAAATCGCGGACTCGCGAACACCCGCGAAATCGCGAACACCCGCGAAATCGCGGACTCGCGAACACTCCCGAAATTGCGGACTCGCGAACACCCGCGAAATCGCGGACTCGCGAACACCCGCGAAATCGCGGACTCGCGAACACCCGCGAAATCGCGGACTCGCGAAATCACGGACTCGCGAAATCGCGGACTCGGGAACACCCGCGAAATCGCGGACTCGCGAACACCAGCGAAATCGCGGAATCGCGAACACTCCCGAAATCACGGACTCGCGAAATCGCGGACTCGCGAAATCACGGACTCGCGAAATCGCGGACTCGCGAACACTCCCGAAATCGCGGACTCGCGAACACCTGCGAAATCGCGAACACTCCCGAAATCGCGGACTCGCGAACACCCGCGAAATCGCGGACTCGCGAACACTCGCGAAATCGCGGACTCGCGAACTCTCCCGAAATCGCGGACTCGCGAAAACCCGCGAAATCGCGGACTCGCGAACACCCGCGAAATCGCGGACTCGCGAAATCGCGGACTCGCGAACACTCCCGAAATCGCGGACTCGCGGATACGCGAACACCCGCGAAATCGCGGACTCGCGAAATCGCGGACTCGCGAACACCCGCGAAATCGCGGACTCGCGAAATCGCGGACTCGCGAAATCACGGACTCGCGAAATCGCGGACTCGCGAACACCAGCGAAATCGCGGACTCGCGGACACCCGCGAAATCGCGGACTCGCGAACACTCCCGAAATCGCGGACTCGCGAACACCCGCGAAATCGCGGACTCGCGAACACTCGCGAAATCGCGGACTCGCGAACACCCGCGAAATCGCGGACTCGCGAAATCGCGGACTCGCGAACACTCGCGAAATCGCGGACTCTCGAACAATCCCGAAATTGCGGACTCGCGAACACTCGCGAATTCGCGGACTCGCGAACACTCGCGAAATCGCGGACTCGCGAACACTCGCGAAATCGCGGACTCGCGAACACTCCCGAAATCGCGAACTCGCGCGGACTCGCGAACACTCCCGAAATAGCGGACTCGCGAACACCCGCGAAATCGCAGACTCGCGAACACCCGCGAAATCGCGGACTCGCGAAATCGCGGACTCGCGAACACTCCCGAAATCGCGGACTCGCGAACACTCGCGAACACTCGCAAAATCGCGAAATCGCGGACTCGCAAAATCGCGGACTCGCGGACACTCGCGAAATCGCGGACTCGCGAACACCCGCGAAATCGCGGACTCGCGAACACTCGCGAAATCGCGGACTCGCTAACACTCCCGAAATAGCGGACTCGCGAACACCCGCGAAATCGAAGACTCGCGAACACCCTGGTGAAAACCCGCGAAATCGCGGACTCGCGAACACCCGCGAAATCGCGGACTCGCGAAATCACGGACTCGCGAAATCGCGGACTCGCGAACACTCCCGAAATCGCGGACTCGCGAACAGCCGCGAAATCGCGGACTCGCGAACACCAGCGAAATCGCGGACTCGCGAACACTCCCGAAATCGCGGACTCGCGAACACTCCCGAAATCGCGGACTCGCGAACACTCCCGAAATCGCGGACACTCCCGAAATCGCGGACTCGGGAACACCAGCGAAATCGCGGACTCGCGGACACCCGCGAAATCGCGGAATCGCGAACACTCCCGAAATCGCGGACTCGCGAACACTCCCGAAATAGCGGACTCGCGAACACCCGCGAAATCGCAGACTCGCGAACACCCGCGAAATCGCGGACTCGCGAACACTCCCGAAATAGCGGACTCGCGAACACTCGCGAAATCGCGGACTCGCGAACACTCCCGAAATCGTGAACTCGCGAACACTCGCGAAATCGCGGACTCGCGAACACTCCCGAAATAGCGGACTCGCGAACACCCGCGAAATCGCAGACTCGCGAACACCCGCGAAATCGCGGACTCGCGAACACTCCCGAAATAGCGGACTCGCGAACACTCGCGAAATCGCGGACTCGCGAACACTCGCAAAATCGCGAAATCGCGGACTCGCAAAATCGCGGACTCGCGGACACTCGCGAAATCGCGGACTCGCGAACACCCGCGAAATCGCGGACTCGCGAACACTCGCGAAATCGCGGACTCGCGAAATCGCGGACTCGCTAACACTCCCGAAATAGCGGACTCGCTAACACTCCCGAAATAGCGGACTCGCGAACACCCTGGTGAAAACCCGCGAAATCGCGGACTCGCGAACACCCGCGAAATCGCGGACTCGCGAAATCACGGACTCGCGAAATCGCGGACTCGCGAACACTCCCGAAATCGCGGACTCGCGAACAGCCGCGAAATCGCGGACTCGCGAACACCAGCGAAATCGCGGACTCGCGAACACTCCCGAAATCGCGGACTCGCGAACACCCGCGAAATCGCGGACTCGCGAACACCCGCGAAATCGCGGACTCGCGAACACCCGCGAAATCGCGGACTCGCGAAATCGCGGACTCGCGAACAATCCCGAAATTGCGGACTCGCGGACACCCGCGAAATAGCGGACTCGCGAAATCGCGAACACTCGCGAATTCGCGGACTCGCGAACACTCGCGAAATCGCGGACTCGCGAACACTCGCGACATCGCGGACTCGCGAACACTCCCGAAATCGCGGACTCGCGAACACTCCCGAAATAGCGGACTCGCGAACACCAGCGAAATCGCGGACTCGCGAACACTCCCGAAATCGCGGACTCGCGAACACCCGCGAAATCGCGGACTCGCGAAATCGCGGACTCGCGAATACTCCCGACATCGCCGACTCGCGAACACTCCCGAAATCGCGGACTCGCGAACACTCCCGAAATAGCGGACTCGCGAACACCAGCGAAATCGCGGACTCGCGAACACTCCCGAAATCGCGGACTCGCGAACACCCGCGAAATCGCGGACTCGCGAAATCGCGGACTCGCGAATACTCCCGACATCGCGGACTCGCGAACACTCCCGAAATCGCGGACTCGCGAACACTCCCGAAATCGCGAAATCGCGGACTCGCGAACACTCGCGAAATTGCGGACTCGCGAACACTCGCGAAATCGCGGACTCGCGAACACTCGCGAAATCGCGGACTCGCGAACACCCGCGAAATCGCGGACTCGCGAACACCCGCGAAATAGCGGACTCGCGAAATCGCGAACACTCGCGAATTCGCGGACTCGCGAACACTCGCGAAATCGCGGACTCGCGAACACTCGCGAAATCGCGGACTCGCGAACACTCCCGAAATCGCGGACTCGCGAACACTCCCGAAATCGCGTACTCGCGAACACCCGCGAAATCGCGGACTCGCGAAATCGCGGACTCGCGAATACTCCCGACATCGCGGACTCGCGAACACTCCCGAAATCGCGGACTCGCGAACACTCCCGAAATCGCGAAATCGCGGACTCGCGAACACTCGCGAAATCGCGGACTCGCGAACACTCGCGAAATCGCGGACTCGCGAAAACCCGCGAAATCGCGGACTCGCGAACACTCCCGAAATTGCGGACTCGCGAACACCCGCGAAATCGCGGACTCGCGAACACCCGCGAAATCGCGGACTCGCGAAATCACGGACTCGCGAAATCACGGACTCGCGAAATCGCGGACTCGCGAACACTCGCGAAATCGCGGACTCGGGAACACCCGCGAAATCGCGGACTGGCGAACACCAGCGAAATCGCGGAATCGCGAACACTCCCGAAATCACGGACTCGCGAAATCGCGGACTCGCGAACACTCGCGAAATCGCGGACTCGCGAAATCACGGACTCGCGAAATCGCGGACTCGCGAACACTCCCGAAATCGCGGACTCGCGAACACTCCCGAAATCGCGGACTCGCGAACACCCGCGAAATCGCGGACTCGCGAACACCCGCGAAATCGCGGACTCGCGAACACTCGCGAAATCGCGGACTCGCGAAATCGCGGACTCGCGAACACTCGCGAAATCGCGGACTCTCGAACAATCCCGAAATAGCGGACTCGCGAACACCCTGGTGAAAACCCGCGAAATCGCGGACTCGCGAACACCCGCGAAATCGCGGACTCGCGAAATCACGGACTCGCGAAATCGCGGACTCGCGAACACTCCCGAAATCGCGGACTCGCGAACAGCCGCGAAATCGCGGACTCGCGAACACCAGCGAAATCGCGGACTCGCGAACACTCCCGAAATCGCGGACTCGCGAACACCCGCGAAATCGCGGACTCGCGAACACCCGCGAAATCGCGGACTCGCGAACACCCGCGAAATCGCGGACTCGCGAAATCGCGGACTCGCGAACAATCCCGAAATTGCGGACTCGCGGACACCCGCGAAATAGCGGACTCGCGAAATCGCGAACACTCGCGAATTCGCGGACTCGCGAACACTCGCGAAATCGCGGACTCGCGAACACTCGCGACATCGCGGACTCGCGAACACTCCCGAAATCGCGGACTCGCGAACACTCCCGAAATAGCGGACTCGCGAACACCAGCGAAATCGCGGACTCGCGAACACTCCCGAAATCGCGGACTCGCGAACACCCGCGAAATCGCGGACTCGCGAAATCGCGGACTCGCGAATACTCCCGACATCGCCGACTCGCGAACACTCCCGAAATCGCGGACTCGCGAACACTCCCGAAATAGCGGACTCGCGAACACCAGCGAAATCGCGGACTCGCGAACACTCCCGAAATCGCGGACTCGCGAACACCCGCGAAATCGCGGACTCGCGAAATCGCGGACTCGCGAATACTCCCGACATCGCGGACTCGCGAACACTCCCGAAATCGCGGACTCGCGAACACTCCCGAAATCGCGAAATCGCGGACTCGCGAACACTCGCGAAATTGCGGACTCGCGAACACTCGCGAAATCGCGGACTCGCGAACACTCGCGAAATCGCGGACTCGCGAACACCCGCGAAATCGCGGACTCGCGAACACCCGCGAAATAGCGGACTCGCGAAATCGCGAACACTCGCGAATTCGCGGACTCGCGAACACTCGCGAAATCGCGGACTCGCGAACACTCGCGAAATCGCGGACTCGCGAACACTCCCGAAATCCCGGACTCGCGAACACTCCCGAAATCGCGTACTCGCGAACACCCGCGAAATCGCGGACTCGCGAAATCGCGGACTCGCGAATACTCCCGACATCGCGGACTCGCGAACACTCCCGAAATCGCGGACTCGCGAACACTCCCGAAATCGCGAAATCGCGGACTCGCGAACACTCGCGAAATCGCGGACTCGCGAACACTCGCGAAATCGCGGACTCGCGAAAACCCGCGAAATCGCGGACTCGCGAACACTCCCGAAATTGCGGACTCGCGAACACCCGCGAAATCGCGGACTCGCGAACACCCGCGAAATCGCGGACTCGCGAAATCACGGACTCGCGAAATCACGGACTCGCGAAATCGCGGACTCGCGAACACTCGCGAAATCGCGGACTCGGGAACACCCGCGAAATCGCGGACTGGCGAACACCAGCGAAATCGCGGAATCGCGAACACTCCCGAAATCACGGACTCGCGAAATCGCGGACTCGCGAACACTCGCGAAATCGCGGACTCGCGAAATCACGGACTCGCGAAATCGCGGACTCGCGAACACTCCCGAAATCGCGGACTCGCGAACACTCCCGAAATCGCGGACTCGCGAACACCCGCGAAATCGCGGACTCGCGAACACCCGCGAAATCGCGGACTCGCGAACACCCGCGAAATCGCGGACTCGCGAACACCCGCGAAATCGCGGACTCGCGAAATCACGGACTCGCGAAATCGCGGACTCGCGAACACTCCCGAAATCGCGGACTCGCGAACAGCCGCGAAATCGCGGACTCGCGAACACCAGCGAAATCGCGGACTCGCGAACACTCCCGAAATCGCGGACTCGCGAACACTCCCGAAATCGCGGACTCGCGAACACTCCCGAAATCGCGGACACTCCCGAAATCGCGGACTCGGGAACACCAGCGAAATCGCGGACTCGCGGACACCCGCGAAATCGCGGAATCGCGAACACTCCCGAAATCGCGGACTCGCGAACACTCCCGAAATAGCGGACTCGCGAACACCCGCGAAATCGCAGACTCGCGAACACCCGCGAAATCGCGGACTCGCGAACACTCCCGAAATAGCGGACTCGCGAACACTCGCGAAATCGCGGACTCGCGAACACTCCCGAAATCGTGAACTCGCGAACACTCGCGAAATCGCGGACTCGCGAACACTCCCGAAATAGCGGACTCGCGAACACCCGCGAAATCGCAGACTCGCGAACACCCGCGAAATCGCGGACTCGCGAACACTCCCGAAATAGCGGACTCGCGAACACTCGCGAAATCGCGGACTCGCGAACACTCGCAAAATCGCGAAATCGCGGACTCGCAAAATCGCGGACTCGCGGACACTCGCGAAATCGCGGACTCGCGAACACCCGCGAAATCGCGGACTCGCGAACACTCGCGAAATCGCGGACTCGCGAAATCGCGGACTCGCTAACACTCCCGAAATAGCGGACTCGCTAACACTCCCGAAATAGCGGACTCGCGAACACCCTGGTGAAAACCCGCGAAATCGCGGACTCGCGAACACCCGCGAAATCGCGGACTCGCGAAATCACGGACTCGCGAAATCGCGGACTCGCGAACACTCCCGAAATCGCGGACTCGCGAACAGCCGCGAAATCGCGGACTCGCGAACACCAGCGAAATCGCGGACTCGCGAACACTCCCGAAATCGCGGACTCGCGAACACCCGCGAAATCGCGGACTCGCGAACACCCGCGAAATCGCGGACTCGCGAACACCCGCGAAATCGCGGACTCGCGAAATCGCGGACTCGCGAACAATCCCGAAATTGCGGACTCGCGGACACCCGCGAAATAGCGGACTCGCGAAATCGCGAACACTCGCGAATTCGCGGACTCGCGAACACTCGCGAAATCGCGGACTCGCGAACACTCGCGACATCGCGGACTCGCGAACACTCCCGAAATCGCGGACTCGCGAACACTCCCGAAATAGCGGACTCGCGAACACCAGCGAAATCGCGGACTCGCGAACACTCCCGAAATCGCGGACTCGCGAACACCCGCGAAATCGCGGACTCGCGAAATCGCGGACTCGCGAATACTCCCGACATCGCCGACTCGCGAACACTCCCGAAATCGCGGACTCGCGAACACTCCCGAAATAGCGGACTCGCGAACACCAGCGAAATCGCGGACTCGCGAACACTCCCGAAATCGCGGACTCGCGAACACCCGCGAAATCGCGGACTCGCGAAATCGCGGACTCGCGAATACTCCCGACATCGCGGACTCGCGAACACTCCCGAAATCGCGGACTCGCGAACACTCCCGAAATCGCGAAATCGCGGACTCGCGAACACTCGCGAAATTGCGGACTCGCGAACACTCGCGAAATCGCGGACTCGCGAACACTCGCGAAATCGCGGACTCGCGAACACCCGCGAAATCGCGGACTCGCGAACACCCGCGAAATAGCGGACTCGCGAAATCGCGAACACTCGCGAATTCGCGGACTCGCGAACACTCGCGAAATCGCGGACTCGCGAACACTCGCGAAATCGCGGACTCGCGAACACTCCCGAAATCGCGGACTCGCGAACACTCCCGAAATCGCGTACTCGCGAACACCCGCGAAATCGCGGACTCGCGAAATCGCGGACTCGCGAATACTCCCGACATCGCGGACTCGCGAACACTCCCGAAATCGCGGACTCGCGAACACTCCCGAAATCGCGAAATCGCGGACTCGCGAACACTCGCGAAATCGCGGACTCGCGAACACTCGCGAAATCGCGGACTCGCGAAAACCCGCGAAATCGCGGACTCGCGAACACTCCCGAAATTGCGGACTCGCGAACACCCGCGAAATCGCGGACTCGCGAACACCCGCGAAATCGCGGACTCGCGAAATCACGGACTCGCGAAATCACGGACTCGCGAAATCGCGGACTCGCGAACACTCGCGAAATCGCGGACTCGGGAACACCCGCGAAATCGCGGACTGGCGAACACCAGCGAAATCGCGGAATCGCGAACACTCCCGAAATCACGGACTCGCGAAATCGCGGACTCGCGAACACTCGCGAAATCGCGGACTCGCGAAATCACGGACTCGCGAAA
Source organism: Conger conger (assembly GCF_963514075.1). Taxonomy (NCBI): domain Eukaryota; kingdom Metazoa; phylum Chordata; class Actinopteri; order Anguilliformes; family Congridae; genus Conger; species Conger conger. The sequence goes on from NC_083767.1 coordinate 19,638, forward strand.
TCGCGGACTCGCGAACACTCCCGAAATCGCGGACTCGCGAACACTCCCGAAATCGCGGACTCGCGAACACCCGCGAAATCGCGGACTCGCGAACACCCGCGAAATCGCGGACTCGCGAACACTCGCGAAATCGCGGACTCGCGAAATCGCGGACTCGCGAACACTCGCGAAATCGCGGACTCTCGAACAATCCCGAAATAGCGGACTCGCGAACACCCTGGTGAAAACCCGCGAAATCGCGGACTCGCGAACACCCGCGAAATCGCGGACTCGCGAAATCACGGACTCGCGAAATCGCGGACTCGCGAACACTCCCGAAATCGCGGACTCGCGAACAGCCGCGAAATCGCGGACTCGCGAACACCAGCGAAATCGCGGACTCGCGAACACTCCCGAAATCGCGGACTCGCGAACACCCGCGAAATCGCGGACTCGCGAACACCCGCGAAATCGCGGACTCGCGAACACCCGCGAAATCGCGGACTCGCGAAATCGCGGACTCGCGAACAATCCCGAAATTGCGGACTCGCGGACACCCGCGAAATAGCGGACTCGCGAAATCGCGAACACTCGCGAATTCGCGGACTCGCGAACACTCGCGAAATCGCGGACTCGCGAACACTCGCGACATCGCGGACTCGCGAACACTCCCGAAATCGCGGACTCGCGAACACTCCCGAAATAGCGGACTCGCGAACACCAGCGAAATCGCGGACTCGCGAACACTCCCGAAATCGCGGACTCGCGAACACCCGCGAAATCGCGGACTCGCGAAATCGCGGACTCGCGAATACTCCCGACATCGCCGACTCGCGAACACTCCCGAAATCGCGGACTCGCGAACACTCCCGAAATAGCGGACTCGCGAACACCAGCGAAATCGCGGACTCGCGAACACTCCCGAAATCGCGGACTCGCGAACACCCGCGAAATCGCGGACTCGCGAAATCGCGGACTCGCGAATACTCCCGACATCGCGGACTCGCGAACACTCCCGAAATCGCGGACTCGCGAACACTCCCGAAATCGCGAAATCGCGGACTCGCGAACACTCGCGAAATTGCGGACTCGCGAACACTCGCGAAATCGCGGACTCGCGAACACTCGCGAAATCGCGGACTCGCGAACACCCGCGAAATCGCGGACTCGCGAACACCCGCGAAATAGCGGACTCGCGAAATCGCGAACACTCGCGAATTCGCGGACTCGCGAACACTCGCGAAATCGCGGACTCGCGAACACTCGCGAAATCGCGGACTCGCGAACACTCCCGAAATCCCGGACTCGCGAACACTCCCGAAATCGCGTACTCGCGAACACCCGCGAAATCGCGGACTCGCGAAATCGCGGACTCGCGAATACTCCCGACATCGCGGACTCGCGAACACTCCCGAAATCGCGGACTCGCGAACACTCCCGAAATCGCGAAATCGCGGACTCGCGAACACTCGCGAAATCGCGGACTCGCGAACACTCGCGAAATCGCGGACTCGCGAAAACCCGCGAAATCGCGGACTCGCGAACACTCCCGAAATTGCGGACTCGCGAACACCCGCGAAATCGCGGACTCGCGAACACCCGCGAAATCGCGGACTCGCGAAATCACGGACTCGCGAAATCACGGACTCGCGAAATCGCGGACTCGCGAACACTCGCGAAATCGCGGACTCGGGAACACCCGCGAAATCGCGGACTGGCGAACACCAGCGAAATCGCGGAATCGCGAACACTCCCGAAATCACGGACTCGCGAAATCGCGGACTCGCGAACACTCGCGAAATCGCGGACTCGCGAAATCACGGACTCGCGAAATCGCGGACTCGCGAACACTCCCGAAATCGCGGACTCGCGAACACTCCCGAAATCGCGGACTCGCGAACACCCGCGAAATCGCGGACTCGCGAACACCCGCGAAATCGCGGACTCGCGAACACCCGCGAAATCGCGGACTCGCGAAATCGCGGACTCGCGAAATCGCGGACTCGCGAACACTCGCGAAATCGCGGACTCGCGAACACCCGCGAAATCGCGGACTCGCGAAATCGCGGACTCGCGAAATCGCGGGCTCGCGAACACTCGCGAAATCGCGGACTCTCGAACAATCCCGAAATTGCGGACTCGCGAACACCCGCGAAATAGCGGACTCGCGAAATCGCGAACACTCGCGAATTCGCGGACTCGCGAACACTCGCGAAATCGCGGACTCGCGAACACTCGCGAAATCGCGGACTCGCGAACACTCCCGAAATCGCGAACTCGCGAACACTCGCGAAATCGCGGACTCGCGAACACTCCCGAAATAGCGGACTCGCGAACACCCGCGAAATCGCAGACTCGCGAACACCCGCGAAATCGCGGACTCGCGAAATCGCGGACTCGCGAACACTCGCGAAATCGCGGATTCTCGAACAATCCCGAAATTGCGGACTCGCGAACACCCGCGAAATAGCGGACTCGCGAAATCGCGAACACTCGCGAATTCGCGGACTCGCGAACACTCGCGAAATCGCGGACTCGCGAACACTCGCGAAATCGCGGACTCGCGAACACTCCCGAAATCGCGAACTCGCGAACACTCGCGAAATCGCGGACTCGCGAACACTCCCGAAATAGCGGACTCGCGAACACCCGCGAAATCGCAGACTCGCGAACACCCGCGAAATCGCGGACTCGCGAACACTCCCGAAATAGCGGACTCGCGAACACCCGCGAAATCGCAGACTCGCGAACACTCCCGAAATCGCGGACTCGCGAACACCCGCGAAATCGCGAACACCCGCGAAATCGCGGACTCGCGAACACTCCCGAAATTGCGGACTCGCGAACACCCGCGAAATCGCGGACTCGCGAACACCCGCGAAATCGCGGACTCGCGAACACCCGCGAAATCGCGGACTCGCGAAATCACGGACTCGCGAAATCGCGGACTCGGGAACACCCGCGAAATCGCGGACTCGCGAACACCAGCGAAATCGCGGAATCGCGAACACTCCCGAAATCACGGACTCGCGAAATCGCGGACTCGCGAACACTCGCGAAATCGCGGACTCGCGAAATCACGGACTCGCGAAATCGCGGACTCGCGAACACTCCCGAAATCGCGGACTCGCGAACACCTGCGAAATCGCGAACACTCCCGAAATCGCGGACTCGCGAACACCCGCGAAATCGCGGACTCGCGAACACTCGCGAAATCGCGGACTCGCGAACTCTCCCGAAATCGCGGACTCGCGAAAACCCGCGAAATCGCGGACTCGCGAACACCCGCGAAATCGCGGACTCGCGAAATCGCGGACTCGCGAACACTCCCGAAATCGCGGACTCGCGGATACGCGAACACCCGCGAAATCGCGGACTCGCGAAATCGCGGACTCGCGAACACCCGCGAAATCGCGGACTCGCGAAATCGCGGACTCGCGAAATCACGGACTCGCGAAATCGCGGACTCGCGAACACTCCCGAAATCGCGGACTCGCGAACACTCGCGAACACTCGCAAAATCGCGAAATCGCGGACTCGCAAAATCGCGGACTCGCGGACACTCGCGAAATCGCGGACTCGCGAACACCCGCGAAATCGCGGACTCGCGAAATCGCGGACTCGCGAAATCACGGACTCGCGAAATCGCGGACTCGCGAACACTCCCGAAATCGCGGACTCGCGAACACTCGCGAACACTCGCAAAATCGCGAAATCGCGGACTCGCAAAATCGCGGACTCGCGGACACTCGCGAAATCGCGGACTCGCGAACACCCGCGAAATCGCGGACTCGCGAACACTCGCGAAATCGCGGACTCGCGAAATCGCGGACTCGCTAACACTCCCGAAATAGCGGACTCGCGAACACCCGCGAAATCGAAGACTCGCGAACACCCTGGTGAAAACCCGCGAAATCGCGGACTCGCGAACACCCGCGAAATCGCGGACTCGCGAAATCACGGACTCGCGAAATCGCGGACTCGCGAACACTCCCGAAATCGCGGACTCGCGAACAGCCGCGAAATCGCGGACTCGCGAACACCAGCGAAATCGCGGAATCGCGAACACTCCCGAAATCACGGACTCGCGAAATCGCGGACTCGCGAACACTCGCGAAATCGCGGACTCGCGAAATCACGGACTCGCGAAATCGCGGACTCGCGAACACTCCCGAAATCGCGGACTCGCGAACACCTGCGAAATCGCGAACACTCCCGAAATCGCGGACTCGCGAACACCCGCGAAATCGCGGACTCGCGAACACTCGCGAAATCGCGGACTCGCGAACTCTCCCGAAATCGCGGACTCGCGAAAACCCGCGAAATCGCGGACTCGCGAACACCCGCGAAATCGCGGACTCGCGAAATCGCGGACTCGCGAACACTCCCAAAATCGCGGACTCGCGGATACGCGAACACCCGCGAAATCGCGGACTCGCGAAATCGCGGACTCGCGAACACCCGCGAAATCGCGGACTCGCGAAATCACGGACTCGCGAAATCGCGGACTCGGGAACACCCGCGAAATCGCGGACTCGCGAACACCAGCGAAATCGCGGAATCGCGAACACTCCCGAAATCACGGACTCGCGAAATCGCGGACTCGCGAACACTCCCGAAATAGCGGACTCGCGAACACCCGCGAAATCGCAGACTCGCGAACACCCGCGAAATCGCGGACTCGCGAAATCGCGGACTCGCGAACACTCGCGAAATCGCGGATTCTCGAACAATCCCGAAATTGCGGACTCGCGAACACCCGCGAAATAGCGGACTCGCGAAATCGCGAACACTCGCGAATTCGCGGACTCGCGAACACTCGCGAAATCGCGGACTCGCGAACACTCGCGAAATCGCGGACTCGCGAACACTCCCGAAATCGCGAACTCGCGAACACTCGCGAAATCGCGGACTCGCGAACACTCGCGAAATCGCGGACTCGCGAACACTCCCGAAATCGCGAACTCGCGAACACTCGCGAAATCGCGGACTCGCGAACACTCCCGAAATAGCGGACTCGCGAACACCCGCGAAATCGCAGACTCGCGAACACCCGCGAAATCGCGGACTCGCGAAATCGCGGACTCGCGAACACTCGCGAAATCGCGGATTCTCGAACAATCCCGAAATTGCGGACTCGCGAACACCCGCGAAATAGCGGACTCGCGAAATCGCGAACACTCGCGAATTCGCGGACTCGCGAACACTCGCGAAATCGCGGACTCGCGAACACTCGCGAAATCGCGGACTCGCGAACACTCCCGAAATCGCGAACTCGCGAACACTCGCGAAATCGCGGACTCGCGAACACTCCCGAAATAGCGGACTCGCGAACACCCGCGAAATCGCAGACTCGCGAACACCCGCGAAATCGCGGACTCGCGAACACTCCCGAAATAGCGGACTCGCGAACACCCGCGAAATCGCAGACTCGCGAACACTCCCGAAATCGCGGACTCGCGAACACCCGCGAAATCGCGAACACCCGCGAAATCGCGGACTCGCGAACACTCCCGAAATTGCGGACTCGCGAACACCCGCGAAATCGCGGACTCGCGAACACCCGCGAAATCGCGGACTCGCGAACACCCGCGAAATCGCGGACTCGCGAAATCACGGACTCGCGAAATCGCGGACTCGGGAACACCCGCGAAATCGCGGACTCGCGAACACCAGCGAAATCGCGGAATCGCGAACACTCCCGAAATCACGGACTCGCGAAATCGCGGACTCGCGAACACTCGCGAAATCGCGGACTCGCGAAATCACGGACTCGCGAAATCGCGGACTCGCGAACACTCCCGAAATCGCGGACTCGCGAACACCTGCGAAATCGCGAACACTCCCGAAATCGCGGACTCGCGAACACCCGCGAAATCGCGGACTCGCGAACACTCGCGAAATCGCGGACTCGCGAACTCTCCCGAAATCGCGGACTCGCGAAAACCCGCGAAATCGCGGACTCGCGAACACCCGCGAAATCGCGGACTCGCGAAATCGCGGACTCGCGAACACTCCCGAAATCGCGGACTCGCGGATACGCGAACACCCGCGAAATCGCGGACTCGCGAAATCGCGGACTCGCGAACACCCGCGAAATCGCGGACTCGCGAAATCGCGGACTCGCGAAATCACGGACTCGCGAAATCGCGGACTCGCGAACACTCCCGAAATCGCGGACTCGCGAACACTCGCGAACACTCGCAAAATCGCGAAATCGCGGACTCGCAAAATCGCGGACTCGCGGACACTCGCGAAATCGCGGACTCGCGAACACCCGCGAAATCGCGGACTCGCGAACACTCGCGAAATCGCGGACTCGCGAAATCGCGGACTCGCTAACACTCCCGAAATAGCGGACTCGCGAACACCCGCGAAATCGAAGACTCGCGAACACCCTGGTGAAAACCCGCGAAATCGCGGACTCGCGAACACCCGCGAAATCGCGGACTCGCGAAATCACGGACTCGCGAAATCGCGGACTCGCGAACACTCCCGAAATCGCGGACTCGCGAACAGCCGCGAAATCGCGGACTCGCGAACACCAGCGAAATCGCGGACTCGCGAACACTCCCGAAATCGCGGACTCGCGAACACTCCCGAAATCGCGGACTCGCGAACACTCCCGCAATCGCGGACACTCCCGAAATCGCGGACTCGGGAACACCAGCGAAATCGCGGACTCGCGGACACCCGCGAAATCGCGGACTCGCGAACACTCCCGAAATCGCGGACTCGCGAACACCCGCGAAATCGCGGACTCGCGAACACTCGCGAAATCGCGGACTCGCGAACACCCGCGAAATCGCGGACTCGCGAAATCGCGGACTCGCGAACACTCGCGAAATCGCGGACTCTCGAACAATCCCGAAATTGCGGACTCGCGAACACTCGCGAATTCGCGGACTCGCGAACACTCGCGAAATCGCGGACTCGCGAACACTCGCGAAATCGCGGACTCGCGAACACTCCCGAAATCGCGAACTCGCGCGGACTCGCGAACACTCCCGAAATAGCGGACTCGCGAACACCCGCGAAATCGCAGACTCGCGAACACCCGCGAAATCGCGGACTCGCGAAATCGCGGACTCGCGAACACTCCCGAAATCGCGGACTCGCGAACACTCGCGAACACTCGCAAAATCGCGAAATCGCGGACTCGCAAAATCGCGGACTCGCGGACACTCGCGAAATCGCGGACTCGCGAACACCCGCGAAATCGCGGACTCGCGAACACTCGCGAAATCGCGGACTCGCTAACACTCCCGAAATAGCGGACTCGCGAACACCCGCGAAATCGAAGACTCGCGAACACCCTGGTGAAAACCCGCGAAATCGCGGACTCGCGAACACCCGCGAAATCGCGGACTCGCGAAATCACGGACTCGCGAAATCGCGGACTCGCGAACACTCCCGAAATCGCGGACTCGCGAACAGCCGCGAAATCGCGGACTCGCGAACACCAGCGAAATCGCGGACTCGCGAACACTCCCGAAATCGCGGACTCGCGAACACTCCCGAAATCGCGGACTCGCGAACACTCCCGAAATCGCGGACACTCCCGAAATCGCGGACTCGGGAACACCAGCGAAATCGCGGACTCGCGGACACCCGCGAAATCGCGGAATCGCGAACACTCCCGAAATCGCGGACTCGCGAACACTCCCGAAATAGCGGACTCGCGAACACCCGCGAAATCGCAGACTCGCGAACACCCGCGAAATCGCGGACTCGCGAACACTCCCGAAATAGCGGACTCGCGAACACTCGCGAAATCGCGGACTCGCGAACACTCCCGAAATCGTGAACTCGCGAACACTCGCGAAATCGCGGACTCGCGAAATCGCGGACTCGCTAACACTCCCGAAATCGCGGACTCGCGAACACTCCCGAAATCGCGGACTCGCGAACACTCGCGAACACTCGCAAAATCGCGAAATCGCGGACTCGCAAAATCGCGGACTCGCGGACACTCGCGAAATCGCGGACTCGCGAACACCCGCGAAATCGCGGACTCGCGAACACTCGCGAAATCGCGGACTCGCGAAATCGCGGACTCGCTAACACTCCCGAAATAGCGGACTCGCGAACACCCGCGAAATCGAAGACTCGCGAACACCCTGGTGAAAACCCGCGAAATCGCGGACTCGCGAACACCCGCGAAATCGCGGACTCGCGAAATCACGGACTCGCGAAATCGCGGACTCGCGAACACTCCCGAAATCGCGGACTCGCGAACAGCCGCGAAATCGCGGACTCGCGAACACCAGCGAAATCGCGGACTCGCGAACACTCCCGAAATCGCGGACTCGCGAACACTCCCGAAATCGCGGACTCGCGAACACTCCCGCAATCGCGGACACTCCCGAAATCGCGGACTCGGGAACACCAGCGAAATCGCGGACTCGCGGACACCCGCGAAATCGCGGACTCGCGAACACTCCCGAAATCGCGGACTCGCGAACACCCGCGAAATCGCGGACTCGCGAACACTCGCGAAATCGCGGACTCGCGAACACCCGCGAAATCGCGGACTCGCGAAATCGCGGACTCGCGAACACTCGCGAAATCGCGGACTCTCGAACAATCCCGAAATTGCGGACTCGCGAACACTCGCGAATTCGCGGACTCGCGAACACTCGCGAAATCGCGGACTCGCGAACACTCGCGAAATCGCGGACTCGCGAACACTCCCGAAATCGCGAACTCGCGCGGACTCGCGAACACTCCCGAAATAGCGGACTCGCGAACACCCGCGAAATCGCAGACTCGCGAACACCCGCGAAATCGCGGACTCGCGAAATCGCGGACTCGCGAACACTCCCGAAATCGCGGACTCGCGAACACTCGCGAACACTCGCAAAATCGCGAAATCGCGGACTCGCAAAATCGCGGACTCGCGGACACTCGCGAAATCGCGGACTCGCGAACACCCGCGAAATCGCGGACTCGCGAACACTCGCGAAATCGCGGACTCGCTAACACTCCCGAAATAGCGGACTCGCGAACACCCGCGAAATCGAAGACTCGCGAACACCCTGGTGAAAACCCGCGAAATCGCGGACTCGCGAACACCCGCGAAATCGCGGACTCGCGAAATCACGGACTCGCGAAATCGCGGACTCGCGAACACTCCCGAAATCGCGGACTCGCGAACAGCCGCGAAATCGCGGACTCGCGAACACCAGCGAAATCGCGGACTCGCGAACACTCCCGAAATCGCGGACTCGCGAACACTCCCGAAATCGCGGACTCGCGAACACTCCCGAAATCGCGGACACTCCCGAAATCGCGGACTCGGGAACACCAGCGAAATCGCGGACTCGCGGACACCCGCGAAATCGCGGAATCGCGAACACTCCCGAAATCGCGGACTCGCGAACACTCCCGAAATAGCGGACTCGCGAACACCCGCGAAATCGCAGACTCGCGAACACCCGCGAAATCGCGGACTCGCGAACACTCCCGAAATAGCGGACTCGCGAACACTCGCGAAATCGCGGACTCGCGAACACTCCCGAAATCGTGAACTCGCGAACACTCGCGAAATCGCGGACTCGCGAACACTCCCGAAATAGCGGACTCGCGAACACCCGCGAAATCGCAGACTCGCGAACACCCGCGAAATCGCGGACTCGCGAACACTCCCGAAATAGCGGACTCGCGAACACTCGCGAAATCGCGGACTCGCGAACACTCGCAAAATCGCGAAATCGCGGACTCGCAAAATCGCGGGACTCGCGGACACTCGCGAAATCGCGGACTCGCGAACACCCGCGAAATCGCGGACTCGCGAACACTCGCGAAATCGCGGACTCGCGAAATCGCGGACTCGCTAACACTCCCGAAATAGCGGACTCGCTAACACTCCCGAAATAGCGGACTCGCGAACACCCTGGTGAAAACCCGCGAAATCGCGGACTCGCGAACACCCGCGAAATCGCGGACTCGCGAAATCACGGACTCGCGAAATCGCGGACTCGCGAACACTCCCGAAATCGCGGACTCGCGAACAGCCGCGAAATCGCGGACTCGCGAACACCAGCGAAATCGCGGACTCGCGAACACTCCCGAAATCGCGGACTCGCGAACACCCGCGAAATCGCGGACTCGCGAACACCCGCGAAATCGCGGACTCGCGAACACCCGCGAAATCGCGGACTCGCGAAATCGCGGACTCGCGAACAATCCCGAAATTGCGGACTCGCGGACACCCGCGAAATAGCGGACTCGCGAAATCGCGAACACTCGCGAATTCCCGGACTCGCGAACACTCGCGAAATCGCGGACTCGCGAACACTCGCGACATCGCGGACTCGCGAACACTCCCGAAATCGCGGACTCGCGAACACTCCCGAAATAGCGGACTCGCGAACACCAGCGAAATCGCGGACTCGCGAACACTCCCGAAATCGCGGACTCGCGAACACCCGCGAAATCGCGGACTCGCGAAATCGCGGACTCGCGAATACTCCCGACATCGCCGACTCGCGAACACTCCCGAAATCGCGGACTCGCGAACACTCCCGAAATAGCGGACTCGCGAACACCAGCGAAATCGCGGACTCGCGAACACTCCCGAAATCGCGGACTCGCGAACACCCGCGAAATCGCGGACTCGCGAAATCGCGGACTCGCGAATACTCCCGACATCGCGGACTCGCGAACACTCCCGAAATCGCGGACTCGCGAACACTCCCGAAATCGCGAAATCGCGGACTCGCGAACACTCGCGAAATTGCGGACTCGCGAACACTCGCGAAATCGCGGACTCGCGAACACTCGCGAAATCGCGGACTCGCGAACACCCGCGAAATCGCGGACTCGCGAACACCCGCGAAATAGCGGACTCGCGAAATCGCGAACACTCGCGAATTCGCGGACTCGCGAACACTCGCGAAATCGCGGACTCGCGAACACTCGCGAAATCGCGGACTCGCGAACACTCCCGAAATCGCGGACTCGCGAACACTCCCGAAATCGCGTACTCGCGAACACCCGCGAAATCGCGGACTCGCGAAATCGCGGACTCGCGAATACTCCCGACATCGCGGACTCGCGAACACTCCCGAAATCGCGGACTCGCGAACACTCCCGAAATCGCGAAATCGCGGACTCGCGAACACTCGCGAAATCGCGGACTCGCGAACACTCGCGAAATCGCGGACTCGCGAAAACCCGCGAAATCGCGGACTCGCGAACACTCCCGAAATTGCGGACTCGCGAACACCCGCGAAATCGCGGACTCGCGAACACCCGCGAAATCGCGGACTCGCGAAATCACGGACTCGCGAAATCACGGACTCGCGAAATCGCGGACTCGCGAACACTCGCGAAATCGCGGACTCGGGAACACCCGCGAAATCGCGGACTGGCGAACACCAGCGAAATCGCGGAATCGCGAACACTCCCGAAATCACGGACTCGCGAAATCGCGGACTCGCGAACACTCGCGAAATCGCGGACTCGCGAAATCACGGACTCGCGAAATCGCGGACTCGCGAACACTCCCGAAATCGCGGACTCGCGAACACTCCCGAAATCGCGGACTCGCGAACACCCGCGAAATCGCGGACTCGCGAACACCCGCGAAATCGCGGACTCGCGAACACCCGCGAAATCGCGGACTCGCGAAATCGCGGACTCGCGAAATCGCGGACTCGCGAACACTCGCGAAATCGCGGACTCTCGAACAATCCCGAAATAGCGGACTCGCGAACACCCTGGTGAAAACCCGCGAAATCGCGGACTCGCGAACACCCGCGAAATCGCGGACTCGCGAAATCACGGACTCGCGAAATCGCGGACTCGCGAACACTCCCGAAATCGCGGACTCGCGAACAGCCGCGAAATCGCGGACTCGCGAACACCAGCGAAATCGCGGACTCGCGAACACTCCCGAAATCGCGGACTCGCGAACACCCGCGAAATCGCGGACTCGCGAACACCCGCGAAATCGCGGACTCGCGAACACCCGCGAAATCGCGGACTCGCGAAATCGCGGACTCGCGAACAATCCCGAAATTGCGGACTCGCGGACACCCGCGAAATAGCGGACTCGCGAAATCGCGAACACTCGCGAATTCGCGGACTCGCGAACACTCGCGAAATCGCGGACTCGCGAACACTCGCGACATCGCGGACTCGCGAACACTCCCGAAATCGCGGACTCGCGAACACTCCCGAAATAGCGGACTCGCGAACACTCGCGAAATCGCGGACTCGCGAACACTCGCAAAATCGCGAAATCGCGGACTCGCAAAATCGCGGGACTCGCGGACACTCGCGAAATCGCGGACTCGCGAACACCCGCGAAATCGCGGACTCGCGAACACTCGCGAAATCGCGGACTCGCGAAATCGCGGACTCGCTAACACTCCCGAAATAGCGGACTCGCTAACACTCCCGAAATAGCGGACTCGCGAACACCCTGGTGAAAACCCGCGAAATCGCGGACTCGCGAACACCCGCGAAATCGCGGACTCGCGAAATCACGGACTCGCGAAATCGCGGACTCGCGAACACTCCCGAAATCGCGGACTCGCGAACAGCCGCGAAATCGCGGACTCGCGAACACCAGCGAAATCGCGGACTCGCGAACACTCCCGAAATCGCGGACTCGCGAACACCCGCGAAATCGCGGACTCGCGAACACCCGCGAAATCGCGGACTCGCGAACACCCGCGAAATCGCGGACTCGCGAAATCGCGGACTCGCGAACAATCCCGAAATTGCGGACTCGCGGACACCCGCGAAATAGCGGACTCGCGAAATCGCGAACACTCGCGAATTCGCGGACTCGCGAACACTCGCGAAATCGCGGACTCGCGAACACTCGCGACATCGCGGACTCGCGAACACTCCCGAAATCGCGGACTCGCGAACACTCCCGAAATAGCGGACTCGCGAACACCAGCGAAATCGCGGACTCGCGAACACTCCCGAAATCGCGGACTCGCGAACACCCGCGAAATCGCGGACTCGCGAAATCGCGGACTCGCGAATACTCCCGACATCGCCGACTCGCGAACACTCCCGAAATCGCGGACTCGCGAACACTCCCGAAATAGCGGACTCGCGAACACCAGCGAAATCGCGGACTCGCGAACACTCCCGAAATCGCGGACTCGCGAACACCCGCGAAATCGCGGACTCGCGAAATCGCGGACTCGCGAATACTCCCGACATCGCGGACTCGCGAACACTCCCGAAATCGCGGACTCGCGAACACTCCCGAAATCGCGAAATCGCGGACTCGCGAACACTCGCGAAATTGCGGACTCGCGAACACTCGCGAAATCGCGGACTCGCGAACACTCGCGAAATCGCGGACTCGCGAACACCCGCGAAATCGCGGACTCGCGAACACCCGCGAAATAGCGGACTCGCGAAATCGCGAACACTCGCGAATTCGCGGACTCGCGAACACTCGCGAAATCGCGGACTCGCGAACACTCGCGAAATCGCGGACTCGCGAACACTCCCGAAATCGCGGACTCGCGAACACTCCCGAAATCGCGTACTCGCGAACACCCGCGAAATCGCGGACTCGCGAAATCGCGGACTCGCGAATACTCCCGACATCGCGGACTCGCGAACACTCCCGAAATCGCGGACTCGCGAACACTCCCGAAATCGCGAAATCGCGGACTCGCGAACACTCGCGAAATCGCGGACTCGCGAACACTCGCGAAATCGCGGACTCGCGAAAACCCGCGAAATCGCGGACTCGCGAACACTCCCGAAATTGCGGACTCGCGAACACCCGCGAAATCGCGGACTCGCGAACACCCGCGAAATCGCGGACTCGCGAAATCACGGACTCGCGAAATCACGGACTCGCGAAATCGCGGACTCGCGAACACTCGCGAAATCGCGGACTCGGGAACACCCGCGAAATCGCGGACTGGCGAACACCAGCGAAATCGCGGAATCGCGAACACTCCCGAAATCACGGACTCGCGAAATCGCGGACTCGCGAACACTCGCGAAATCGCGGACTCGCGAAATCACGGACTCGCGAAATCGCGGACTCGCGAACACTCCCGAAATCGCGGACTCGCGAACACTCCCGAAATCGCGGACTCGCGAACACCCGCGAAATCGCGGACTCGCGAACACCCGCGAAATCGCGGACTCGCGAACACCCGCGAAATCGCGGACTCGCGAAATCGCGGACTCGCGAAATCGCGGACTCGCGAACACTCGCGAAATCGCGGACTCTCGAACAATCCCGAAATAGCGGACTCGCGAACACCCTGGTGAAAACCCGCGAAATCGCGGACTCGCGAACACCCGCGAAATCGCGGACTCGCGAAATCACGGACTCGCGAAATCGCGGACTCGCGAACACTCCCGAAATCGCGGACTCGCGAACAGCCGCGAAATCGCGGACTCGCGAACACCAGCGAAATCGCGGACTCGCGAACACTCCCGAAATCGCGGACTCGCGAACACCCGCGAAATCGCGGACTCGCGAACACCCGCGAAATCGCGGACTCGCGAACACCCGCGAAATCGCGGACTCGCGAAATCGCGGACTCGCGAACAATCCCGAAATTGCGGACTCGCGGACACCCGCGAAATAGCGGACTCGCGAAATCGCGAACACTCGCGAATTCGCGGACTCGCGAACACTCGCGAAATCGCGGACTCGCGAACACTCGCGACATCGCGGACTCGCGAACACTCCCGAAATCGCGGACTCGCGAACACTCCCGAAATAGCGGACTCGCGAACACCAGCGAAATCGCGGACTCGCGAACACTCCCGAAATCGCGGACTCGCGAACACCCGCGAAATCGCGGACTCGCGAAATCGCGGACTCGCGAATACTCCCGACATCGCCGACTCGCGAACACTCCCGAAATCGCGGACTCGCGAACACTCCCGAAATAGCGGACTCGCGAACACCAGCGAAATCGCGGACTCGCGAACACTCCCGAAATCGCGGACTCGCGAACACCCGCGAAATCGCGGACTCGCGAAATCGCGGACTCGCGAATACTCCCGACATCGCGGACTCGCGAACACTCCCGAAATCGCGGACTCGCGAACACTCCCGAAATCGCGAAATCGCGGACTCGCGAACACTCGCGAAATTGCGGACTCGCGAACACTCGCGAAATCGCGGACTCGCGAACACTCGCGAAATCGCGGACTCGCGAACACCCGCGAAATCGCGGACTCGCGAACACCCGCGAAATAGCGGACTCGCGAAATCGCGAACACTCGCGAATTCGCGGACTCGCGAACACTCGCGAAATCGCGGACTCGCGAACACTCGCGAAATCGCGGACTCGCGAACACTCCCGAAATCGCGGACTCGCGAACACTCCCGAAATCGCGTACTCGCGAACACCCGCGAAATCGCGGACTCGCGAAATCGCGGACTCGCGAATACTCCCGACATCGCGGACTCGCGAACACTCCCGAAATCGCGGACTCGCGAACACTCCCGAAATCGCGAAATCGCGGACTCGCGAACACTCGCGAAATCGCGGACTCGCGAACACTCGCGAAATCGCGGACTCGCGAAAACCCGCGAAATCGCGGACTCGCGAACACTCCCGAAATTGCGGACTCGCGAACACCCGCGAAATCGCGGACTCGCGAACACCCGCGAAATCGCGGACTCGCGAAATCACGGACTCGCGAAATCACGGACTCGCGAAATCGCGGACTCGCGAACACTCGCGAAATCGCGGACTCGGGAACACCCGCGAAATCGCGGACTGGCGAACACCAGCGAAATCGCGGAATCGCGAACACTCCCGAAATCACGGACTCGCGAAATCGCGGACTCGCGAACACTCGCGAAATCGCGGACTCGCGAAATCACGGACTCGCGAAATCGCGGACTCGCGAACACTCCCGAAATCGCGGACTCGCGAACACTCCCGAAATCGCGGACTCGCGAACACCCGCGAAATCGCGGACTCGCGAACACCAGCGAAATCGCGGAATCGCGAACACTCCCGAAATCACGGACTCGCGAAATCGCGGACTCGCGAACACTCGCGAAATCGCGGACTCGCGAAATCACGGACTCGCGAAATCGCGGACTCGCGAACACTCCCGAAATCGCGGACTCGCGAACACCTGCGAAATCGCGAACACTCCCGAAATCGCGGACTCGCGAACACCCGCGAAATCGCGGACTCGCGAACACTCGCGAAATCGCGGACTCGCGAACTCTCCCGAAATCGCGGACTCGCGAAAACCCGCGAAATCGCGGACTCGCGAACACCCGCGAAATCGCGGACTCGCGAAATCGCGGACTCGCGAACACTCCCGAAATCGCGGACTCGCGGATACGCGAACACCCGCGAAATCGCGGACTCGCGAAATCGCGGACTCGCGAACACCCGCGAAATCGCGGACTCGCGAAATCGCGGACTCGCGAAATCACGGACTCGCGAAATCGCGGACTCGCGAACACTCCCGAAATCGCGGACTCGCGAACACTCGCGAACACTCGCAAAATCGCGAAATCGCGGACTCGCAAAATCGCGGACTCGCGGACACTCGCGAAATCGCGGACTCGCGAACACCCGCGAAATCGCGGACTCGCGAACACTCGCGAAATCGCGGACTCGCGAAATCGCGGACTCGCTAACACTCCCGAAATAGCGGACTCGCGAACACCCGCGAAATCGAAGACTCGCGAACACCCTGGTGAAAACCCGCGAAATCGCGGACTCGCGAACACCCGCGAAATCGCGGACTCGCGAAATCACGGACTCGCGAAATCGCGGACTCGCGAACACTCCCGAAATCGCGGACTCGCGAACAGCCGCGAAATCGCGGACTCGCGAACACCAGCGAAATCGCGGACTCGCGAACACTCCCGAAATCGCGGACTCGCGAACACTCCCGAAATCGCGGACTCGCGAACACTCCCGCAATCGCGGACACTCCCGAAATCGCGGACTCGGGAACACCAGCGAAATCGCGGACTCGCGGACACCCGCGAAATCGCGGACTCGCGAACACTCCCGAAATCGCGGACTCGCGAACACCCGCGAAATCGCGGACTCGCGAACACTCGCGAAATCGCGGACTCGCGAACACCCGCGAAATCGCGGACTCGCGAAATCGCGGACTCGCGAACACTCGCGAAATCGCGGACTCTCGAACAATCCCGAAATTGCGGACTCGCGAACACTCGCGAATTCGCGGACTCGCGAACACTCGCGAAATCGCGGACTCGCGAACACTCGCGAAATCGCGGACTCGCGAACACTCCCGAAATCGCGAACTCGCGCGGACTCGCGAACACTCCCGAAATAGCGGACTCGCGAACACCCGCGAAATCGCAGACTCGCGAACACCCGCGAAATCGCGGACTCGCGAAATCGCGGACTCGCGAACACTCCCGAAATCGCGGACTCGCGAACACTCGCGAACACTCGCAAAATCGCGAAATCGCGGACTCGCAAAATCGCGGACTCGCGGACACTCGCGAAATCGCGGACTCGCGAACACCCGCGAAATCGCGGACTCGCGAACACTCGCGAAATCGCGGACTCGCTAACACTCCCGAAATAGCGGACTCGCGAACACCCGCGAAATCGAAGACTCGCGAACACCCTGGTGAAAACCCGCGAAATCGCGGACTCGCGAACACCCGCGAAATCGCGGACTCGCGAAATCACGGACTCGCGAAATCGCGGACTCGCGAACACTCCCGAAATCGCGGACTCGCGAACAGCCGCGAAATCGCGGACTCGCGAACACCAGCGAAATCGCGGACTCGCGAACACTCCCGAAATCGCGGACTCGCGAACACTCCCGAAATCGCGGACTCGCGAACACTCCCGAAATCGCGGACACTCCCGAAATCGCGGACTCGGGAACACCAGCGAAATCGCGGACTCGCGGACACCCGCGAAATCGCGGAATCGCGAACACTCCCGAAATCGCGGACTCGCGAACACTCCCGAAATAGCGGACTCGCGAACACCCGCGAAATCGCAGACTCGCGAACACCCGCGAAATCGCGGACTCGCGAACACTCCCGAAATAGCGGACTCGCGAACACTCGCGAAATCGCGGACTCGCGAACACTCCCGAAATCGTGAACTCGCGAACACTCGCGAAATCGCGGACTCGCGAACACTCCCGAAATAGCGGACTCGCGAACACCCGCGAAATCGCAGACTCGCGAACACCCGCGAAATCGCGGACTCGCGAACACTCCCGAAATAGCGGACTCGCGAACACTCGCGAAATCGCGGACTCGCGAACACTCGCAAAATCGCGAAATCGCGGACTCGCAAAATCGCGGGACTCGCGGACACTCGCGAAATCGCGGACTCGCGAACACCCGCGAAATCGCGGACTCGCGAACACTCGCGAAATCGCGGACTCGCGAAATCGCGGACTCGCTAACACTCCCGAAATAGCGGACTCGCTAACACTCCCGAAATAGCGGACTCGCGAACACCCTGGTGAAAACCCGCGAAATCGCGGACTCGCGAACACCCGCGAAATCGCGGACTCGCGAAATCACGGACTCGCGAAATCGCGGACTCGCGAACACTCCCGAAATCGCGGACTCGCGAACAGCCGCGAAATCGCGGACTCGCGAACACCAGCGAAATCGCGGACTCGCGAACACTCCCGAAATCGCGGACTCGCGAACACCCGCGAAATCGCGGACTCGCGAACACCCGCGAAATCGCGGACTCGCGAACACCCGCGAAATCGCGGACTCGCGAAATCGCGGACTCGCGAACAATCCCGAAATTGCGGACTCGCGGACACCCGCGAAATAGCGGACTCGCGAAATCGCGAACACTCGCGAATTCGCGGACTCGCGAACACTCGCGAAATCGCGGACTCGCGAACACTCGCGACATCGCGGACTCGCGAACACTCCCGAAATCGCGGACTCGCGAACACTCCCGAAATAGCGGACTCGCGAACACCAGCGAAATCGCGGACTCGCGAACACTCCCGAAATCGCGGACTCGCGAACACCCGCGAAATCGCGGACTCGCGAAATCGCGGACTCGCGAATACTCCCGACATCGCCGACTCGCGAACACTCCCGAAATCGCGGACTCGCGAACACTCCCGAAATAGCGGACTCGCGAACACCAGCGAAATCGCGGACTCGCGAACACTCCCGAAATCGCGGACTCGCGAACACCCGCGAAATCGCGGACTCGCGAAATCGCGGACTCGCGAATACTCCCGACATCGCGGACTCGCGAACACTCCCGAAATCGCGGACTCGCGAACACTCCCGAAATCGCGAAATCGCGGACTCGCGAACACTCGCGAAATTGCGGACTCGCGAACACTCGCGAAATCGCGGACTCGCGAACACTCGCGAAATCGCGGACTCGCGAACACCCGCGAAATCGCGGACTCGCGAACACCCGCGAAATAGCGGACTCGCGAAATCGCGAACACTCGCGAATTCGCGGACTCGCGAACACTCGCGAAATCGCGGACTCGCGAACACTCGCGAAATCGCGGACTCGCGAACACTCCCGAAATCGCGGACTCGCGAACACTCCCGAAATCGCGTACTCGCGAACACCCGCGAAATCGCGGACTCGCGAAATCGCGGACTCGCGAATACTCCCGACATCGCGGACTCGCGAACACTCCCGAAATCGCGGACTCGCGAACACTCCCGAAATCGCGAAATCGCGGACTCGCGAACACTCGCGAAATCGCGGACTCGCGAACACTCGCGAAATCGCGGACTCGCGAAAACCCGCGAAATCGCGGACTCGCGAACACTCCCGAAATTGCGGACTCGCGAACACCCGCGAAATCGCGGACTCGCGAACACCCGCGAAATCGCGGACTCGCGAAATCACGGACTCGCGAAATCACGGACTCGCGAAATCGCGGACTCGCGAACACTCGCGAAATCGCGGACTCGGGAACACCCGCGAAATCGCGGACTGGCGAACACCAGCGAAATCGCGGAATCGCGAACACTCCCGAAATCACGGACTCGCGAAATCGCGGACTCGCGAACACTCGCGAAATCGCGGACTCGCGAAATCACGGACTCGCGAAATCGCGGACTCGCGAACACTCCCGAAATCGCGGACTCGCGAACACTCCCGAAATCGCGGACTCGCGAACACCCGCGAAATCGCGGACTCGCGAACACCCGCGAAATCGCGGACTCGCGAACACCCGCGAAATCGCGGACTCGCGAAATCGCGGACTCGCGAAATCGCGGACTCGCGAACACTCGCGAAATCGCGGACTCTCGAACAATCCCGAAATAGCGGACTCGCGAACACCCTGGTGAAAACCCGCGAAATCGCGGACTCGCGAACACCCGCGAAATCGCGGACTCGCGAAATCACGGACTCGCGAAATCGCGGACTCGCGAACACTCCCGAAATCGCGGACTCGCGAACAGCCGCGAAATCGCGGACTCGCGAACACCAGCGAAATCGCGGACTCGCGAACACTCCCGAAATCGCGGACTCGCGAACACCCGCGAAATCGCGGACTCGCGAACACCCGCGAAATCGCGGACTCGCGAACACCCGCGAAATCGCGGACTCGCGAAATCGCGGACTCGCGAACAATCCCGAAATTGCGGACTCGCGGACACCCGCGAAATAGCGGACTCGCGAAATCGCGAACACTCGCGAATTCGCGGACTCGCGAACACTCGCGAAATCGCGGACTCGCGAACACTCGCGACATCGCGGACTCGCGAACACTCCCGAAATCGCGGACTCGCGAACACTCCCGAAATAGCGGACTCGCGAACACCAGCGAAATCGCGGACTCGCGAACACTCCCGAAATCGCGGACTCGCGAACACCCGCGAAATCGCGGACTCGCGAAATCGCGGACTCGCGAATACTCCCGACATCGCCGACTCGCGAACACTCCCGAAATCGCGGACTCGCGAACACTCCCGAAATAGCGGACTCGCGAACACCAGCGAAATCGCGGACTCGCGAACACTCCCGAAATCGCGGACTCGCGAACACCCGCGAAATCGCGGACTCGCGAAATCGCGGACTCGCGAATACTCCCGACATCGCGGACTCGCGAACACTCCCGAAATCGCGGACTCGCGAACACTCCCGAAATCGCGAAATCGCGGACTCGCGAACACTCGCGAAATTGCGGACTCGCGAACACTCGCGAAATCGCGGACTCGCGAACACTCGCGAAATCGCGGACTCGCGAACACCCGCGAAATCGCGGACTCGCGAACACCCGCGAAATAGCGGACTCGCGAAATCGCGAACACTCGCGAATTCGCGGACTCGCGAACACTCGCGAAATCGCGGACTCGCGAACACTCGCGAAATCGCGGACTCGCGAACACTCCCGAAATCGCGGACTCGCGAACACTCCCGAAATCGCGTACTCGCGAACACCCGCGAAATCGCGGACTCGCGAAATCGCGGACTCGCGAATACTCCCGACATCGCGGACTCGCGAACACTCCCGAAATCGCGGACTCGCGAACACTCCCGAAATCGCGAAATCGCGGACTCGCGAACACTCGCGAAATCGCGGACTCGCGAACACTCGCGAAATCGCGGACTCGCGAAAACCCGCGAAATCGCGGACTCGCGAACACTCCCGAAATTGCGGACTCGCGAACACCCGCGAAATCGCGGACTCGCGAACACCCGCGAAATCGCGGACTCGCGAAATCACGGACTCGCGAAATCACGGACTCGCGAAATCGCGGACTCGCGAACACTCGCGAAATCGCGGACTCGGGAACACCCGCGAAATCGCGGACTGGCGAACACCAGCGAAATCGCGGAATCGCGAACACTCCCGAAATCGCGGACTCGCGAAATCACGGACTCGCGAAATCGCGGACTCGCGAACACTCCCGAAATCGCGGACTCGCGAACACTCCCGAAATCGCGGACTCGCGAACACCCGCGAAATCGCGGACTCGCGAACACCCGCGAAATCGCGGACTCGCGAACACCCGCGAAATCGCGGACTCGCGAAATCGCGGACTCGCGAAATCGCGGACTCGCGAACACTCGCGAAATCGCGGACTCGCGAACACCCGCGAAATCGCGGACTCGCGAAATCGCGGACTCGCGAAATCGCGGACTCGCGAACACTCGCGAAATCGCGGACTCTCGAACAATCCCGAAATTGCGGACTCGCGAACACCCGCGAAATAGCGGACTCGCGAAATCGCGAACACTCGCGAATTCGCGGACTCGCGAACACTCGCGAAATCGCGGACTCGCGAACACTCGCGAAATCGCGGACTCGCGAACACTCCCGAAATCGCGAACTCGCGAACACTCGCGAAATCGCGGACTCGCGAACACTCCCGAAATAGCGGACTCGCGAACACCCGCGAAATCGCAGACT
The DNA here is from genome assembly GCF_963514075.1 of Conger conger. Classification (NCBI taxonomy): domain Eukaryota; kingdom Metazoa; phylum Chordata; class Actinopteri; order Anguilliformes; family Congridae; genus Conger; species Conger conger. The sequence goes on from NC_083767.1 coordinate 41,970, forward strand.
CGCGAACACCCGCGAAATCGCGGACTCGCGAAATCGCGGACTCGCGAACACTCGCGAAATCGCGGATTCTCGAACAATCCCGAAATTGCGGACTCGCGAACACCCGCGAAATAGCGGACTCGCGAAATCGCGAACACTCGCGAATTCGCGGACTCGCGAACACTCGCGAAATCGCGGACTCGCGAACACTCGCGAAATCGCGGACTCGCGAACACTCCCGAAATCGCGAACTCGCGAACACTCGCGAAATCGCGGACTCGCGAACACTCCCGAAATAGCGGACTCGCGAACACCCGCGAAATCGCAGACTCGCGAACACCCGCGAAATCGCGGACTCGCGAACACTCCCGAAATAGCGGACTCGCGAACACCCGCGAAATCGCAGACTCGCGAACACTCCCGAAATCGCGGACTCGCGAACACCCGCGAAATCGCGAACACCCGCGAAATCGCGGACTCGCGAACACTCCCGAAATTGCGGACTCGCGAACACCCGCGAAATCGCGGACTCGCGAACACCCGCGAAATCGCGGACTCGCGAACACCCGCGAAATCGCGGACTCGCGAAATCACGGACTCGCGAAATCGCGGACTCGGGAACACCCGCGAAATCGCGGACTCGCGAACACCAGCGAAATCGCGGAATCGCGAACACTCCCGAAATCACGGACTCGCGAAATCGCGGACTCGCGAACACTCGCGAAATCGCGGACTCGCGAAATCACGGACTCGCGAAATCGCGGACTCGCGAACACTCCCGAAATCGCGGACTCGCGAACACCTGCGAAATCGCGAACACTCCCGAAATCGCGGACTCGCGAACACCCGCGAAATCGCGGACTCGCGAACACTCGCGAAATCGCGGACTCGCGAACTCTCCCGAAATCGCGGACTCGCGAAAACCCGCGAAATCGCGGACTCGCGAACACCCGCGAAATCGCGGACTCGCGAAATCGCGGACTCGCGAACACTCCCGAAATCGCGGACTCGCGGATACGCGAACACCCGCGAAATCGCGGACTCGCGAAATCGCGGACTCGCGAACACCCGCGAAATCGCGGACTCGCGAAATCGCGGACTCGCGAAATCACGGACTCGCGAAATCGCGGACTCGCGAACACTCCCGAAATCGCGGACTCGCGAACACTCGCGAACACTCGCAAAATCGCGAAATCGCGGACTCGCAAAATCGCGGACTCGCGGACACTCGCGAAATCGCGGACTCGCGAACACCCGCGAAATCGCGGACTCGCGAACACTCGCGAAATCGCGGACTCGCGAAATCGCGGACTCGCTAACACTCCCGAAATAGCGGACTCGCGAACACCCGCGAAATCGAAGACTCGCGAACACCCTGGTGAAAACCCGCGAAATCGCGGACTCGCGAACACCCGCGAAATCGCGGACTCGCGAAATCACGGACTCGCGAAATCGCGGACTCGCGAACACTCCCGAAATCGCGGACTCGCGAACAGCCGCGAAATCGCGGACTCGCGAACACCAGCGAAATCGCGGACTCGCGAACACTCCCGAAATCGCGGACTCGCGAACACTCCCGAAATCGCGGACTCGCGAACACTCCCGCAATCGCGGACAGTCCCGAAATCGCGGACTCGGGAACACCAGCGAAATCGCGGACTCGCGGACACCCGCGAAATCGCGGACTCGCGAACACTCCCGAAATCGCGGACTCGCGAACACCCGCGAAATCGCGGACTCGCGAACACCCGCGAAATCGCGGACTCGCGAACACCCGCGAAATCGCGGACTCGCGAAATCGCGGACTCGCGAACACTCGCGAAATCGCGGACTCTCGAACAATCCCGAAATTGCGGACTCGCGAACACTCGCGAATTCGCGGACTCGCGAACACTCGCGAAATCGCGGACTCGCGAACACTCGCGAAATCGCGGACTCGCGAACACTCCCGAAATCGCGAACTCGCGCGGACTCGCGAACACTCCCGAAATAGCGGACTCGCGAATACCCGCGAAATCGCAGACTCGCGAACACCCGCGAAATCGCGGACTCGCGAAATCGCGGACTCGCGAACACTCCCGAAATCGCGGACTCGCGAACACTCGCGAACACTCGCAAAATCGCGAAATCGCGGACTCGCAAAATCGCGGACTCGCGGACACTCGCGAAATCACGGACTCGCGAACACCCGCGAAATCGCGGACTCGCGAACACTCGCGAAATCGCGGACTCGCTAACACTCCCGAAATAGCGGACTCGCGAACACCCGCGAAATCGAAGACTCGCGAACACCCTGGTGAAAACCCGCGAAATCGCGGACTCGCGAACACCCGCGAAATCGCGGACTCGCGAAATCACGGACTCGCGAAATCGCGGACTCGCGAACACTCCCGAAATCGCGGACTCGCGAACAGCCGCGAAATCGCGGACTCGCGAACACCAGCGAAATCGCGGACTCGCGAACACTCCCGAAATCGCGGACTCGCGAACACTCCCGAAATCGCGGACTCGCGAACACTCCCGAAATCGCGGACACTCCCGAAATCGCGGACTCGGGAACACCAGCGAAATCGCGGACTCGCGGACACCCGCGAAATCGCGGAATCGCGAACACTCCCGAAATCGCGGACTCGCGAACACCCGCGAAATCGCGGACTCGCGAACACCCGCGAAATCGCGGACTCGCGAAATCGCGGACTCGCGAACACTCGCGAAATCGCGGACTCTCGAACAATCCCGAAATTGCGGACTCGCGAACACTCGCGAATTCGCGGACTCGCGAACACTCGCGAAATCGCGGACTCGCGAAATCGCGGACTCTCGAACAATCCCGAATTTGCGGACTCGCGAACACCCGCGAAATAGCGGACTCGCGAAATCGCGAACACTCGCGAATTCGCGGACTCGCGAACACTCGCGAAATCGCGGACTCGCGAACACTCGCGAAATCGCGGACTCGCGAACACTCCCGAAATCGCGAACTCGCGAACACTCGCGAAATCGCGGACTCGCGAACACTACCCGAAATAGCGGACTAGCGAACACCCGCGAAATCGCAGACTCGCGAACACCCGCGAAATCGCGGACTCGCGAACACTCCCGAAATAGCGGACTCGCGAACACCCGCGAAATCGCGGACTCGCGAACACCCGCGAAATCGCGGACTCGCGAACACTCCCGAAATTGCGGACTCGCGAACACCCGCGAAATCGCGGACTCGCGAACACCCGCGAAATCGCGGACTCGCAAACACCCGCGAAATCGCGGACTCGCGAAATCACGGACTCGCGAAATCGCGGACTCGCGAACACCCGCGAAATCGCGGACTCGCGAAATCACGGACTCGCGAAATCGCGGACTCGCGAACACTCCCGAAATCGCGGACTCGCGAACACCTGCGAAATCGCGAACACTCCCGAAATCGCGGACTCGCGAACACCCGCGAAATCGCGGACTCGCGAACACTCGCGAAATCGCGGACTCGCGAACTCTCCCGAAATCGCGGACTCGCGAAAACCCGCGAAATCGCGGACTCGCGAACACCCGCGAAATCGCGGACTCGCGAAATCGCGGACTCGCGAACACTCCCGAAATCGCGGACTCGCGGATACGCGAAATCGCGGAATCGCGAACACCCGCAAAATCGCGGACTCGCGGACACTCGCGAAATCGCGGACTCGCGAACACCCGCGAAATCGCGGACTCGCGAACACTCGCGAAATCGCGGACTCGCTAACACTCCCGAAATAGCGGACTCGCGAACACCCGCGAAATCGAAGACTCGCGAACACCCTGGTGAAAACCCGCGAAATCGCGGACTCGCGAACACCCGCGAAATCGCGGACTCGCGAAATCACGGACTCGCGAAATCGCGGACTCGCGAACACTCCCGAAATCGCGGACTCGCGAACAGCCGCGAAATCGCGGACTCGCGAACACCAGCGAAATCGCGGACTCGCGAACACTCCCGAAATCGCGGACTCGCGAACACTCCCGAAATCGCGGACTCGCGAACACTCCCGAAATCGCGGACACTCCCGAAATCGCGGACTCGGGAACACCAGCGAAATCGCGGACTCGCGGACACCCGCGAAATCGCGGAATCGCGAACACTCCCGAAATCGCGGACTCGCGAACACCCGCGAAATCGCGGACTCGCGAACACCCGCGAAATCGCGGACTCGCGAAATCGCGGACTCGCGAACACTCGCGAAATCGCGGACTCTCGAACAATCCCGAAATTGCGGACTCGCGAACACTCGCGAATTCGCGGACTCGCGAACACTCGCGAAATCGCGGACTCGCGAAATCGCGGACTCTCGAACAATCCCGAAATTGCGGACTCGCGAACACCCGCGAAATAGCGGACTCGCGAAATCGCGAACACTCGCGAATTCGCGGACTCGCGAACACTCGCGAAATCGCGGACTCGCGAACACTCGCGAAATCGCGGACTCGCGAACACTCCCGAAATCGCGAACTCGCGAACACTCGCGAAATCGCGGACTCGCGAACACTACCCGAAATAGCGGACTAGCGAACACCCGCGAAATCGCAGACTCGCGAACACCCGCGAAATCGCGGACTCGCGAACACTCCCGAAATAGCGGACTCGCGAACACCCGCGAAATCGCGGACTCGCGAACACCCGCGAAATCGCGGACTCGCGAACACTCCCGAAATTGCGGACTCGCGAACACCCGCGAAATCGCGGACTCGCGAACACCCGCGAAATCGCGGACTCGCAAACACCCGCGAAATCGCGGACTCGCGAAATCACGGACTCGCGAAATCGCGGACTCGCGAACACCCGCGAAATCGCGGACTCGCGAAATCACGGACTCGCGAAATCGCGGACTCGCGAACACTCCCGAAATCGCGGACTCGCGAACACCTGCGAAATCGCGAACACTCCCGAAATCGCGGACTCGCGAACACCCGCGAAATCGCGGACTCGCGAACACTCGCGAAATCGCGGACTCGCGAACTCTCCCGAAATCGCGGACTCGCGAAAACCCGCGAAATCGCGGACTCGCGAACACCCGCGAAATCGCGGACTCGCGAAATCGCGGACTCGCGAACACTCCCGAAATCGCGGACTCGCGGATACGCGAAATCGCGGAATCGCGAACACCCGCGAAATCGCGGACTCGCGAAATCGCGGACTCGCGAAATCGCGGACTCGCGAACACCCGCGAAATCGCGGACTCGCGAAATCGCGGACTCGCGAAATCACGGACTCGCGAAATCGCGGACTCGCGAAATCGCGGACTCGCGAACACTCCCGAAATCGCGGACTCGCGAACACTCGCGAACACTCGCAAAATCGCGAAATCGCGGACTCGCGGACTCGCGGACACTCGCGAAATCGCGGACTCGCGAACACCCGCGAAATCGCGGACTCGCGAACACTCGCGAAATCGCGGACTCGCGAACACTCCCGAAATAGCGGACTCGCGAACACCCGCGAAATCGCAGACTCGCGAACACCCGCGAAATCGCAGACTCGCGAACACCCGCGAAATCGCGGACTCGCGAACACTCGCGAAATCGCGGACTCTCGAACAATCCCGAAATTGCGGACTCGCGAACACCCGCGAAATAGCGGACTCGCGAAATCGCGAAATCGCGAACACTCGCGAATTCGCGGACTCGCGAACACTCGCGAAATCGCGGACTCGCGAACACTCGCGAAATCGCGGACTCGCGAACACTCCCGAAATCGCGAACTCGCGAACACTCGCGAAATCGCGGACTCGCGAACACTCCCGAAATCGCGAACTCGCGAACACCCGCGAAATCGCGGACTCGCGAACACCCGCGAAATGGCGGACTCGCGAACACCCGCGAAATCGCGGACTCGCGAACACCCGCGAAATCGCGGACTCGCGAACACCCGCGAAATCGGGGACTCGCGAACACTCGCGAAATCGCGGACTGGCGAACACCCGCGAAATCGCGTACTCGCGAACACTCGCGAAATCGCGTACTCGCGAACACTCGCGAAATCGCGGACTCGCGAAATCGCGGACTCGCTAACACTCCCGAAATAGCGGACTCGCGAACACCCGCGAAATCGAAGACTCGCGAACACCCTGGCGAACACCCGCGAAATCGCGGACTCGCGAATACTCCCGACATCGCGGACTCGCGAACACTCCCGAAATCGCGGACTCGCGAACACTCTCGAAATCGCGGACTCGCGAACACCAGCGAAATCGCGGACTCGCGAACACTCTCGAAATCGCGGACTCGCGAACACCAGCGAAATCGCGGACTCGCGAACACCCGCGAAATCGGGGACTCGCGAACACTCGCGAAATCGCGGACTTGCGAACACCCGGGAAATCGCGAAATCGCGGACTCGCGAACACTCCCGAAATCGCGGACTCGCGAACACCCGCGAAATCGCGGACTCGCGAACACCCGCGAAATCGCGGACTCGCGAAATCGCGGACTCGCGAACAATCGCGAAATCGCGGACACTCGAACAATCCCGAAATCGCGGACTCTCGAACAATCCCGAAATTGCGGACTCGCGAACACCCGCGAAATAGCGGACTCGCGAAATCGCGAACACTCGCGAATTCGCGGACTCGCGAACACTCGCGAAATCGCGGACTCGCGAACACTCGCGAAATCGCGGACTCGCGAACACTCCCGAAATCGCGAACTCGCGAACACCCGCGAAATCGCAGACTCGCGAACACCCGCGAAATCGCGGACTCGCGAAATCGCGGACTCGCGAACACTCGCGAAATCGCGGACTCTCGAACAATCCCGAAATTGCGGACTCGCGAACACCCCCGAAATAGCGGACTCGCGAAATCGCGAACAATCGCGAATTCGCGGACTCGCGAACACTCGCGAAATCGCGGACTCGCGAACACTCGCGAAATCGCGGACTCGCGAACACTCGCGAAATCGCGGACTCGCGAACACTCCCGAAATCGCGAACTCGCGAACACTCGCGAAATCGCGGACTCGCGAACACTCCCGAAATAGCGGACTCGCGAACACCCGCGAAATCGCAGACTCGCGAACACTCCCGAAATCGCGGACTCGCGAACACTCCCGAAATAGCGGACTCGCGAACACCCGCGAAATCGCAGACTCGCGAACACTCCCGAAATCGCGGACTCGCGAACACCCGCGAAATCGCGGACTCGCGAAATCGCGGACTCGCGAATACTCCCGACATCGCGGACTCGCGAACACTCCCGAAATCGCGGACTCGCGAACACTCCCGAAATCGCGAAATCGCGGACTCGCGAACACTCACGAAATCGCGGACTCGCGAACACTCGCGAAATCGCGGACTCGCGAAATCGCGGACTCGCGAACACTCGCGAAATCGCGGACTCGCGAACACCCGCGAAATCGCGGACTCGCGAACACTCCCGAAATTGCGGACTCGCGAACACCCGCGAAATCGCGGACTCGCGAACACCCGCGAAATCGCGGACTCGCGAAATCACGGACTCGCGAAATCGCGGAACCGGGAACACCCGCGAAATCGCGGACTCGCGAACACCAGCGAAATCGCGGAATCGCGAACACTCCCGAAATCACGGACTCGCGAAATCGCGGACTCGCGAACACTCCCGAAATCGCGGACTCGCGAACACCTGCGAAATCGCGAACACTCCCGAAATCGCGGACTCGCGAACACCCGCGAAATCGCGGACTCGCGAACACTCCCGAAATCGCGGACTCGCGAACACCCGCGAAATCGCGGACTCGCGAACACTCCCGAAATCGCGGACTCGCGAACACTCGCGAAATCGCGGACTCGCGAACACTCCCGAAATAGCGGACTCGCGAACACCCGCGAAATCGCAGACTCGCGAACACTCCCGAAATCGCGGACTCGCGAACACCAGCGAAATCGCGGACTCGCGAACACTCCCGAAATCGCGGACTCGCGAACACCCGCGAAATCGCGGACTCGCGAAATCGCGGACTCGCGAATACTCCCGACATCGCGGACTCGCGAACACTCGCGAAATCGCGGACTCGGGAACACTCGCGAAATCGCGGACTCGCGAACACTCCCGAAATCGCGGACTCGCGAACACTCCCGAAATCGCGGACTCGCGGATACGCGAAATCGCGGACTCGCGAACACCCGCGAAATCGCGGACTCGCGAACACCCGCGAAATCACGCACTCGCGAACACCCGCGAAATCGCGGACTCGCGAACACCCGCGAAATCGCGGACTCGCGAACACCCGCGAAATCGCGGACTCGCGGACACTCGCGAAATCGCGGACTCGCGAACCCCCGCGAAATCGCGGACTCGCGAACACCCGCGAAATCGCGGAATCGCGAACACTCCCGAAATCGCGGACTCGCGAACATTCCCGAAATCGCGGACTCGCGAACACCCGCGAAATCGCGGACTCGCGAAAACTCGCGAATTCGCGGACTCGCGAAAACTCGCGAAATCGCGGACTCGCGAACACTCGCGAAATCGCGGACTCGCGAACACCCGCGAAATCGCGGACTCGCGAACACCCGCGAAATCGCGGACTCGCGAACACCCGCGAAATCTCCCGAAATCGCGGACTCGCGAACACTCCCGAAATCGCGGACTCGCGAACACCCGCGAAATCGCGGACTCGCGAAATCGCGGACTCGCGAACTCTCGCGAAATCGCGGACTCGCGAACACTCGCGAAATCGCGGACTCTCGAACAATCCCGAAATTGCGGACTCGCGAACACCCGCGAAATCGCGGACTCGCGAAATCGCGAACACTCGCGAATTCGCGGACTCGCGAACACTCCCAAAATCGCGGCCTCGCGAACACTCGCAAAATCGCGAATTCGCGGACTCGCGGACACTCGCGAAATCGCGGACTCGCGAACACCCGCGAAATCGCGGACTCGCGAAATCACGGACTCGCGAAATCATGGACTCGCAACACTCCCGAAATCGCGGACTCGCGAACACCCGCGAAATCGCGGACTCGCGAACACCCGCGAAATCGCGGACTCGCGAAATCGCGGACTCGCGAACACTCCCGAAATCGCGGACTCGCGAACACTCCCGAAATCGCGGACTCGCGAACACCCGCGAAATCGCGGACTCGCGAACACCCGCGAAATCGCGGACTCGCGAAATCGCGGACTCGCGAACACTCGCGAAATCGCGGACACTCGAACAATCCCGAAATCGCGGACTCTCGAACAATCCCGAAATTGCGGACTCGCGAACACCCGCGAAATAGCGGACTCGCGAAATCGCGAACACTCGCGAATTCGCGGACTCGCGAACACTCGCGAAATCGCGGACTCGCGAACACTCGCGAAATCGCGGACTCGCGAACACTCCCGAAATCGCGAACTCGCGAACACCCGCGAAATCGCAGACTCGCGAACACCCGCGAAATCGCGGACTCGCGAAATCGCGGACTCGCGAACACTCGCGAAATCGCGGACTCTCGAACAATCCCGAAATTGCGGACTCGCGAACACCCCCGAAATAGCGGACTCGCGAAATCGCGAACAATCGCGAATTCGCGGACTCGCGAACACTCGCGAAATCGCGGACTCGCGAACACTCGCGAAATCGCGGACTCGGGAACACTCGCGAAATCGCGGACTCGCGAACACTCCCGAAATCGCGAACTCGCGAACACTCGCGAAATCGCGGACTCGCGAACACTCCCGAAATCGCGGACTCGCGAACACCCGCGAAATCGCGGACTCGCGAACACCCGCGAAATCGCGGACTCGCGAACACCAGCGAAATCGCGGACTCGCGAACACCCGCGAAATCGGGGACTCGCGAACACTCGCGAAATCGCGGACTTGCGAACACCCGGGAAATCGCGAAATCGCGGACTCGCGAACACCCGCGAAATCGCGGAATCGCGAACACTCCCGAAATCGCGGACTCGCGAACACTCCCGAAATCGCGGACTCGCGAACACCCGCGAAATCGCGGACTCGCGAAATCGCGAACACTCGCGAATTCGCGGACTCGCGAACACTCGCGAATTCGCGGACTCGCGAAAACTCGCGAAATCGCGGACTCGCGAACACTCGCGGACTCGCGAACACCCGCGAAATCGCGGACTCGCGAACACCCGCGAAATCGCGGACTCGCGAACACCCGCGAAATCTCCCGAAATCGCGGACTCGCGAACACTCCCGAAATCGCGGACTCGCGAACACCCGCGAAATCGCTGACTCGCGAACAGTCGCGAAATCGCGGACTCGCGAACACTCGCGAACACCCGCGAAATCGCGGACTCGCGAAATCGCGGACTCGCGAACTCTCGCGAAATCGCGGACTCGCGAACACTCGCGAAATCGCGGACTCTCGAACAATCCCGAAATTGCGGACTCGCGAACACCCGCGAAATCGCGGACTCGCGAAATCGCGAACACTCGCGAATTCGCGGACTCGCGAACACTCCCAAAATCGCGGCCTCGCGAACACTCGCAAAATCGCGAAATCGCGGACTCGCGGACACTCGCGAAATCGCGGACTCGCGAACACCCGCGAAATCGCGGACTCGCGAAATCACGGACTCGCGAAATCATGGACTCGCAACACTCCCGAAATCGCGGACTCGCGAACACCCGCGAAATCGCGGACTCGCGAACACCCGCGAAATCGCGGACTCGCGAAATCGCGGACTCGCGAACACTCCCGAAATCGCGGACTCGCGAACACTCCCGAAATCGCGGACTCGCGAACACCCGCGAAATCGCGGACTCGCGAACACCCGCGAAATCGCGGACTCGCGAAATCGCGGACTCGCGAACACTCGCGAAATCGCGGACACTCGATCAATCCCGAAATCGCGGACTCGCGAACACTCGCGAAATCGCGGACTCTCGAACAATCCCGAAATTGCGGACTCGCGAACACCCCCGAAATAGCGGACTCGCGAAATCGCGAACACTCGCGAATTCGCGGACTCGCGAACACTCGCGAAATCGCGGACTCGCGAACACTCGCGAAATCGCGGACTCGCGAACACTCGCGAAATCGCGGACTCGCGAACACTCCCGAAATCGCGGACTCGCGAACACTCGCGAAATCGCGGACTCGCGAACACCCGCGAAATCGGGGACTCGCGAACACTCGCGAAATCGCGGACTTGCGAACACCCGGGAAATCGCGAAATCGCGGACTCGCGAACACCCGCGAAATCGCGGAATCGCGAACACTCCCGAAATCGCGGACTCGCGAACACTCCCGAAATCGCGGACTCGCGAACACCCGCGAAATCGCGGACTCGCGAAATCGCGAACACTCGCGAATTCGCGGACTCGCGAACACTCGCGAATTCGCGGACTCGCGAAAACTCGCGAAATCGCGGACTCGCGAACACTCGCGGACTCGCGAACACCCGCGAAATCGCGGACTCGCGAACACCCGCGAAATCGCGGACTCGCGAACACCCGCGAAATCTCCCGAAATCGCGGACTCGCGAACACTCCCGAAATCGCGGACTCGCGAACACCCGCGAAATCGCTGACTCGCGAACAGTCGCGAAATCGCGGACTCGCGAACACTCGCGAACACCCGCGAAATCGCGGACTCGCGAAATCGCGGACTCGCGAACTCTCGCGAAATCGCGGACTCGCGAACACTCGCGAAATCGCGGACTCTCGAACAATCCCGAAATTGCGGACTCGCGAACACCCGCGAAATCGCGGACTCGCGAAATCGCGAACACTCGCGAATTCGCGGACTCGCGAACACTCCCAAAATCGCGGCCTCGCGAACACTCGCAAAATCGCGAAATCGCGGACTCGCGGACACTCGCGAAATCGCGGACTCGCGAACACCCGCGAAATCGCGGACTCGCGAAATCACGGACTCGCGAAATCATGGACTCGCAACACTCCCGAAATCGCGGACTCGCGAACACCCGCGAAATCGCGGACTCGCGAACACCCGCGAAATCGCGGACTCGCGAAATCGCGGACTCGCGAACACTCCCGAAATCGCGGACTCGCGAACACTCCCGAAATCGCGGACTCGCGAACACCCGCGAAATCGCGGACTCGCGAACACCCGCGAAATCGCGGACTCGCGAAATCGCGGACTCGCGAACACTCGCGAAATCGCGGACACTCGATCAATCCCGAAATCGCGGACTCTCGAACAATCCCGAAATTGCGGACTCGCGAACACCCGCGAAATAGCGGACTCGCGAAATCGCGAACACTCGCGAATTCGCGGACTCGCGAACACTCGCGAAATCGCGGACTCGCGAACACTCGCGAAATCGCGGACTCGCGAACACTCCCGAAATCGCGAACACGCGAACACCCGCGAAATCGCAGACTCGCGAACACCCGCGAAATCGCGGACTCGCGAAATCGCGGACTCGCGAACACTCGCGAAATCGCGGACTCTCGAACAATCCCGAAATTGCGGACTCGCGAACACCCCCGAAATAGCGGACTCGCGAAATCGCGAACACTCGCGAATTCGCGGACTCGCGAACACTCGCGAAATCGCGGACTCGCGAACACTCGCGAAATCGCGGACTCGCGAACACTCGCGAAATCGCGGACTCGCGAACACTCCCGAAATCGCGGACTCGCGAACACTCGCGAAATCGCGGACTCGCGAACACTCGCGAAATCGCGGACTCGCGAACACCCGCGAAATCGCGGACTCGCGAACACTCCCGAAATCGCGGACTCGCGAACACTCCCGAAATCGCGGACTCGCGAACACCAGCGAAATCGCGGACTCGCAAACACTCCCGAAATCGCGGACTCGCGAACACCCGCGAAATCGCGGACTCGGGAACACTCGCGAAATCGCGGACTCGCGAACACTCCCGAAATCGCGGACTCGCGAACACTCCCGAAATCGCGGACTCGCGGATACGCGAAATCGCGGACTCGCGAACACCCGCGAAATCGCGGACTCGCGAACACCCGCGAAATCGCGCACTCGCGAACACCCGCGAAATCGCGGACTCGCGAACACTCCCGAAATCGCGGACTCGCGAACACTCCCGAAATCGCGGACTCGCGAACACCAGCGAAATCGCGGACTCGCGAACACTCCCGAAATCGCGGACTCGCGAACACCCGCGAAATCGCGGACTCGGGAACACTCGCGAAATCGCGGACTCGCGAACACTCCCGAAATCGCGGACTCGCGAACACTCGCGAAATCGCGGACTCTCGAACAATCCCGAAATTGCGGACTCGCGAACACCCGCGAAATCGCGGACTCGCGAAATCGCGAACACTCGCGAATTCGCGGACTCGCGAACACTCCCAAAATCGCGGCCTCGCGAACACTCGCAAAATCGCGAAATCGCGGACTCGCGGACACTCGCGAAATCGCGGACTCGCGAAATCACGGACTCGCGAAATCATGGACTCGCAACACTCCCGAAATCGCGGACTCGCGAACACCCGCGAAAAGGCGGACTCGCGAACACCCGCGAAATCGCGGACTCGCGAAATCGCGGACTCGCGAACACTCCCGAAATCGCGGACTCGCGAACACTCCCGAAATCGCGGACTCGCGAACACCCGCGAAATCGCGGACTCGCGAACACCCGCGAAATCGCGGACTCGCGAAATCGCGGACTCGCGAACACTCGCGAAATCGCGGACACTCGATCAATCCCGAAATCGCGGACTCTCGAACAATCCCGAAATTGCGGACTCGCGAACACCCGCGAAATAGCGGACTCGCGAAATCGCGAACACTCGCGAATTCGCGGACTCGCGAACACTCGCGAAATCGCGGACTCGCGAACACTCGCGAAATCGCGGACTCGCGAACACTCCCGAAATCGCGAACTCGCGAACACCCGCGAAATCGCAGACTCGCGAACACCCGCGAAATCGCGGACTCGCGAAATCGCGGACTCGCGAACACTCGCGAAATCGCGGACTCTCGAACAATCCCGAAATTGCGGACTCGCGAACACCCCCGAAATAGCGGACTCGCGAAATCGCGAACACTCGCGAATTCGCGGACTCGCGAACACTCGCGAAATCGCGGACTCGCGAACACTCGCGAAATCGCGGACTCGCGAACACTCGCGAAATCGCGGACTCGCGAACACTCCCGAAATCGCGGACTCGCGAACACTCGCGAAATCGCGAACACTCGCGAAATCGCGGACTCGCGAAATCGCGGACTCGCGAACACTCGCGAAATCGCGGACTCGCGAACACCCGCGAAATCGCGGACTCGCGAACACTCCCGAAATCGCGGACTCGCGAACACTCCCGAAATCGCGGACTCGCGAACACCAGCGAAATCGCGGACTCGCGAACACTCCCGAAATCGCGGACTCGCGAACACCCGCGAAATCGCGGACTCGGGAACACTCGCGAAATCGCGGACTCGCGAACACTCCCGAAATCGCGGACTCGCGAACACTCCCGAAATCGCGGACTCGCGGATACGCGAAATCGCGGACTCGCGAACACCCGCGAAATCGCGGACTCGCGAACACCCGCGAAATCGCGCACTCGCGAACACCCGCGAAATCGCGGACTCGCGAACACTCCCGAAATCGCGGACTCGCGAACACTCCCGAAATCGCGGACTCGCGAACACCAGCGAAATCGCGGACTCGCGAACACTCCCGAAATCGCGGACTCGCGAACACCCGCGAAATCGCGGACTCGGGAACACTCGCGAAATCGCGGACTCGCGAACACTCCCGAAATCGCGGACTCGCGAACACTCCCGAAATCGCGGACTCGCGGATACGCGAAATCGCGGACTCGCGAACACCCGCGAAATCGCGGACTCGCGAACACCCGCGAAATCGCGCACTCGCGAACACCCGCGAAATCGCGGACTCGCGGACACTCCCGAAATCGCGGACTCGCGAACACCCGCGAAATCGCGGACTCGCGGACACTCGCGAAATCGCGGACTCGCGAACCCCCGCGAAATCGCGGACTCGCGAACACTCCCGAAATCGCGAACACCCCGAAATAGCGGACTCGCGGACTCGCGAACACCCGCGAAATCGCGGAATCGCGAACACTCCCGAAATCGCGGACTCGCGAACACTCCCGAAATCGCGGACTCGCGAAAACCCGCGAAATCGCGGACTCGCGAAATCGCGAAATCGCGGACTCGCAAAATCGCGGACTCGCGGACACTCGCGAAATCGCGGACTCGCGAACACCCGCGAAATCGCGTACTCGCGAACACTCGCGAAATCGCGGACTCGCGAAATCGCGGACTCGCTAACACTCCCGAAATAGCGGACTCGCGAACACCCGCGAAATCGAAGACTCGCGAACACCCTGGTGAAAACCCGCGAAATCGCGGACTCGCGAACACCCGCGAAATCGCGGACTCGCGAAATCACGGACTCGCGAAATCGCGGACTCGCGAACACTCCCGAAATCGCGGACTCGCGAACAGCCGCGAAATCGCGGACTCGCGAACACCAGCGAAATCGCGGAATCGCGAACACTCCCGAAATCGCGGACTCGCGAACACTCCCGAAATCGCGGACTCGCGAACACTCCCGAAATCGCGGACTCGCGAACCCCCGCGAAATCGCGGACTCGCGAACACTCCCGAAATCGCGAACACCCGCGAAATCGCGGACTCGCGAACACCCGCGAAATCGCGGACTCGCGAACACCCGCGAAATCGCGGACTCGCGAACACCCGCAAAATCGCGGACTCGCGAACACCCGCGAAATCGGGGACTCGCGAACACTCGCGAAATCGCGGACTGGCGAACACCCGGGAAATCGCGAAATCGCGGACTCGCGAACACCCGCGAAATCGCGGAATCGCGAACACTCCCGAAATCGCGGACTCGCGAACACTCCCGAAATCGCGGACTCGCGAACACCCGCGAAATCGCGGACTCGCGAAATCGCGAAATCGCGGACTCGCAAAATCGCGGACTCGCGGACACTCGCGAAATCGCGGACTCGCGAACACCCGCGAAATCGCGTACTCGCGAACACTCGCGAAATCGCGGACTCGCGAAATCGCGGACTCGCTAACACTCCCGAAATAGCGGACTCGCGAACACCCGCGAAATCGAAGACTCGCGAACACCCTGGTGAAAACCCGCGAAATCGCGGACTCGCGAACACCCGCGAAATCGCGGACTCGCGAAATCACGGACTCGCGAAATCGCGGACTCGCGAACACTCCCGAAATCGCGGACTCGCGAACAGCCGCGAAATCGCGGACTCGCGAACACCAGCGAAATCGCGGACTCGCGAACACTCCCGAAATCGCGGACTCGCGAACACTCCCGAAATCGCGGACTCGCGAACACTCCCGAAATCGCGGACACTCCCGAAATCGCGGACTCGGGAACACCAGCGAAATCGCGGACTCGCGGACACCCGCGAAATCGCGGACTCGCGAACACTCCCGAAATCGCGGACTCGCGAACACTCCCGAAATCGCGGAATCGCGGACTCGCGAACACTCCCGAAATCGCGAACACCGGCGAAATCGCGGACTCGCGAACACCCGCGAAATCGCGGACTCGCGAATACTCCCGACATCGCGGACTCGCGAACAGTCCCGAAATCGCGGACTCGCGAACACTCTCGAAATCGCGGACTCGCGATCACCCGCGAAATCGCGGACTCGCGAACACCCGCGAAATCGCGGACTCGCGAACACCCGCGAAATCGCGGACTCGCGGACACTCGCGAAATCGCGGACTCGCGAACCCCCGCGAAATCGCGGACTCGCGAACACTCCCGAAATCGCGAACACCGGCGAAATCGCGGACTCGCGAACACCCGCGAAATCGCGGACTCGCGAACACCCGCGAAATGGCGGACTCGCGAACACCCGCGAAATCGCGGACTCGCGAACACCCGCGAAATCGCGGACTCGCGAACACCCGCGAAATCGGGGACTCGCGAACACTCGCGAAATCGCGGACTGGCGAACACCCGCGAAATCGCGTACTCGCGAACACTCGCGAAATCGCGTACTCGCGAACACTCGCGAAATCGCGGACTCGCGAAATCGCGGACTCGCTAACACTCCCGAAATAGCGGACTCGCGAACACCCGCGAAATCGAAGACTCGCGAACACCCTGGCGAACACCCGCGAAATCGCGGACTCGCGAATACTCCCGACATCGCGGACTCGCGAACACTCCCGAAATCGCGGACTCGCGAACACTCTCGAAATCGCGGACTCGCGATCACCCGCGAAATCGCGGACTCGCGAACACCCGCGAAATCGCGGACTCGCGAACACCCGCGAAATCGCGGACTCGCGGACACTCGCGAAATCGCGGACTCGCGAACCCCCGCGAAATCGCGGACTCGCGAACACTCCCGAAATCGCGAACACCGGCGAAATCGCGGACTCGCGAACATCCGCGAAATCGCGGACTCGCGAACACCCGCGAAATGGCGGACTCGCGAACACCCGCGAAATCGCGGACTCGCGAACACCCGCGAAATCGCGGACTCGCGAACACCCGCGAAATCGCGGACTGGCGAACACCCGGGAAATCGCGAAATCGCGGACTCGCGAAATCGCGGACTCGCGAACACTCCCGAAATCGCGAACACCCGCGAAATCGCGGACTCGCGAACACCCGCGAAATCGCGGACTCGCGAACACCCGCGAAATCGCGGACTCGCGAACACCCGCGAAATCGCGGACTCGCGAACACCAGCGAAATCGCGGACTCGCGAACACCCGCGAAATCGGGGACTCGCGAACACTCGCGAAATCGCGGACTGGCGAACACCCGGGAAATCGCGAAATCGCGGACTCGCGAACACCCGCGCAATTGGGGAATCGCGAACACTCCCGAAATCGCGGACTCGCGAACACTCCCGAAATCGCGGACTCGCGAACACCCGCGAAATCGCGGACTCGCGAAATCGCGAACACTCGCGAATTCGCGGACTCGCGAACACTCGCGAATTCGCGGACTCGCGAAAACTCGCGAAATCGCGGACTCGCGAACACTCGCGGACTCGCGAACACCCGCGAAATCGCGGACTCGCGAACACCCGCGAAATCGCGGACTCGCGAACACCCGCGAAATCTCCCGAAATCGCGGACTCGCGAACACTCCCGAAATCGCGGACTCGCGAACACCCGCGAAATCGCTGACTCGCGAACAGTCGCGAAATCGCGGACTCGCGAACACTCGCGAACACCCGCGAAATCGCGGACTCGCGAAATCGCGGACTCGCGAACTCTCGCGAAATCGCGGACTCGCGAACACTCGCGAAATCGCGGACTCTCGAACAATCCCGAAATTGCGGACTCGCGAACACCCGCGAAATCGCGGACTCGCGAAATCGCGAACACTCGCGAATTCGCGGACTCGCGAACACTCCCAAAATCGCGGCCTCGCGAACACTCGCAAAATCGCGAAATCGCGGACTCGCGGACACTCGCGAAATCGCGGACTCGCGAACACCCGCGAAATCGCGGACTCGCGAAATAACGGACTCGCGAAATCATGGACTCGCAACACTCCCGAAATCGCGGACTCGCGAACACCCGCGAAATCGCGGACTCGCGAACACCCGCGAAATCGCGGACTCGCGAAATCGCGGACTCGCGAACACTCCCGAAATCGCGGACTCGCGAACACTCCCGAAATCGCGGACTCGCGAACACCCGCGAAATCGCGGACTCGCGAACACCCGCGAAATCGCGGACTCGCGAAATCGCGGACTCGCGAACACTCGCGAAATCGCGGACACTCGAACAATCCCGAAATCGCGGACTCTCGAACAATCCCGAAATTGCGGACTCGCGAACACCCGCGAAATAGCGGACTCGCGAAATCGCGAACACTCGCGAATTCGCGGACTCGCGAACACTCGCGAAATCGCGGACTCGCGAACACTCGCGAAATCGCGGACTCGCGAACACTCCCGAAATCGCGAACTCGCGAACACCCGCGAAATCGCAGACTCGCGAACACCCGCGAAATCGCGGACTCGCGAAATCGCGGACTCGCGAACACTCGCGAAATCGCGGACTCTCGAACAATCCCGAAATTGCGGACTCGCGAACACCCCCGAAATAGCGGACTCGCGAAATCGCGAACAATCGCGAATTCGCGGACTCGCGAACACTCGCGAAATCGCGGACTCGCGAACACTCGCGAAATCGCGGACTCGCGAACACTCGCGAAATCGCGGACTCGCGAACACTCCCGAAATCGCGAACTCGCGAACACTCGCGAAATCGCGGACTCGCGAACACTCCCGAAATAGCGGACTCGCGAACACCCGCGAAATCGCAGACTCGCGAACACTCCCGAAATCGCGGACTCGCGAACACTCCCGAAATAGCGGACTCGCGAACACCCGCGAAATCGCAGACTCGCGAACACTCCCGAAATCGCGGACTCGCGAACACTTGCGAAATCGCGGACTCGCGAAATCGCGGACTCGCGAATACTCCCGACATCGCGGACTCGCGAACACTCCCGAAATCGCGGACTCGCGAACACTCCCGAAATCGCGAAATCGCGGACTCGCGAACACTCACGAAATCGCGGACTCGCGAACACTCGCGAAATCGCGGACTCGCGAAATCGCGGACTCGCGAACACTCGCGAAATCGCGGACTCGCGAACACCCGCGAAATCGCGGACTCGCGAACACTCCCGAAATTGCGGACTCGCGAACACCCGCGAAATCGCGGACTCGCGAACACCCGCGAAATCGCGGACTCGCGAAATCACGGACTCGCGAAATCGCGGAACCGGGAACACCCGCGAAATCGCGGACTCGCGAACACCAGCGAAATCGCGGAATCGCGAACACTCCCGAAATCACGGACTCGCGAAATCGCGGACTCGCGAACACTCCCGAAATCGCGGACTCGCGAACACCTGCGAAATCGCGAACACTCCCGAAATCGCGGACTCGCGAACACCCGCGAAATCGCGGACTCGCGAACACTCCCGAAATCGCGGACTCGCGAACACCCGCGAAATCGCGGACTCGCGAACACTCCCGAAATCGCGGACTCGCGAACACTCCCGAAATAGCGGACTCGCGAACACTCGCGAAATCGCGGACTCGCGAACACTCCCGAAATCGTGAACTCGCGAACACTCGCGAAATCGCGGACTCGCGAACACTCCCGAAATAGCGGACTCGCGAACACCCGCGAAATCGCAGACTCGCGAACACCCGCGAAATCGCGGACTCGCGAACACTCCCGAAATAGCGGACTCGCGAACACTCGCGAAATCGCGGACTCGCGAACACTCGCAAAATCGCGAAATCGCGGACTCGCAAAATCGCGGACTCGCGGACACTCGCGAAATCGCGGACTCGCGAACACCCGCGAAATCGCGGACTCGCGAACACTCGCGAAATCGCGGACTCGCGAAATCGCGGACTCGCTAACACTCCCGAAATAGCGGACTCGCTAACACTCCCGAAATAGCGGACTCGCGAACACCCTGGTGAAAACCCGCGAAATCGCGGACTCGCGAACACCCGCGAAATCGCGGACTCGCGAAATCACGGACTCGCGAAATCGCGGACTCGCGAACACTCCCGAAATCGCGGACTCGCGAACAGCCGCGAAATCGCGGACTCGCGAACACCAGCGAAATCGCGGACTCGCGAACACTCCCGAAATCGCGGACTCGCGAACACCCGCGAAATCGCGGACTCGCGAACACCCGCGAAATCTCGGACTCGCGAACACCCGCGAAATCGCGGACTCGCGAAATCGCGGACTCGCGAACAATCCCGAAATTGCGGACTCGCGGACACCCGCGAAATAGCGGACTCGCGAAATCGCGAACACTCGCGAATTCGCGGACTCGCGAACACTCGCGAAATCGCGGACTCGCGAACACTCGCGACATCGCGGACTCGCGAACACTCCCGAAATCGCGGACTCGCGAACACTCCCGAAATAGCGGACTCGCGAACACCAGCGAAATCGCGGACTCGCGAACACTCCCGAAATCGCGGACTCGCGAACACCCGCGAAATCGCGGACTCGCGAAATCGCGGACTCGCGAATACTCCCGACATCGCCGACTCGCGAACACTCCCGAAATCGCGGACTCGCGAACACTCCCGAAATAGCGGACTCGCGAACACCAGCGAAATCGCGGACTCGCGAACACTCCCGAAATCGCGGACTCGCGAACACCCGCGAAATCGCCGACTCGCGAAATCGCGGACTCGCGAATACTCCCGACATCGCGGACTCGCGAACACTCCCGAAATCGCGGACTCGCGAACACTCCCGAAATCGCGAAATCGCGGACTCGCGAACACTCGCGAAATTGCGGACTCGCGAACACTCGCGAAATCGCGGACTCGCGAACACTCGCGAAATCGCGGACTCGCGAACACCCGCGAAATCGCGGACTCGCGAACACCCGCGAAATAGCGGACTCGCGAAATCGCGAACACTCGCGAATTCGCGGACTCCCGAAATCGCGGACTCGCGAACACTCCCGAAATCGCGAAATCGCGGACTCGCGAACACTCGCGAAATCGCGGACTCGCGAACACTCGCGAAATCGCGGACTCGCGAAAACCCGCGAAATCGCGGACTCGCGAACACTCCCGAAATTGCGGACTCGCGAACACCCGCGAAATCGTGGACTCGCGAACACCCGCGAAATCGCGGACTCGCGAAATCGCGGACTCGCGAAATCGCGAACACTCGCGAATTCGCGGACTCCCGAAATCGCGGACTCGCGAACACTCCCGAAATCGCGAAATCGCGGACTCGCGAACACTCGCGAAATCGCGGACTCGCGAACACTCGCGAAATCGCGGACTCGCGAAAACCCGCGAAATCGCGGACTCGCGAACACTCCCGAAATTGCGGACTCGCGAACACCCGCGAAATCGCGGACTCGCGAACACCCGCGAAATCGCGGACTCGCGAAATCGCGGACTCGCGAAATCGCGGACTCGCGAAATCACGGACTCGCGAAATCGCGGACTCGCGAACACTCGCGAAATCGCGGACTCGGGAACACCCGCGAAATCGCGGACTGGCGAACACCAGCGAAATCGCGGAATCGCGAACACTCCCGAAATCAGGGACTCGCGAAATCGCGGACTCGCGAACACTCGCGAAATCGCGGACTCGCGAAATCACGGACTCGCGAAATCGCGGACTCGCGAACAATCCCCAAATCGCGGACTCGCGAACACCTGCGAAATCGCGAACACCCGCGAAATCGCGGACTCGCGAACACTCGCGAAATCGCGGACTCGCGAAAACCCGCGAAATCGCGGACTCGCGAACACCCGTGAAATCGCGGACTCGCGAACACCCGCGAAATCTCCCGAAATCGCGGACTCGCGAACACTCCCGAAATCGCGGACTCGCGAACACCCGCGAAATCGCTGACTCGCGAACACTCGCGAACACCCGCGAAATCGCGGACTCGCGAAATCGCGGACTCGCGAACACTCGCGAAATCGCGGACTCGCGAACACTCCCGAAATTGCGGACTCGCGAACACCCGCGAAATCGCGGACTCGCGAACACTCCCGAAATCGCGGACTCGCGAACACCCGCGAATACGCGGACTCGCGAACTCCCGCGAAATCGCGGACTCGCGAACACCCGCGAAATCGCGGACTCGCGAACACCCGCGAATTCGCGGACTCGCGAACACTCCCAAAATCGCGGCCTCGCGAACACTCGCAAAATCGCGAAATCGCGGACTCGCGGACACTCGCGAAATCGCGGACTCGCGAACACCCGCGAAATCGCGGACACGCGAAATCACGGACTCGCGAAATCACGGACTCGCAACACTCCCGAAATCGCGGACTCGCGAACACCCGCGAAATCGCGGACTCGCGAAATCGCGGACTCGCGAACACTCCCGAAATCGCGGACTCGCGAACACTCCCGAAATCGCGGACTCGCGAACACCCGCGAAATCGCGGACTCGCGAACACCCGCGAAATCGCGGACTCGCGAACACCCGCGAAATCGCGGACTCGCGAAATCGCGGACTCGCGAACACTCGCGAAATCGCGGACTCTCGAACAATCCCGAAATTGCGGATTCGCGAACACCCGCGAAATAGCGGACTCGCGAAATCGCGAACACTCGCGAATTCGCGGACTCGCGAACACTCGCGAAATCGCGGACTCGCGAACACTCGCGAAATCGCGGACTCGCGAACACTCCCGAAATCGCGAACTCGCGAACACTCGCGAAATCGCGGACTCGCGAACACTCTCGAAATAGCGGACTCGCGAACACCCGCGAAATCGCAGACTCGCGAACACCCGCGAAATCGCGGACTCGCGAAATCGCGGACTCGCGAAATCGCGGACTCGCGAACACTCGCGAAATCGCGGATTCTCGAACAATCCCGAAATTGCGGACTCGCGAACACCCGCGAAATAGCGGACTCGCGAAATCGCGAACACTCGCGAAATCGCGGACTCGCGAACACTCCCGAAATTGCGGACTCGCGAACACCCGCGAAATCGCGGACTCGCGAACACTCCCGAAATCGCGGACTCGCGAACACCCGCGAATACGCGGACTCGCGAACTCCCGCGAAATCGCGGACTCGCGAACACCCGCGAAATCGCGGACTCGCGAACACCCGCGAATTCGCGGACTCGCGAACACTCCCAAAATCGCGGCCTCGCGAACACTCGCAAAATCGCGAAATCGCGGACTCGCGGACACTCGCGAAATCGCGGACTCGCGAACACCCGCGAAATCGCGGACACGCGAAATCACGGACTCGCGAAATCACGGACTCGCAACACTCCCGAAATCGCGGACTCGCGAACACCCGCGAAATCGCGGACTCGCGAAATCGCGGACTCGCGAACACTCCCGAAATCGCGGACTCGCGAACACTCCCGAAATCGCGGACTCGCGAACACCCGCGAAATCGCGGACTCGCGAACACCCGCGAAATCGCGGACTCGCGAACACCCGCGAAATCGCGGACTCGCGAAATCGCGGACTCGCGAACACTCGCGAAATCGCGGACTCTCGAACAATCCCGAAATTGCGGATTCGCGAACACCCGCGAAATAGCGGACTCGCGAAATCGCGAACACTCGCGAATTCGCGGACTCGCGAACACTCGCGAAATCGCGGACTCGCGAACACTCGCGAAATCGCGGACTCGCGAACACTCCCGAAATCGCGAACTCGCGAACACTCGCGAAATCGCGGACTCGCGAACACTCTCGAAATAGCGGACTCGCGAACACCCGCGAAATCGCAGACTCGCGAACACCCGCGAAATCGCGGACTCGCGAAATCGCGGACTCGCGAAATCGCGGACTCGCGAACACTCGCGAAATCGCGGATTCTCGAACAATCCCGAAATTGCGGACTCGCGAACACCCGCGAAATAGCGGACTCGCGAAATCGCGAACACTCGCGAATTCGCGGACTCGCGAACACTCGCGAAATCGCGGACTCGCGAACACTCGCGAAATCGCGGACTCGCGAACACTCCCGAAATCGCGAACTCGCGAACACTCGCGAAATCGCGGACTCGCGAACACTCCCGAAATAGCGGACTCGCGAACACCCGCGAAATCGCAGACTCGCGAACACCCGCGAAATCGCGGACTCGCGAACACTCCCGAAATAGCGGACTCGCGAACACCCGCGAAATCGCAGACTCGCGAACACTCCCGAAATCGCGGACTCGCGAACACCCGCGAAATCGCGGATTCGCGAAATCGCGGACTCGCGAATACTCCCGACATCGCGGACTCGCGAACACTCCCGAAATCGCGGACTCGCGAACACTCCCGAAATCGCGAAATCGCGGACTCGCGAACACTCGCGAAATCGCGGACTCGCGAACACTCGCGAAATCGCGGACTCGCGAAATCGCGGACTCGCGAACACTCGCGAAATCGCGGACTCGCGAACACCCGCGAAATCGCGGACTCGCGAACACCCGCGAAATCGCGGACTCGCGAACACCCGCGAAATCGCGGACTCGCGAAATCACGGACTCGCGAAATCGCGGACTCGGGAACACCCGCGAAATCGCGGACTCGCGAACACCAGCGAAATCGCGGAATCGCGAACACTCCCGAAATCACGGACTCGCGAAATCGCGGACTCGCGAACACTCGCGAAATCGCGGACTCGCGAAATCACGGACTCGCGAAATCGCGGACTCGCGAACACTCCCGAAATCGCGGACTCGCGAACACCTGCGAAATCGCGAACACTCCCGAAATCGCGGACTCGCGAACACCCGCGAAATCGCGGACTCGCGAACACTCGCGAAATCGCGGACTCGCGAACTCTCCCGAAATCGCGGACTCGCGAAAACCCGCGAAATCGCGGACTCGCGAGCACCCGCGAAATCGCGGACTCGCGAAATCGCGGACTCGCGAACACTCCCGAAATCGCGGACTCGCGGATACGCGAACACCCGCGAAATCGCGGACTCGCGAAATCGCGGACTCGCGAACACCCGCGAAATCGCGGACTCGCGAAATCGCGGACTCGCGAAATCACGGACTCGCGAAATCACGGACTCGCGAACACTCCCGAAATCGCGGACTCGCGAACACTCGCGAACACTCGCAAAATCGCGAAATCGCGGACTCGCAAAATCGCGGACTCGCGGACACTCGCGAAATCGCGGACTCGCGAACACCCGCGAAATCGCTGACTCGCGAACACTCGCGAAATCGCGGACTCGCGAAATCGCGGACTCGCTAACACTCCCGAAATAGCGGACTCGCGAACACCCGCGAAATCGAAGACTCGCGAACACCCTGGTGAAAACCCGCGAAATCGCGGACTCGCGAACACCAGCGAAATCGCGGACTCACGAACACCCGCGAAATCGCGGACTCGCGAACACTCCCGAAATCGCGGACTCGCGAACACTCCCGAAATCGCGGACACTCCCGAAATCGCGGACTCGGGAACACCAGCGAAATCGCGGACTCGCGAACACTCCCGAAATCGCGGACTCGCGAACACTCCCGAAATCGCGGACTCGCGAACACTCCCGAAATCGCGGACACTCCCGAAATCGCGGACTCGGGAACACCAGCGAAATCGCGGACTCGCGGACACCCGCGAAATCGCGGACTCGGGAACACTCGCGAAATCGCGGACTCGCGAACACTCCCGAAATCGCGGACTCGCGAACACTCCCGAAATCGCGGACTAGCGGATACGCGAAATCGCGGACTCGCGAACACTCGCGAAATCGCGGACTCGCGAACACCCGCGAAATCGGGGACTCGCGAACACTCGCGAAATCGCGGACTTGCGAACACCCGGGAAATCGCGAAATCGCGGACTCGCGAACACCCGCGAAATCGCGGAATCGCGAACACTCCCGAAATCGCGGACTCGCGAACACTCCCGAAATCGCGGACTCGCGAACACCCGCGAAATCGCGGACTCGCGAAATCGCGAACACTCGCGAATTCGCGGACTCGCGAACACTCGCGAATTCGCGGACTCGCGAAAACTCGCGAAATCGCGGACTCGCGAACACTCGCGGACTCGCGAACACCCGCGAAATCGCGGACTCGCGAACACCCGCGAAATCGCGGACTCGCGAACACCCGCGAAATCTCCCGAAATCGCGGACTCGCGAACACTCCCGAAATCGCGGACTCGCGAACACCCGCGAAATCGCTGACTCGCGAACAGTCGCGAAATCGCGGACTCGCGAACACTCGCGAACACCCGCGAAATCGCGGACTCGCGAAATCGCGGACTCGCGAACTCTCGCGAAATCGCGGACTCGCGAACACTCGCGAAATCGCGGACTCTCGAACAATCCCGAAATTGCGGACTCGCGAACACCCGCGAAATCGCGGACTCGCGAAATCGCGAAAACTCGCGAATTCGCGGACTCGCGAACACTCCCAAAATCGCGGCCTCGCGAACACTCGCAAAATCGCGAAATCGCGGACTCGCGGACACTCGCGAAATCGCGGACTCGCGAACACCCGCGAAATCGCGGACTCGCGAAATCACGGACTCGCGAAATCATGGACTCGCAACACTCCCGAAATCGCGGACTCGCGAACACCCGCGAAATCGCGGACTCGCGAACACCCGCGAAATCGCGGACTCGCGAAATCGCGGACTCGCGAACACTCCCGAAATCGCGGACTCGCGAACACTCCCGAAATCGCGGACTCGCGAACACCCGCGAAATCGCGGACTCGCGAACACCCGCGAAATCGCGGACTCGCGAAATCGCGGACTCGCGAACACTCGCGAAATCGCGGACACTCGATCAATCCCGAAATCGCGGACTCTCGAACAATCCCGAAATTGCGGACTCGCGAACACCCGCGAAATAGCGGACTCGCGAAATCGCGAACACTCGCGAATTCGCGGACTCGCGAACACTCGCGAAATCGCGGACTCGCGAACACTCGCGAAATCGCGGACTCGCGAACACTCCCGAAATCGCGAACTCGCGAACACCCGCGAAATCGCAGACTCGCGAACACCCGCGAAATCGCGGACTCGCGAAATCGCGGACTCGCGAACACTCGCGAAATCGCGGACTCTCGAACAATCCCGAAATTGCGGACTCGCGAACACCCCCGAAATAGCGGACTCGCGAAATCGCGAACACTCGCGAATTCGCGGACTCGCGAACACTCGCGAAATCGCGGACTCGCGAACACTCGCGAAATCGCGGACTCGCGAACACTCGCGAAATCGCGGACTCGCGAACACTCCCGAAATCGCGGACTCGCGAACACCCGCGAAATCGCGGACTCGGGAACACTCGCGAAATCGCGGACTCGCGAACACTCCCGAAATCGCGGACTCGCGAACACTCCCGAAATCGCGGACTCGCGGATACGCGAAATCGCGGACTCGCGAACACCCGCGAAATCGCGGACTCGCGAACACCCGCGAAATCGCGCACTCGCGAACACCCGCGAAATCGCGGACTCGCGAACACTCCCGAAATCGCGGACTCGCGAACACTCCCGAAATCGCGGACTCGCGAACACTCCCGAAATCGCGGACTCGCGAACACTCCCGAAATCGCGGACTCGCGAACACCCGCGAAATCGCGGACTCGGGAACACTCGCGAAATCGCGGACTCGCGAACACTCCCGAAATCGCGGACTCGCGAACACTCGCGAAATCGCGGACTCTCGAACAATCCCGAAATTGCGGACTCGCGAACACCCGCGAAATCGCGGACTCGCGAAATCGCGAACACTCGCGAATTCGCGGACTCGCGAACACTCCCAAAATCGCGGCCTCGCGAACACTCGCAAAATCGCGAAATCGCGGACTCGCGGACACTCGCGAAATCGCGGACTCGCGAAATCACGGACTCGCGAAATCATGGACTCGCAACACTCCCGAAATCGCGGACTCGCGAACACCCGCGAAATCGCGGACTCGCGAACACCCGCGAAATCGCGGACTCGCGAAATCGCGGACTCGCGAACACTCCCGAAATCGCGGACTCGCGAACACTCCCGAAATCGCGGACTCGCGAACACCCGCGAAATCGCGGACTCGCGAACACCCGCGAAATCGCGGACTCGCGAAATCGCGGACTCGCGAACACTCGCGAAATCGCGGACACTCGATCAATCCCGAAATCGCGGACTCTCGAACAATCCCGAAATTGCGGACTCGCGAACACCCGCGAAATAGCGGACTCGCGAAATCGCGAACACTCGCGAATTCGCGGACTCGCGAACACTCGCGAAATCGCGGACTCGCGAACACTCGCGAAATCGCGGACTCGCGAACACTCCCGAAATCGCGAACTCGCGAACACCCGCGAAATCGCAGACTCGCGAACACCCGCGAAATCGCGGACTCGCGAAATCGCGGACTCGCGAACACTCGCGAAATCGCGGACTCTCGAACAATCCCGAAATTGCGGACTCGCGAAATCGCGAACACTCGCGAATTCGCGGACTCGCGAACACTCGCGAAATCGCGGACTCGCGAACACTCGCGAAATCGCGGACTCGCGAACACTCCCGAAATCGCGAACTCGCGAACACTCGCGAAATCGCGGACTCGCGAACACTCTCGAAATAGCGGACTCGCGAACACCCGCGAAATCGCAGACTCGCGAACACCCGCGAAATCGCGGACTCGCGAAATCGCGGACTCGCGAAATCGCGGACTCGCGAACACTCGCGAAATCGCGGATTCTCGAACAATCCCGAAATTGCGGACTCGCGAACACCCGCGAAATAGCGGACTCGCGAAATCGCGAACACTCGCGAATTCGCGGACTCGCGAACACTCGCGAAATCGCGGACTCGCGAACACTCGCGAAATCGCGGACTCGCGAACACTCCCGAAATCGCGAACTCGCGAACACTCGCGAAATCGCGGACTCGCGAACACTCCCGAAATAGCGGACTCGCGAACACCCGCGAAATCGCAGACTCGCGAACACCCGCGAAATCGCGGACTCGCGAACACTCCCGAAATAGCGGACTCGCGAACACCCGCGAAATCGCAGACTCGCGAACACTCCCGAAATCGCGGACTCGCGAACACCCGCGAAATCGCGGATTCGCGAAATCGCGGACTCGCGAATACTCCCGACATCGCGGACTCGCGAACACTCCCGAAATCGCGGACTCGCGAACACTCCCGAAATCGCGAAATCGCGGACTCGCGAACACTCGCGAAATCGCGGACTCGCGAACACTCGCGAAATCGCGGACTCGCGAAATCGCGGACTCGCGAACACTCGCGAAATCGCGGACTCGCGAACACCCGCGAAATCGCGGACTCGCGAACACCCGCGAAATCGCGGACTCGCGAACACCCGCGAAATCGCGGACTCGCGAAATCACGGACTCGCGAAATCGCGGACTCGGGAACACCCGCGAAATCGCGGACTCGCGAACACCAGCGAAATCGCGGAATCGCGAACACTCCCGAAATCACGGACTCGCGAAATCGCGGACTCGCGAACACTCGCGAAATCGCGGACTCGCGAAATCACGGACTCGCGAAATCGCGGACTCGCGAACACTCCCGAAATCGCGGACTCGCGAACACCTGCGAAATCGCGAACACTCCCGAAATCGCGGACTCGCGAACACTCCCGAAATCGCGAACTCGCGAACACTCGCGAAATCGCGGACTCGCGAACACTCCCGAAATAGCGGACTCGCGAACACCCGCGAAATCGCAGACTCGCGAACACCCGCGAAATCGCGGACTCGCGAGCACCCGCGAAATCGCGGACTCGCGAAATCGCGGACTCGCGAACACTCCCGAAATCGCGGACTCGCGGATACGCGAACACCCGCGAAATCGCGGACTCGCGAAATCGCGGACTCGCGAACACCCGCGAAATCGCGGACTCGCGAAATCGCGGACTCGCGAAATCACGGACTCGCGAAATCACGGACTCGCGAACACTCCCGAAATCGCGGACTCGCGAACACTCGCGAACACTCGCAAAATCGCGAAATCGCGGACTCGCAAAATCGCGGACTCGCGGACACTCGCGAAATCGCGGACTCGCGAACACCCGCGAAATCGCTGACTCGCGAACACTCGCGAAATCGCGGACTCGCGAAATCGCGGACTCGCTAACACTCCCGAAATAGCGGACTCGCGAACACCCGCGAAATCGAAGACTCGCGAACACCCTGGTGAAAACCCGCGAAATCGCGGACTCGCGAACACCAGCGAAATCGCGGACTCACGAACACCCGCGAAATCGCGGACTCGCGAACACTCCCGAAATCGCGGACTCGCGAACACTCCCGAAATCGCGGACACTCCCGAAATCGCGGACTCGGGAACACCAGCGAAATCGCGGACTCGCGAACACTCCCGAAATCGCGGACTCGCGAACACTCCCGAAATCGCGGACTCGCGAACACTCCCGAAATCGCGGACACTCCCGAAATCGCGGACTCGGGAACACCAGCGAAATCGCGGACTCGCGGACACCCGCGAAATCGCGGACTCGCGAACACTCCCGAAATCGCGGACTCGCGAACACTCCCGAAATCGCGGACTCGCGAACACCAGCGAAATCGCGGACTCGCGAACACTCCCGAAATCGCGGACTCGCGAACACCCGCGAAATCGCGGACTCGCGAACACCCGCGAAATCGCGGACTCGCGAATACTCCCGACATCGCGGACTCGCGAACACTCCCGAAATCGCGGACTCGCGAACACCCGCGGACTCGCGAACACTCGCGAAATCGCGGACTCGCGAACTCTCCCGAAATCGCGGACTCGCGAAAACCCGCGAAATTGCGGACTCGGGAACACTCGCGAAATCGCGGACTCGCGAACACTCCCGAAATCGCGGACTCGCGAACACTCCCGAAATCGCGGACTAGCGGATACGCGAAATCGCGGACTCGCGAACACTCGCGAAATCGCGGACTCGCGAACACCCGCGAAATCGGGGACTCGCGAACACTCGCGAAATCGCGGACTTGCGAACACCCGGGAAATCGCGAAATCGCGGACTCGCGAACACCCGCGAAATCGCGGAATCGCGAACACTCCCGAAATCGCGGACTCGCGAACACTCCCGAAATCGCGGACTCGCGAACACCCGCGAAATCGCGGACTCGCGAAATCGCGAACACTCGCGAATTCGCGGACTCGCGAACACTCGCGAATTCGCGGACTCGCGAAAACTCGCGAAATCGCGGACTCGCGAACACTCGCGGACTCGCGAACACCCGCGAAATCGCGGACTCGCGAACACCCGCGAAATCGCGGACTCGCGAACACCCGCGAAATCTCCCGAAATCGCGGACTCGCGAACACTCCCGAAATCGCGGACTCGCGAACACCCGCGAAATCGCTGACTCGCGAACAGTCGCGAAATCGCGGACTCGCGAACACTCGCGAACACCCGCGAAATCGCGGACTCGCGAAATCGCGGACTCGCGAACTCTCGCGAAATCGCGGACTCGCGAACACTCGCGAAATCGCGGACTCTCGAACAATCCCGAAATTGCGGACTCGCGAACACCCGCGAAATCGCGGACTCGCGAAATCGCGAAAACTCGCGAATTCGCGGACTCGCGAACACTCCCAAAATCGCGGCCTCGCGAACACTCGCAAAATCGCGAAATCGCGGACTCGCGGACACTCGCGAAATCGCGGACTCGCGAACACCCGCGAAATCGCGGACTCGCGAAATCACGGACTCGCGAAATCATGGACTCGCAACACTCCCGAAATCGCGGACTCGCGAACACCCGCGAAATCGCGGACTCGCGAACACCCGCGAAATCGCGGACTCGCGAAATCGCGGACTCGCGAACACTCCCGAAATCGCGGACTCGCGAACACTCCCGAAATCGCGGACTCGCGAACACCCGCGAAATCGCGGACTCGCGAACACCCGCGAAATCGCGGACTCGCGAAATCGCGGACTCGCGAACACTCGCGAAATCGCGGACACTCGATCAATCCCGAAATCGCGGACTCTCGAACAATCCCGAAATTGCGGACTCGCGAACACCCGCGAAATAGCGGACTCGCGAAATCGCGAACACTCGCGAATTCGCGGACTCGCGAACACTCGCGAAATCGCGGACTCGCGAACACTCGCGAAATCGCGGACTCGCGAACACTCCCGAAATCGCGAACTCGCGAACACCCGCGAAATCGCAGACTCGCGAACACCCGCGAAATCGCGGACTCGCGAAATCGCGGACTCGCGAACACTCGCGAAATCGCGGACTCTCGAACAATCCCGAAATTGCGGACTCGCGAACACCCCCGAAATAGCGGACTCGCGAAATCGCGAACACTCGCGAATTCGCGGACTCGCGAACACTCGCGAAATCGCGGACTCGCGAACACTCGCGAAATCGCGGACTCGCGAACACTCGCGAAATCGCGGACTCGCGAACACTCCCGAAATCGCGGACTCGCGAACACTCGCGAAATCGCGGACTCGCGAACACTCGCGAAATCGCGGACTCGCGAACACCCGCGAAATCGCGGACTCGCGAACACTCCCGAAATCGCGGACTCGCGAACACTCCCGAAATCGCGGACTCGCGAACACCAGCGAAATCGCGGACTCGCGAACACTCCCGAAATCGCGGACTCGCGAACACCCGCGAAATCGCGGACTCGGGAACACTCGCGAAATCGCGGACTCGCGAACACTCCCGAAATCGCGGACTCGCGAACACTCCCGAAATCGCGGACTCGCGGATACGCGAAATCGCGGACTCGCGAACACCCGCGAAATCGCGGACTCGCGAACACCCGCGAAATCGCGCACTCGCGAACACCCGCGAAATCGCGGACTCGCGAACACTCCCGAAATCGCGGACTCGCGAACACTCCCGAAATCGCGGACTCGCGAACACTCCCGAAATCGCGGACTCGCGAACACTCCCGAAATCGCGGACTCGCGAACACCCGCAAAATCGCGGACTCGGGAACACTCGCGAAATCGCGGACTCGCGAACACTCCCGAAATCGCGGACTCGCGAACACTCGCGAAATCGCGGACTCTCGAACAATCCCGAAATTGCGGACTCGCGAACACCCGCGAAATCGCGGACTCGCGAAATCGCGAACACTCGCGAATTCGCGGACTCGCGAACACTCCCAAAATCGCGGCCTCGCGAACACTCGCAAAATCGCGAAATCGCGGACTCGCGGACACTCGCGAAATCGCGGACTCGCGAAATCACGGACTCGCGAAATCATGGACTCGCAACACTCCCGAAATCGCGGACTCGCGAACACCCGCGAAATCGCGGACTCGCGAACACCCGCGAAATCGCGGACTCGCGAAATCGCGGACTCGCGAACACTCCCGAAATCGCGGACTCGCGAACACTCCCGAAATCGCGGACTCGCGAACACCCGCGAAATCGCGGACTCGCGAACACCCGCGAAATCGCGGACTCGCGAAATCGCGGACTCGCGAACACTCGCGAAATCGCGGACACTCGATCAATCCCGAAATCGCGGACTCTCGAACAATCCCGAAATTGCGGACTCGCGAACACCCGCGAAATAGCGGACTCGCGAAATCGCGAACACTCGCGAATTCGCGGACTCGCGAACACTCGCGAAATCGCGGACTCGCGAACACTCGCGAAATCGCGGACTCGCGAACACTCCCGAAATCGCGAACTCGCGAACACCCGCGAAATCGCAGACTCGCGAACACCCGCGAAATCGCGGACTCGCGAAATCGCGGACTCGCGAACACTCGCGAAATCGCGGACTCTCGAACAATCCCGAAATTGCGGACTCGCGAACACCCCCGAAATAGCGGACTCGCGAAATCGCGAACACTCGCGAATTCGCGGACTCGCGAACACTCGCGAAATCGCGGACTCGCGAACACTCGCGAAATCGCGGACTCGCGAACACTCGCGAAATCGCGGACTCGCGAACACTCCCGAAATCGCGGACTCGCGAACACTCGCGAAATCGCGGACTCGCGAAATCGCGGACTCGCGAACACTCGCGAAATCGCGGACTCGCGAACACCCGCGAAATCGCGGACTCGCGAACACTCCCGAAATCGCGGACTCGCGAACACTCCCGAAATCGCGGACTCGCGAACACCAGCGAAATCGCGGACTCGCGAACACTCCCGAAATCGCGGACTCGCGAACACCCGCGAAATCGCGGACTCGGGAACACTCGCGAAATCGCGGACTCGCGAACACTCCCGAAATCGCGGACTCGCGAACACTCCCGAAATCGCGGACTCGCGGATACGCGAAATCGCGGACTCGCGAACACCCGCGAAATCGCGGACTCGCGAACACCCGCGAAATCGCGCACTCGCGAACACCCGCGAAATCGCGGACTCGCGAACACTCCCGAAATCGCGGACTCGCGAACACTCCCGAAATCGCGGACTCGCGAACACCAGCGAAATCGCGGACTCGCGAACACTCCCGAAATCGCGGACTCGCGAACACCCGCGAAATCGCGGACTCGGGAACACTCGCGAAATCGCGGACTCGCGAACACTCCCGAAATCGCGGACTCGCGAACACTCCCGAAATCGCGGACTCGCGGATACGCGAAATCGCGGACTCGCGAACACCCGCGAAATCGCGGACTCGCGAACACCCGCGAAATCGCGCACTCGCGAACACCCGCGAAATCGCGGACTCGCGGACACTCCCGAAATCGCGGACTCGCGAACACCCGCGAAATCGCGGACTCGCGGACACTCGCGAAATCGCGGACTCGCGAACCCCCGCGAAATCGCGGACTCGCGAACACTCCCGAAATCGCGAACACCCCGAAATAGCGGACTCGCGGACTCGCGAACACCCGCGAAATCGCGGAATCGCGAACACTCCCGAAATCGCGGACTCGCGAACACTCCCGAAATCGCGGACTCGCGAATACCCGCGAAATCGCGGACTCGCGAAATCGCGAAATCGCGGACTCGCAAAATCGCGGACTCGCGGACACTCGCGAAATCGCGGACTCGCGAACACCCGCGAAATCGCGTACTCGCGAACACTCGCGAAATCGCGGACTCGCGAAATCGCGGACTCGCTAACACTCCCGAAATAGCGGACTCGCGAACACCCGCGAAATCGAAGACTCGCGAACACCCTGGTGAAAACCCGCGAAATCGCGGACTCGCGAACACCCGCGAAATCGCGGACTCGCGAAATCACGGACTCGCGAAATCGCGGACTCGCGAACACTCCCGAAATCGCGGACTCGCGAACAGCCGCGAAATCGCGGACTCGCGAACACCAGCGAAATCGCGGAATCGCGAACACTCCCGAAATCGCGGACTCGCGAACACTCCCGAAATCGCGGACTCGCGAACACTCCCGAAATCGCGGACTCGCGAACCCCCGCGAAATCGCGGACTCGCGAACACTCCCGAAATCGCGAACACCCGCGAAATCGCGGACTCGCGAACACCCGCGAAATCGCGGACTCGCGAACACCCGCGAAATCGCGGACTCGCGAACACCCGCAAAATCGCGGACTCGCGAACACCCGCGAAATCGGGGACTCGCGAACACTCGCGAAATCGCGGACTGGCGAACACCCGGGAAATCGCGAAATCGCGGACTCGCGAACACCCGCGAAATCGCGGAATCGCGAACACTCCCGAAATCGCGGACTCGCGAACACTCCCGAAATCGCGGACTCGCGAACACCCGCGAAATCGCGGACTCGCGAAATCGCGAAATCGCGGACTCGCAAAATCGCGGACTCGCGGACACTCGCGAAATCGCGGACTCGCGAACACCCGCGAAATCGCGTACTCGCGAACACTCGCGAAATCGCGGACTCGCGAAATCGCGGACTCGCTAACACTCCCGAAATAGCGGACTCGCGAACACCCGCGAAATCGAAGACTCGCGAACACCCTGGTGAAAACCCGCGAAATCGCGGACTCGCGAACACCCGCGAAATCGCGGACTCGCGAAATCACGGACTCGCGAAATCGCGGACTCGCGAACACTCCCGAAATCGCGGACTCGCGAACAGCCGCGAAATCGCGGACTCGCGAACACCAGCGAAATCGCGGACTCGCGAACACTCCCGAAATCGCGGACTCGCGAACACTCCCGAAATCGCGGACACTCCCGAAATCGCGGACACTCCCGAAATCGCGGACTCGGGAACACCAGCGAAATCGCGGACTCGCGGACACCCGCGAAATCGCGGACTCGCGAACACTCCCGAAATCGCGGACTCGCGAACACTCCCGAAATCGCGGAATCGCGGACTCGCGAACACTCCCGAAATCGCGAACACCGGCGAAATCGCGGACTCGCGAACACCCGCGAAATCGCGGACTCGCGAATACTCCCGACATCGCGGACTCGCGAACAGTCCCGAAATCGCGGACTCGCGAACACTCTCGAAATCGCGGACTCGCGATCACCCGCGAAATCGCGGACTCGCGAACACCCGCGAAATCGCGGACTCGCGAACACCCGCGAAATCGCGGACTCGCGGACACTCGCGAAATCGCGGACTCGCGAACCCCCGCGAAATCGCGGACTCGCGAACACTCCCGAAATCGCGAACACCGGCGAAATCGCGGACTCGCGAACACCCGCGAAATCGCGGACTCGCGAACACCCGCGAAATGGCGGACTCGCGAACACCCGCGAAATCGCGGACTCGCGAACACCCGCGAAATCGCGGACTCGCGAACACCCGCGAAATCGGGGACTCGCGAACACTCGCGAAATCGCGGACTGGCGAACACCCGCGAAATCGCGTACTCGCGAACACTCGCGAAATCGCGTACTCGCGAACACTCGCGAAATCGCGGACTCGCGAAATCGCGGACTCGCTAACACTCCCGAAATAGCGGACTCGCGAACACCCGCGAAATCGAAGACTCGCGAACACCCTGGCGAACACCCGCGAAATCGCGGACTCGCGAATACTCCCGACATCGCGGACTCGCGAACACTCCCGAAATCGCGGACTCGCGAACACTCTCGAAATCGCGGACTCGCGATCACCCGCGAAATCGCGGACTCGCGAACACCCGCGAAATCGCGGACTCGCGAACACCCGCGAAATCGCGGACTCGCGGACACTCGCGAAATCGCGGACTCGCGAACCCCCGCGAAATCGCGGACTCGCGAACACTCCCGAAATCGCGAACACCGGCGAAATCGCGGACTCGCGAACATCCGCGAAATCGCGGACTCGCGAACACCCGCGAAATGGCGGACTCGCGAACACCCGCGAAATCGCGGACTCGCGAACACCCGCGAAATCGCGGACTCGCGAACACCCGCGAAATCGCGGACTGGCGAACACCCGGGAAATCGCGAAATCGCGGACTCGCGAAATCGCGGACTCGCGAACACTCCCGAAATCGCGAACACCCGCGAAATCGCGGACTCGCGAACACCCGCGAAATCGCGGACTCGCGAACACCCGCGAAATCGCGGACTCGCGAACACCCGCGAAATCGCGGACTCGCGAACACCAGCGAAATCGCGGACTCGCGAACACCCGCGAAATCGGGGACTCGCGAACACTCGCGAAATCGCGGACTGGCGAACACCCGGGAAATCGCGAAATCGCGGACTCGCGAACACCCGCGCAATTGGGGAATCGCGAACACTCCCGAAATCGCGGACTCGCGAACACTCCCGAAATCGCGGACTCGCGAACACCCGCGAAATCGCGGACTCGCGAAATCGCGAACACTCGCGAATTCGCGGACTCGCGAACACTCGCGAATTCGCGGACTCGCGAAAACTCGCGAAATCGCGGACTCGCGAACACTCGCGGACTCGCGAACACCCGCGAAATCGCGGACTCGCGAACACCCGCGAAATCGCGGACTCGCGAACACCCGCGAAATCTCCCGAAATCGCGGACTCGCGAACACTCCCGAAATCGCGGACTCGCGAACACCCGCGAAATCGCTGACTCGCGAACAGTCGCGAAATCGCGGACTCGCGAACACTCGCGAACACCCGCGAAATCGCGGACTCGCGAAATCGCGGACTCGCGAACTCTCGCGAAATCGCGGACTCGCGAACACTCGCGAAATCGCGGACTCTCGAACAATCCCGAAATTGCGGACTCGCGAACACCCGCGAAATCGCGGACTCGCGAAATCGCGAACACTCGCGAATTCGCGGACTCGCGAACACTCCCAAAATCGCGGCCTCGCGAACACTCGCAAAATCGCGAAATCGCGGACTCGCGGACACTCGCGAAATCGCGGACTCGCGAACACCCGCGAAATCGCGGACTCGCGAAATAACGGACTCGCGAAATCATGGACTCGCAACACTCCCGAAATCGCGGACTCGCGAACACCCGCGAAATCGCGGACTCGCGAACACCCGCGAAATCGCGGACTCGCGAAATCGCGGACTCGCGAACACTCCCGAAATCGCGGACTCGCGAACACTCCCGAAATCGCGGACTCGCGAACACCCGCGAAATCGCGGACTCGCGAACACC
Source organism: Conger conger (assembly GCF_963514075.1). Taxonomy (NCBI): domain Eukaryota; kingdom Metazoa; phylum Chordata; class Actinopteri; order Anguilliformes; family Congridae; genus Conger; species Conger conger. The sequence goes on from NC_083767.1 coordinate 80,846, forward strand.
CGCGAAATCGCGGACTCGCGAAATCGCGGACTCGCGAACACTCGCGAAATCGCGGACACTCGAACAATCCCGAAATCGCGGACTCTCGAACAATCCCGAAATTGCGGACTCGCGAACACCCGCGAAATAGCGGACTCGCGAAATCGCGAACACTCGCGAATTCGCGGACTCGCGAACACTCGCGAAATCGCGGACTCGCGAACACTCGCGAAATCGCGGACTCGCGAACACTCCCGAAATCGCGAACTCGCGAACACCCGCGAAATCGCAGACTCGCGAACACCCGCGAAATCGCGGACTCGCGAAATCGCGGACTCGCGAACACTCGCGAAATCGCGGACTCTCGAACAATCCCGAAATTGCGGACTCGCGAACACCCCCGAAATAGCGGACTCGCGAAATCGCGAACAATCGCGAATTCGCGGACTCGCGAACACTCGCGAAATCGCGGACTCGCGAACACTCGCGAAATCGCGGACTCGCGAACACTCGCGAAATCGCGGACTCGCGAACACTCCCGAAATCGCGAACTCGCGAACACTCGCGAAATCGCGGACTCGCGAACACTCCCGAAATAGCGGACTCGCGAACACCCGCGAAATCGCAGACTCGCGAACACTCCCGAAATCGCGGACTCGCGAACACTCCCGAAATAGCGGACTCGCGAACACCCGCGAAATCGCAGACTCGCGAACACTCCCGAAATCGCGGACTCGCGAACACTTGCGAAATCGCGGACTCGCGAAATCGCGGACTCGCGAATACTCCCGACATCGCGGACTCGCGAACACTCCCGAAATCGCGGACTCGCGAACACTCCCGAAATCGCGAAATCGCGGACTCGCGAACACTCACGAAATCGCGGACTCGCGAACACTCGCGAAATCGCGGACTCGCGAAATCGCGGACTCGCGAACACTCGCGAAATCGCGGACTCGCGAACACCCGCGAAATCGCGGACTCGCGAACACTCCCGAAATTGCGGACTCGCGAACACCCGCGAAATCGCGGACTCGCGAACACCCGCGAAATCGCGGACTCGCGAAATCACGGACTCGCGAAATCGCGGAACCGGGAACACCCGCGAAATCGCGGACTCGCGAACACCAGCGAAATCGCGGAATCGCGAACACTCCCGAAATCACGGACTCGCGAAATCGCGGACTCGCGAACACTCCCGAAATCGCGGACTCGCGAACACCTGCGAAATCGCGAACACTCCCGAAATCGCGGACTCGCGAACACCCGCGAAATCGCGGACTCGCGAACACTCCCGAAATCGCGGACTCGCGAACACCCGCGAAATCGCGGACTCGCGAACACTCCCGAAATCGCGGACTCGCGAACACTCCCGAAATAGCGGACTCGCGAACACTCGCGAAATCGCGGACTCGCGAACACTCCCGAAATCGTGAACTCGCGAACACTCGCGAAATCGCGGACTCGCGAACACTCCCGAAATAGCGGACTCGCGAACACCCGCGAAATCGCAGACTCGCGAACACCCGCGAAATCGCGGACTCGCGAACACTCCCGAAATAGCGGACTCGCGAACACTCGCGAAATCGCGGACTCGCGAACACTCGCAAAATCGCGAAATCGCGGACTCGCAAAATCGCGGACTCGCGGACACTCGCGAAATCGCGGACTCGCGAACACCCGCGAAATCGCAGACTCGCGAACACTCGCGAAATCGCGGACTCGCGAAATCGCGGACTCGCTAACACTCCCGAAATAGCGGACTCGCTAACACTCCCGAAATAGCGGACTCGCGAACACCCTGGTGAAAACCCGCGAAATCGCGGACTCGCGAATACCCGCGAAATCGCGGACTCGCGAAATCACGGACTCGCGAATTCGCGGACTCGCGAACACTCCCGAAATCGCGGACTCGCGAACAGCCGCGAAATCGCGGACTCGCGAACACCAGCGAAATCGCGGACTCGCGAACACTCCCGAAATCGCGGACTCGCGAACACCCGCGAAATCGCGGACTCGCGAACACCCGCGAAATCTCGGACTCGCGAACACCCGCGAAATCGCGGACTCGCGAAATCGCGGACTCGCGAACAATCCCGAAATTGCGGACTCGCGGACACCCGCGAAATAGCGGACTCGCGAAATCGCGAACACTCGCGAATTCGCGGACTCGCGAACACTCGCGAAATCGCGGACTCGCGAACACTCGCGACATCGCGGACTCGCGAACACTCCCGAAATCGCGGACTCGCGAACACTCCCGAAATAGCGGACTCGCGAACACCAGCGAAATCGCGGACTCGCGAACACTCCCGAAATCGCGGACTCGCGAACACCCGCGAAATCGCGGACTCGCGAAATCGCGGACTCGCGAATACTCCCGACATCGCCGACTCGCGAACACTCCCGAAATCGCGGACTCGCGAACACTCCCGAAATAGCGGACTCGCGAACACCAGCGAAATCGCGGACTCGCGAACACTCCCGAAATCGCGGACTCGCGAACACCCGCGAAATCGCCGACTCGCGAAATCGCGGACTCGCGAATACTCCCGACATCGCGGACTCGCGAACACTCCCGAAATCGCGGACTCGCGAACACTCCCGAAATCGCGAAATCGCGGACTCGCGAACACTCGCGAAATTGCGGACTCGCGAACACTCGCGAAATCGCGGACTCGCGAACACTCGCGAAATCGCGGACTCGCGAACACCCGCGAAATCGCGGACTCGCGAACACCCGCGAAATAGCGGACTCGCGAAATCGCGAACACTCGCGAATTCGCGGACTCCCGAAATCGCGGACTCGCGAACACTCCCGAAATCGCGAAATCGCGGACTCGCGAACACTCGCGAAATCGCGGACTCGCGAACACTCGCGAAATCGCGGACTCGCGAAAACCCGCGAAATCGCGGACTCGCGAACACTCGCGAAATCGCGGACTCGGGAACACCCGCGAAATCGCGGACTGGCGAACACCAGCGAAATCGCGGAATCGCGAACACTCCCGAAATCAGGGACTCGCGAAATCGCGGACTCGCGAACACTCGCGAAATCGCGGACTCGCGAAATCACGGACTCGCGAAATCGCGGACTCGCGAACAATCCCCAAATCGCGGACTCGCGAACACCTGCGAAATCGCGAACACCCGCGAAATCGCGGACTCGCGAACACTCGCGAAATCGCGGACTCGCGAAAACCCGCGAAATCGCGGACTCGCGAACACCCGTGAAATCGCGGACTCGCGAACACCCGCGAAATCTCCCGAAATCGCGGACTCGCGAACACTCCCGAAATCGCGGACTCGCGAACACCCGCGAAATCGCTGACTCGCGAACACTCGCGAACACCCGCGAAATCGCGGACTCGCGAAATCGCGGACTCGCGAACACTCGCGAAATCGCGGACTCGCGAACACTCCCGAAATTGCGGACTCGCGAACACCCGCGAAATCGCGGACTCGCGAACACTCCCGAAATCGCGGACTCGCGAACACCCGCGAATACGCGGACTCGCGAACTCCCGCGAAATCGCGGACTCGCGAACACCCGCGAAATCGCGGACTCGCGAACACCCGCGAATTCGCGGACTCGCGAACACTCCCAAAATCGCGGCCTCGCGAACACTCGCAAAATCGCGAAATCGCGGACTCGCGGACACTCGCGAAATCGCGGACTCGCGAACACCCGCGAAATCGCGGACACGCGAAATCACGGACTCGCGAAATCACGGACTCGCAACACTCCCGAAATCGCGGACTCGCGAACACCCGCGAAATCGCGGACTCGCGAAATCGCGGACTCGCGAACACTCCCGAAATCGCGGACTCGCGAACACTCCCGAAATCGCGGACTCGCGAACACCCGCGAAATCGCGGACTCGCGAACACCCGCGAAATCGCGGACTCGCGAACACCCGCGAAATCGCGGACTCGCGAAATCGCGGACTCGCGAACACTCGCGAAATCGCGGACTCTCGAACAATCCCGAAATTGCGGATTCGCGAACACCCGCGAAATAGCGGACTCGCGAAATCGCGAACACTCGCGAATTCGCGGACTCGCGAACACTCGCGAAATCGCGGACTCGCGAACACTCGCGAAATCGCGGACTCGCGAACACTCCCGAAATCGCGAACTCGCGAACACTCGCGAAATCGCGGACTCGCGAACACTCTCGAAATAGCGGACTCGCGAACACCCGCGAAATCGCAGACTCGCGAACACCCGCGAAATCGCGGACTCGCGAAATCGCGGACTCGCGAAATCGCGGACTCGCGAACACTCGCGAAATCGCGGATTCTCGAACAATCCCGAAATTGCGGACTCGCGAACACCCGCGAAATAGCGGACTCGCGAAATCGCGAACACTCGCGAATTCGCGGACTCGCGAACACTCGCGAAATCGCGGACTCGCGAACACTCGCGAAATCGCGGACTCGCGAACACTCCCGAAATCGCGAACTCGCGAACACTCGCGAAATCGCGGACTCGCGAACACTCCCGAAATAGCGGACTCGCGAACACCCGCGAAATCGCAGACTCGCGAACACCCGCGAAATCGCGGACTCGCGAACACTCCCGAAATAGCGGACTCGCGAACACCCGCGAAATCGCAGACTCGCGAACACTCCCGAAATCGCGGACTCGCGAACACCCGCGAAATCGCGGATTCGCGAAATCGCGGACTCGCGAATACTCCCGACATCGCGGACTCGCGAACACTCCCGAAATCGCGGACTCGCGAACACTCCCGAAATCGCGAAATCGCGGACTCGCGAACACTCGCGAAATCGCGGACTCGCGAACACTCGCGAAATCGCGGACTCGCGAAATCGCGGACTCGCGAACACTCGCGAAATCGCGGACTCGCGAACACCCGCGAAATCGCGGACTCGCGAACACCCGCGAAATCGCGGACTCGCGAACACCCGCGAAATCGCGGACTCGCGAAATCACGGACTCGCGAAATCGCGGACTCGGGAACACCCGCGAAATCGCGGACTCGCGAACACCAGCGAAATCGCGGAATCGCGAACACTCCCGAAATCACGGACTCGCGAAATCGCGGACTCGCAAACACTCGCGAAATCGCGGACTCGCGAAATCACGGACTCGCGAAATCGCGGACTCGCGAAATCACGGACTCGCGAAATCGCGGACTCGCGAACACTCCCGAAATCGCGGACTCGCGAACACCTGCGAAATCGCGAACACTCCCGAAATCGCGGACTCGCGAACACCCGCGAAATCGCGGACTCGCGAACACTCGCGAAATCGCGGACTCGCGAACTCTCCCGAAATCGCGGACTCGCGAAAACCCGCGAAATCGCGGACTCGCGAACACCCGCGAAATCGCGGACTCGCGAAATCGCGGACTCGCGAACACTCCCGAAATCGCGGACTCGCGGATACGCGAACACCCGCGAAATCGCGGACTCGCGAAATCGCGGACTCGCGAACACCCGCGAAATCGCGGACTCGCGAAATCGCGGACTCGCGAAATCACGGACTCGCGAAATCACGGACTCGCGAACACTCCCGAAATCGCGGACTCGCGAACACTCGCGAACACTCGCAAAATCGCGAAATCGCGGACTCGCAAAATCGCGGACTCGCGGACACTCGCGAAATCGCGGACTCGCGAACACCCGCGAAATCGCTGACTCGCGAACACTCGCGAAATCGCGGACTCGCGAAATCGCGGACTCGCTAACACTCCCGAAATAGCGGACTCGCGAACACCCGCGAAATCGAAGACTCGCGAACACCCTGGTGAAAACCCGCGAAATCGCGGACTCGCGAACACCAGCGAAATCGCGGACTCACGAACACCCGCGAAATCGCGGACTCGCGAACACTCCCGAAATCGCGGACTCGCGAACACTCCCGAAATCGCGGACACTCCCGAAATCGCGGACTCGGGAACACCAGCGAAATCGCGGACTCGCGAACACTCCCGAAATCGCGGACTCGCGAACACTCCCGAAATCGCGGACTCGCGAACACTCCCGAAATCGCGGACACTCCCGAAATCGCGGACTCGGGAACACCAGCGAAATCGCGGACTCGCGGACACCCGCGAAATCGCGGACTCGCGAACACTCCCGAAATCGCGGACTCGCGAACACTCCCGAAATCGCGGACTCGCGAACACCAGCGAAATCGCGGACTCGCGAACACTCCCGAAATCGCGGACTCGCGAACACCCGCGAAATCGCGGACTCGCGAACACCCGCGAAATCGCGGACTCGCGAATACTCCCGACATCGCGGACTCGCGAACACTCCCGAAATCGCGGACTCGCGAACACCCGCGGACTCGCGAACACTCGCGAAATCGCGGACTCGCGAACTCTCCCGAAATCGCGGACTCGCGAAAACCCGCGAAATTGCGGACTCGGGAACACTCGCGAAATCGCGGACTCGCGAACACTCCCGAAATCGCGGACTCGCGAACACTCCCGAAATCGCGGACTCGCGGATACGCGAAATCGCGGACTCGCGAACACCCGCGAAATCGCGGACTCGCGAACACCCGCGAAATCGCGCACTCGCGAACACCCGCGAAATCGCGGACTCGCGAACACTCGCGAAATCGCGGACTCGCGAACCCCCGCGAAATCGCGGACTCGCGAACACTCGCGAAATCGCGGACTGGCGAACACCCGGGAAATCGCGAAATCGCGGACTCGCGAACACCCGCGAAATCGCGGACTCGCGAACACTCCCGAAATCGCGGACTCGCGAACACTCCCGAAATCGCGAAATCGCGGACTCGCGAACACTAGCGAAATCGCGGACTCGCGAACACTCGCGAAATCGCGGACTCGCGAACACTCGCGAAATCGCGGACTCGCGAAAACCCGCGAAATCGCGGACTCGCGAACACTCCCGAAATTGCGGACTCGCGAACACCCGCGAAATCGCGGACTCGCGAACACCCGCGAAATCGCGGACTCGCGAAATCGCGGACTCGCGAAATCACGGACTCGCGAAATCACGGACTCGCGAAATCGCGGACTCGCGAACACTCGCGAAATAGCGGACTCGCGAACACCCGCGAAATCGCGGACTGGCGAACACCAGCGAAATCGCGGAATCGCGAACACTCCCGAAATCACGGACTCGCGAAATCGCGGACTCGCGAACACTCGCGAAATCGCGGACTCGCGAAATCACGGACTCGCGAAATCGCGGACTCGCGAACAATCCCCAAATCGCGGACTCGCGAACACCTGCGAAATCGCGAACACCCGCGTAATCGCGGACTCGCGAACACTCGCGAAATCGCGGACTCGCGAAAACCCGCGAAATCGCGGACTCGCGAACACCCGTGAAATCGCGGACTCGCGAACACCCGCGAAATCTCCCGAAATCGCGGACTCGCGAACACTCCCGAAATCGCGGACTCGCGAACACCCGCGAAATCGCGGACTCGCGAACACCCGCGAAATCGCGGACTCGCGAAATCGCGGACTCGCGAAATCGCGGACTCGCGAACAATCCCCAAATCGCGGACTCGCGAACACCTGCGAAATCGCGAACACCCGCGTAATCGCGGACTCGCGAACACTCGCGAAATCGCGGTCTCGCGAAAACCCGCGAAATCGCGGACTCGCGAACACCCGTGAAATCGCGGACTCGCGAACACCCGCGAAATCTCCCGAAATCGCGGACTCGCGAACACTCCCGAAATCGCGGACTCGCGAACACCCGCGAAATCGCGGACTCGCGAACACCCGCGAAATCGCGGACTCGCGAAATCGCGGACTCGCGAAATCGCGGACTCGCGAACACTCGCGAAATCGCGGACTCTCGAACAATCCCGAAATTGCGGACTCGCGAACACCCGCGAAATAGCGGACTCGCGAAATCGCGAACACTCGCGAAATCGCGGACTCGCGAACACTCCCGAAATCGCGGACTCGCGAACACTCCCGAAATCGCGGACTCGCGGATACGCGAAATCGCGCACTCGCGAACACCCGCGAAATCGCGGACTCGCGAACACCCGCGAAATCGCGGACTCGCGAACACCCGCGAAATCGCGGACTCGCGGACACTCGCGAAATCGCGGACTCGCGAACCCCCGCGAAATCACGGACTCGCGAACACTCGCGAAATCGCGGACTGGCGAACACCCGGGAAATCGCGAAATCGCGGACTCGCGAACACCCGCGAAATCGCGGACTCGCGAACACTCCCGAAATCGCGGACTCGCGAACACTCCCCAAATCGCGAAATCGCGGACTCGCGAACACTCGCGAAATCGCGGACTCGCGAACACTCGCGAAATCGCGGACTCGCGAACACTCGCGAAATCGCGGACTCGCGAAAACCCGCGAAATCGCGGACTCGCGAACACTCCCGAAATTGCGGACTCGCGAACACCCGCGAAATCGCGGACTCGCGAACACCCGCGAAATCGCGGACTCGCGAACACCCGCGAAATCGCGGACTCGCGAACACCCGCGAAATCGCGGACTCGCGAAATCGCGGACTCGCGAACACTCGCGAAATCGCGGACTCTCGAACAATCCCGAAATTGCGGACTCGCGAACACCCGCGAAATAGCGGACTCGCGAAATCGCGAACACTCGCGAATTCGCGGACTCGCGAACACTCTCGAAATCGCGGACTCGCGAACACTCGCGAAATCGCGGACTCGCGAACACTCCCGAAATCGCGAACTCGCGAACACTCGCGAACACTCCCGAAATAGCGGACTCGCGAACACCCGCGAAATCGCAGACTCGCGAACACCCGCGAAATCGCGGACTCGCGAACACTCCCGAAATAGCGGACTCGCGAACACCCGCGAAATCGCAGACTCGCGAACACTCCCGAAATCGCGGACTCGCGAACACCCGCGAAATCGCGGACTCGCGAAATCGCGGACTCGCCAATACTCCCGACATCGCGGACTCGCGAACACTCCCGAAATCGCGGACTCGCGAACACTCCCGAAATCGCGAAATCGCGGACTCGCGAACACTCGCGAAATCGCGGACTCGCGAACACTCGCGAAATAGCGGACTCGCGAAATCGCGGACTCGCGAACACTCGCGAAATCGCGGACTCGCGAACACCCGCGAAATCGCGGACTCGCGAACACTCCCGAAATTGCGGACTCGCGAACACCCGCGAAATCGCGGACTCGCGAACACCCGCGAAATCGCGGACTCGCGAACACCCGCGAAATCGCGGACTCGCGAAATCACGGACTCGCGAAATCGCGGACTCGGGAACACCCGCGAAATCGCGGACTCGCGAACACCAGCGAAATCGCGGAATCGCGAACACTCCCGAAATCACGGACTCGCGAAATCGCGGACTCGCGAACACTCGCGAAATCGCGGACTCGCGACATCACGGACTCGCGAAATCGCGGACTCGCGAACACTCCCGAAATCGCGGACTCGCGAACACCTGCGAAATCGCGAACACTCCCGAAATCGCGGACTCGCGAACACCCGCGAAATCGCGGACTCGCGAACACCCGCGAAATCGCGGACTCGCGAAATCACGGACTCGCGAAATCGCGGACTCGCGAACACTCCCGAAATCGCGGACTCGCGAACACCCGCGAAATCGCGGACTCGCGAACACCCGCGAAATCGCGGACTCGCGAACACCCGCGAAATCGCGGACTCGCGAAATCGCGGACTCGCGAAATCGCGGACTCGCGAACACTCGCGAAATCACGGACTCTCGAACAATCCCGAAATTGCGGACTCGCGAACACTCGCGAATTCGCGGACTCGCGAACACTCGCGAAATCGCGGACTCGCGAACACTCGCGAAATCGCGGACTCGCGAACACTCCCGAAATCGCGAACTCGCGCGGACTCGCGAACACTCCCGAAATAGCGGACTCGCGAACACCCGCGAAATCGCGGACTCGCGAACACCCGCGAAATCGCGGACTCGCGAACACCCGCGAAATCGCGGACTCGCGAACACCCGCGAAATCGCGGACTCGCGAAATCGCGGACTCGCGAACACTCGCGAAATCGCGGACTCTCGAACAATCCCGAAATTGCGGACTCGCGAACACCCGCGAAATAGCGGACTCGCGAAATCGCGAACACTCGCGAATTCGCGGACTAGCGAACACTCGCGAAATCGCGGACTCGCGAACACTCGCGAAATCGCGGACTCGCGAACACTCCCGAAATCGCGAACTCGCGAACACTCGCGAACACTCCCGAAATAGCGGACTCGCGAACACCCGCGAAATCGCAGACTCGCGAACACCCGCGAAATCGCGGACTCGCGAACACTCGCGAAATCGCGGACTCGCGAACACTCGCGAAATAGCGGACTCGCGAAATCGCGGACTCGCGAACACTCGCGAAATCGCGTACTCGCGAACACCCGCGAAATCGCGGACTCGCGAACACTCCCGAAATTGCGGACTCGCGAACACCCGCGAAATCGCGGACTCGCGAACACCCGCGAAATCGCGGACTCGCGAACACCCGCGAAATCGCGGACTCGCGAAATCACGGACTCGCGAAATCGCGGACTCGGGAACACCCGCGAAATCGCGGACTCGCGAACACCAGCGAAATCGCGGAATCGCGAACACTCCCGAAATCACGGACTCGCGAAATCGCGGACTCGCGAACACTCGCGAAATCGCGGACTCGCGAAATCACGGACTCGCGAAATCGCGGACTCGCGAACACTCCCGAAATCGCGGACTCGCGAACACCTGCGAAATCGCGAACACTCCCGAAATCGCGGACTCGCGAACACCCGCGAAATCGCGGACTCGCGAACACCCGCGAAATCGCGGACTCGCGAACACCCGCGAAATCGCGGACTCGCGAAATCACGGACTCGCGAAATCGCGGACTCGCGAACACTCCCGAAATCGCGGACTCGCGAACACCCGCGAAATCGCGGACTCGCGAACACCCGCGAAATCGCGGACTCGCGAACACCCGCGAAATCGCGGACTCGCGAAATCGCGGACTCGCGAAATCGCGGACTCGCGAACACTCGCGAAATCACGGACTCTCGAACAATCCCGAAATTGCGGACTCGCGAACACTCGCGAATTCGCGGACTCGCGAACACTCGCGAAATCGCGGACTCGCGAAAACCCGCGAAATCGCGGACTCGCGAACACTCCCGAAATTGCGGACTCGCGAACACCCGCGAAATCGCGGACTCGCGAACACCCGCGAAATCGCGGACTCGCGAACACCCGCGAAATCGCGGACTCGCGAACACCCGCGAAATCGCGGACTCGCGAAATCGCGGACTCGCGAACACTCGCGAAATCGCGGACTCTCGAACAATCCCGAAATTGCGGACTCGCGAACACCCGCGAAATAGCGGACTCGCGAAATCGCGAACACTCGCGAATTCGCGGACTCGCGAACACTCGCGAAATCGCGGACTCGCGAACACTCGCGAAATCGCGGACTCGCGAACACTCCCGTAATCGCGAACTCGCGAACACTCGCGAACACTCCCGAAATAGCGGACTCGCGAACACCCGCGAAATCGCAGACTCGCGAACACCCGCGAAATCGCGGACTCGCGAACACTCCCGAAATAGCGGACTCGCGAACACCCGCGAAATCGCAGACTCGCGAACACTCCCGAAATCGCGGACTCGCGAACACCCGCGAAATCGCGGACTCGCGAAATCGCGGACTCGCCAATACTCCCGACATCGCGGACTCGCGAACACTCCCGAAATCGCGGACTCGCGAACACTCCCGAAATCGCGAAATCGCGGACTCGCGAACACTCGCGAAATCGCGGACTCGCGAACACTCGCGAAATAGCGGACTCGCGAAATCGCGGACTCGCGAACACTCGCGAAATCGCGGACTCGCGAACACCCGCGAAATCGCGGACTCGCGAACACTCCCGAAATTGCGGACTCGCGAACACCCGCGAAATCGCGGACTCGCGAACACCCGCGAAATCGCGGACTCGCGAACACCCGCGAAATCGCGGACTCGCGAAATCACGGACTCGCGAAATCGCGGACTCGGGAACACCCGCGAAATCGCGGACTCGCGAACACCAGCGAAATCGCGGAATCGCGAACACTCCCGAAATCACGGACTCGCGAAATCGCGGACTCGCGAACACTCGCGAAATCGCGGACTCGCGAAATCACGGACTCGCGAAATCGCGGACTCGCGAACACTCCCGAAATAGCGGACTCGCGAACACCCGCGAAATCGCAGACTCGCGAACACTCCCGAAATCGCGGACTCGCGAACACCCGCGAAATCGCGGACTCGCGAAATCGCGGACTCGCCAATACTCCCGACATCGCGGACTCGCGAACACTCCCGAAATCGCGGACTCGCGAACACTCCCGAAATCGCGAAATCGCGGACTCGCGAACACTCGCGAAATCGCGGACTCGCGAACACTCGCGAAATAGCGGACTCGCGAAATCGCGGACTCGCGAACACTCGCGAAATCGCGGACTCGCGAACACCCGCGAAATCGCGGACTCGCGAACACTCCCGAAATTGCGGACTCGCGAACACCCGCGAAATCGCGGACTCGCGAACACCCGCGAAATCGCGGACTCGCGAACACCCGCGAAATCGCGGACTCGCGAAATCACGGACTCGCGAAATCGCGGACTCGGGAACACCCGCGAAATCGCGGACTCGCGAACACCAGCGAAATCGCGGAATCGCGAACACTCCCGAAATCACGGACTCGCGAAATCGCGGACTCGCGAACACTCGCGAAATCGCGGACTCGCGAAATCACGGACTCGCGAAATCGCGGACTCGCGAACACTCCCGAAATCGCGGACTCGCGAACACCTGCGAAATCGCGAACACTCCCGAAATCGCGGACTCGCGAACACCCGCGAAATCGCGGACTCGCGAACACCCGCGAAATCGCGGACTCGCGAAATCACGGACTCGCGAAATCGCGGACTCGCGAACACTCCCGAAATCGCGGACTCGCGAACACCCGCGAAATCGCGGACTCGCGAACACCCGCGAAATCGCGGACTCGCGAACACCCGCGAAATCGCGGACTCGCGAAATCGCGGACTCGCGAAATCGCGGACTCGCGAACACTCGCGAAATCACGGACTCTCGAACAATCCCGAAATTGCGGACTCGCGAACACTCGCGAATTCGCGGACTCGCGAACACTCGCGAAATCGCGGACTCGCGAACACTCGCGAAATCGCGGACTCGCGAACACTCCCGAAATCGCGAACTCGCGCGGACTCGCGAACACTCCCGAAATAGCGGACTCGCGAACACCCGCGAAATCGCAGACTCGCGAACACCCGCGAAATCGCGGACTCGCGAAATCGCGGACTCGCGAACACTCGCGAAATCGCGGACTCTCGAACAATCCCGAAATTGCGGACTCGCGAACACCCGCGAAATAGCGGACTCGCGAAATCGCGAACACTCGCGAATTCGCGGACTCGCGAACACTCGCGAAATCACGGACTCTCGAACAATCCCGAAATTGCGGACTCGCGAACACTCGCGAATTCGCGGACTCGCGAACACTCGCGAAATCGCGGACTCGCGAACACTCGCGAAATCGCGGACTCGCGAACACTCCCGAAATCGCGAACTCGCGCGGACTCGCGAACACTCCCGAAATAGCGGACTCGCGAACACCCGCGAAATCGCAGACTCGCGAACACCCGCGAAATCGCGGACTCGCGAACACTCCCGAAATAGCGGACTCGCGAACACTCGCGAAATCGCGGACTCGCGAACACTCCCGAAATCGCGAACTCGGCGAACACTCGCGAAATCGCGGACTCGCGAACACTCCCGAAATAGCGGACTCGCGAACACCCGCGAAATCGCAGACTCGCGAACACCCGCGAAATCGCGGACTCGCGAACACTCCCGAAATAGCGGACCTCGCGAACACTCGCGAAATCGCGGACTCGCGAACACTCGCAAAATCGCGAAATCGCGGACTCGCAAAATCGCGACTCGCGGACACTCGCGAAATCGCGGACTCGCGAACACCCGCGAAATCGCGGACTCGCGAACACTCGCGAAATCGCGACTCGCGAAATCGCGGACTCGCGAACACTCGCGAAATCGCGGACTCGCGAACACTCCCGAAATAGCGGACTCGCGAACACCCGCGAAATCGCAGACTCGCGACACCCGCGAAATCGCAGACTCGCGAACACCCGCGAAATCGCGGACTCGCGAAATCGCGGACTCGCGAACACTCGCGAAATCGCGGACTCTCGAACAATCCCGAAATTGCGGACTCGCGAACAACCCGCGAAATAGCGGACTCGCGAAATCGCGAACACTCGCGAATTCGCGGACTCGCGAACACTCGCGAAATCGCGGACTCGCGAACACTCGCGAAATCGCGGACTCGCGAACACTCCCGAAATCGCGAACTCGCGAACACTCGCGAAATCGCGGACTCGCGAACACTCCCGAAATAGCGGACTCGCGAACACCCGCGAAATCGCAGACTCGCGAACACCCGCGAAATCGCGGACTCGCGAACACTCCCGAAATAGCGGACTCGCGAACACTCGCGAAATCGCGGACTCGCGAACACTCCCGAAATCGCGAACTCGCGAACACTCGCGAAATCGCGGACTCGCGAACACTCCCGAAATAGCGGACTCGCGAACACCCGCGAAATCGCAGACTCGCGAACACCCAGCGAAATCGCGGACTCGCGAACACTCCCGAAATAGCGGACCGCGAACACTCGCGAAATCGCGGACTCGCGAACACTCGCAAAATCGCGAATCGCGGACTCGCAAAATCGCGGACTCGCGGACACTCCCGACATCGCGGACTCGCGAACACTCCCGAAATCGCAGACTCGCGAACACTCCCGAAATCGCGAAATCGCGGACTCGCGAACACTCGCGAAATCGCGGACTCGCGAACACTCGCGAAATCGCGGACTCGCGAAATCGCGGACTCGCGAACACTCGCGAAATCGCGGACTCGCGAACACCCGCGAAATCGCGGACTCGCGAACACTCCCGAAATTGCGGACTCGCGAACACCCGCGAAATCGCGGACTCGCGAACACCCGCGAAATCGCGGACTCGCGAACACCCGCGAAATCGCGGACTCGCGAAATCACGGACTCGCGAAATCGCGGACTCGGGAACACCCGCGAAATCGCGGACTCGCGAACACTCCCGAAATCGCGGACTCGCGAAATCACGGACTCGCGAAATCGCGGACTCGGGAACACCCGCGAAATCGCGGACTCGCGAACACTCCCGAAATCGCGGACTCGCGAACACCCGCGAAATCGCGGACTCGCGAACACCCGCGAAATCGCGGACTCGCGAATACTCCCGACATCGCGGACTCGCGAACACTCCCGAAATCGCGGACTCGCGAACAGCCGCGGACTCGCGAACACTCGCGAAATCGCGGACTCGCGAACTCTCCCGAAATCGCGGACTCGCGAAAACCCGCGAAATCGCGGACTCGGGAACACTCGCGAAATCGCGGACTCGCGAACACTCCCGAAATCGCGGACTCGCGAACACTCCCGAAATCGCGGACTCGCGGATACGCGAAATCGCGCACTCGCGAACACCCGCGAAATCGCGGACTCGCGAACACCCGCGAAATCGCGGACTCGCGAACACCCGCGAAATCGCGGACTCGCGGACACTCGCGAAATCGCGGACTCGCGAACCCCCGCGAAATCACGGACTCGCGAAAACTCGCGAAATCGCGGACTGGCGAACACCCGGGAAATCGCGAAATCGCGGACTCGCGAACACCCGCGAAATCGCGGACTCGCGAACACTCCCGAAATCGCGGACTCGCGAACACTCCCCAAATCGCGAAATCGCGGACTCGCGAACACTCGCGAAATCGCGGACTCGCGAACACTCGCGAAATCGCGGACTCGCGAACACTCGCGAAATCGCGGACTCGCGAAAACCCGCGAAATCGCGGACTCGCGAACACTCCCGAAATTGCGGACTCGCGAACACCCGCGAAATCGCGGACTCGCGAACACCCGCGAAATCGCGGACTCGCGAACACCCGCGAAATCGCGGACTCGCGAACACCCGCGAAATCGCGGACTCGCGAAATCGCGGACTCGCGAACACTCGCGAAATCGCGGACTCTCGAACAATCCCGAAATTGCGGACTCGCGAACACCCGCGAAATAGCGGACTCGCGAAATCGCGAACACTCGCGAATTCGCGGACTCGCGAACACTCGCGAAATCGCGGACTCGCGAACACTCGCGAAATCGCGGACTCGCGAACACTCCCGAAATCGCGAACTCGCGAACACTCGCGAACACTCCCGAAATAGCGGACTCGCGAACACCCGCGAAATCGCAGACTCGCGAACACCCGCGAAATCGCGGACTCGCGAACACTCCCGAAATAGCGGACTCGCGAACACCCGCGAAATCGCAGACTCGCGAACACTCCCGAAATCGCGGACTCGCGAACACCCGCGAAATCGCGGACTCGCGAAATCGCGGACTCGCCAATACTCCCGACATCGCGGACTCGCGAACACTCCCGAAATCGCGGACTCGCGAACACTCCCGAAATCGCGAAATCGCGGACTCGCGAACACTCGCGAAATCGCGGACTCGCGAACACTCGCGAAATAGCGGACTCGCGAAATCGCGGACTCGCGAACACTCGCGAAATCGCGGACTCGCGAACACCCGCGAAATCGCGGACTCGCGAACACTCCCGAAATTGCGGACTCGCGAACACCCGCGAAATCGCGGACTCGCGAACACCCGCGAAATCGCGGACTCGCGAACACCAGCGAAATCGCGGACTCGCGAAATCACGGACTCGCGAAATCGCGGACTCGGGAACACCCGCGAAATCGCGGACTCGCGAACACCAGCGAAATCGCGGAATCGCGAACACTCCCGAAATCACGGACTCGCGAAATCGCGGACTCGCGAACACTCGCGAAATCACGGACTCTCGAACAATCCCGAAATTGCGGACTCGCGAACACCCGCGAAATCGCAGACTCGCGAACACTCCCAAAATCGCGGCCTCGCGAACACTCGCAAAATCGCGAAATCGCGGACTCGCGGACACTCGCGAAATCGCGGACTCGCGAACACCCGCGAAATCGCGGACACGCGAAATCACGGACTCGCGAAATCACGGACTCGCAACACTCCCGAAATCGCGGACTCGCGAACACCCGCGAAATCGCGGACTCGCGAAATCGCGGACTCGCGAACACTCCCGAAATCGCGGACTCGCGAACACTCCCGAAATCGCGGACTCGCGAACACCCGCGAAATCGCGGACTCGCGAACACCCGCGAAATCGCGGACTCGCGAACACCCGCGAAATCGCGGACTCGCGAAATCGCGGACTCGCGAACACTCGCGAAATCGCGGACTCTCGAACAATCCCGAAATTGCGGATTCGCGAACACCCGCGAAATAGCGGACTCGCGAAATCGCGAACACTCGCGAATTCGCGGACTCGCGAACACTCGCGAAATCGCGGACTCGCGAACACTCGCGAAATCGCGGACTCGCGAACACTCCCGAAATCGCGAACTCGCGAACACTCGCGAAATCGCGGACTCGCGAACACTCTCGAAATAGCGGACTCGCGAACACCCGCGAAATCGCAGACTCGCGAACACCCGCGAAATCGCGGACTCGCGAAATCGCGGACTCGCGAAATCGCGGACTCGCGAACACTCGCGAAATCGCGGATTCTCGAACAATCCCGAAATTGCGGACTCGCGAACACCCGCGAAATAGCGGACTCGCGAAATCGCGAACACTCGCGAATTCGCGGACTCGCGAACACTCGCGAAATCGCGGACTCGCGAACACTCGCGAAATCGCGGACTCGCGAACACTCCCGAAATCGCGAACTCGCGAACACTCGCGAAATCGCGGACTCGCGAACACCCGCGAAATCGCAGACTCGCGAACACTCCCGAAATCGCGGACTCGCGAACACCCGCGAAATCGCGGATTCGCGAAATCGCGGACTCGCGAATACTCCCGACATCGCGGACTCGCGAACACTCCCGAAATCGCGGACTCGCGAACACTCCCGAAATCGCGAAATCGCGGACTCGCGAACACTCGCGAAATCGCGGACTCGCGAACACTCGCGAAATCGCGGACTCGCGAAATCGCGGACTCGCGAACACTCGCGAAATCGCGGACTCGCGAACACCCGCGAAATCGCGGACTCGCGAACACCCGCGAAATCGCGGACTCGCGAACACCCGCGAAATCGCGGACTCGCGAAATCACGGACTCGCGAAATCGCGGACTCGGGAACACCCGCGAAATCGCGGACTCGCGAACACCAGCGAAATCGCGGAATCGCGAACACTCCCGAAATCACGGACTCGCGAAATCGCGGACTCGCAAACACTCGCGAAATCGCGGACTCGCGAAATCACGGACTCGCGAAATCGCGGACTCGCGAACACTCCCGAAATCGCGGACTCGCGAACACCTGCGAAATCGCGAACACTCCCGAAATCGCGGACTCGCGAACACCCGCGAAATCGCGGACTCGCGAACACTCGCGAAATCGCGGACTCGCGAACTCTCCCGAAATCGCGGACTCGCGAAAACCCGCGAAATCGCGGACTCGCGAACACCCGCGAAATCGCGGACTCGCGAAATCGCGGACTCGCGAACACTCCCGAAATCGCGGACTCGCGGATACGCGAACACCCGCGAAATCGCGGACTCGCGAAATCGCGGACTCGCGAACACCCGCGAAATCGCGGACTCGCGAAATCGCGGACTCGCGAAATCACGGACTCGCGAAATCACGGACTCGCGAACACTCCCGAAATCGCGGACTCGCGAACACTCGCGAACACTCGCAAAATCGCGAAATCGCGGACTCGCAAAATCGCGGACTCGCGGACACTCGCGAAATCGCGGACTCGCGAACACCCGCGAAATCGCTGACTCGCGAACACTCGCGAAATCGCGGACTCGCGAAATCGCGGACTCGCTAACACTCCCGAAATAGCGGACTCGCGAACACCCGCGAAATCGAAGACTCGCGAACACCCTGGTGAAAACCCGCGAAATCGCGGACTCGCGAACACCAGCGAAATCGCGGACTCACGAACACCCGCGAAATCGCGGACTCGCGAACACTCCCGAAATCGCGGACTCGCGAACACTCCCGAAATCGCGGACACTCCCGAAATCGCGGACTCGGGAACACCAGCGAAATCGCGGACTCGCGAACACTCCCGAAATCGCGGACTCGCGAACACTCCCGAAATCGCGGACTCGCGAACACTCCCGAAATCGCGGACACTCCCGAAATCGCGGACTCGGGAACACCAGCGAAATCGCGGACTCGCGGACACCCGCGAAATCGCGGACTCGCGAACACTCCCGAAATCGCGGACTCGCGAACACTCCCGAAATCGCGGACTCGCGAACACCAGCGAAATCGCGGACTCGCGAACACTCCCGAAATCGCGGACTCGCGAACACCCGCGAAATCGCGGACTCGCGAACACCCGCGAAATCGCGGACTCGCGAATACTCCCGACATCGCGGACTCGCGAACACTCCCGAAATCGCGGACTCGCGAACACCCGCGGACTCGCGAACACTCGCGAAATCGCGGACTCGCGAACTCTCCCGAAATCGCGGACTCGCGAAAACCCGCGAAATTGCGGACTCGGGAACACTCGCGAAATCGCGGACTCGCGAACACTCCCGAAATCGCGGACTCGCGAACACTCCCGAAATCGCGGACTCGCGGATACGCGAAATCGCGGACTCGCGAACACCCGCGAAATCGCGGACTCGCGAACACCCGCGAAATCGCGCACTCGCGAACACCCGCGAAATCGCGGACTCGCGAACACCCGCGAAATCGCGGACTCGCGAACACCCGCGAAATCGCGGACTCGCGGACACTCGCGAAATCGCGGACTCGCGAACCCCCGCGAAATCGCGGACTCGCGAACACTCGCGAAATCGCGGACTGGCGAACACCCGGGAAATCGCGAAATCGCGGACTCGCGAACACCCGCGAAATCGCGGACTCGCGAACACTCCCGAAATCGCGGACTCGCGAACACTCCCGAAATCGCGAAATCGCGGACTCGCGAACACTAGCGAAATCGCGGACTCGCGAACACTCGCGAAATCGCGGACTCGCGAACACTCGCGAAATCGCGGACTCGCGAAAACCCGCGAAATCGCGGACTCGCGAACACTCCCGAAATTGCGGACTCGCGAACACCCGCGAAATCGCGGACTCGCGAACACCCGCGAAATCGCGGACTCGCGAAATCGCGGACTCGCGAAATCACGGACTCGCGAAATCACGGACTCGCGAAATCGCGGACTCGCGAACACTCGCGAAATAGCGGACTCGCGAACACCCGCGAAATCGCGGACTGGCGAACACCAGCGAAATCGCGGAATCGCGAACACTCCCGAAATCACGGACTCGCGAAATCGCGGACTCGCGAACACTCGCGAAATCGCGGACTCGCGAAATCACGGACTCGCGAAATCGCGGACTCGCGAACAATCCCCAAATCGCGGACTCGCGAACACCTGCGAAATCGCGAACACCCGCGTAATCGCGGACTCGCGAACACTCGCGAAATCGCGGACTCGCGAAAACCCGCGAAATCGCGGACTCGCGAACACCCGTGAAATCGCGGACTCGCGAACACCCGCGAAATCTCCCGAAATCGCGGACTCGCGAACACTCCCGAAATCGCGGACTCGCGAACACCCGCGAAATCGCGGACTCGCGAACACCCGCGAAATCGCGGACTCGCGAAATCGCGGACTCGCGAAATCGCGGACTCGCGAACAATCCCCAAATCGCGGACTCGCGAACACCTGCGAAATCGCGAACACCCGCGTAATCGCGGACTCGCGAACACTCGCGAAATCGCGGTCTCGCGAAAACCCGCGAAATCGCGGACTCGCGAACACCCGTGAAATCGCGGACTCGCGAACACCCGCGAAATCTCCCGAAATCGCGGACTCGCGAACACTCCCGAAATCGCGGACTCGCGAACACCCGCGAAATCGCGGACTCGCGAACACCCGCGAAATCGCGGACTCGCGAAATCGCGGACTCGCGAAATCGCGGATTCGCGAACACTCGCGAAATCGCGGACTCTCGAACAATCCCGAAATTGCGGACTCGCGAACACCCGCGAAATAGCGGACTCGCGAAATCGCGAACACTCGCGAAATCGCGGACTCGCGAACACTCCCGAAATCGCGGACTCGCGAACACTCCCGAAATCGCGGACTCGCGGATACGCGAAATCGCGCACTCGCGAACACCCGCGAAATCGCGGACTCGCGAACACCCGCGAAATCGCGGACTCGCGAACACCCGCGAAATCGCGGACTCGCGGACACTCGCGAAATCGCGGACTCGCGAACCCCCGCGAAATCACGGACTCGCGAACACTCGCGAAATCGCGGACTGGCGAACACCCGGGAAATCGCGAAATCGCGGACTCGCGAACACCCGCGAAATCGCGGACTCGCGAACACTCCCGAAATCGCGGACTCGCGAACACTCCCCAAATCGCGAAATCGCGGACTCGCGAACACTCGCGAAATCGCGGACTCGCGAACACTCGCGAAATCGCGGACTCGCGAACACTCGCGAAATCGCGGACTCGCGAAAACCCGCGAAATCGCGGACTCGCGAACACTCCCGAAATTGCGGACTCGCGAACACCCGCGAAATCGCGGACTCGCGAACACCCGCGAAATCGCGGACTCGCGAACACCCGCGAAATCGCGGACTCGCGAACACCCGCGAAATCGCGGACTCGCGAAATCGCGGACTCGCGAACACTCGCGAAATCGCGGACTCTCGAACAATCCCGAAATTGCGGACTCGCGAACACCCGCGAAATAGCGGACTCGCGAAATCGCGAACACTCGCGAATTCGCGGACTCGCGAACACTCTCGAAATCGCGGACTCGCGAACACTCGCGAAATCGCGGACTCGCGAACACTCCCGAAATCGCGAACTCGCGAACACTCGCGAACACTCCCGAAATAGCGGACTCGCGAACACCCGCGAAATCGCAGACTCGCGAACACCCGCGAAATCGCGGACTCGCGAACACTCCCGAAATAGCGGACTCGCGAACACCCGCGAAATCGCAGACTCGCGAACACTCCCGAAATCGCGGACTCGCGAACACCCGCGAAATCGCGGACTCGCGAAATCGCGGACTCGCCAATACTCCCGACATCGCGGACTCGCGAACACTCCCGAAATCGCGGACTCGCGAACACTCCCGAAATCGCGAAATCGCGGACTCGCGAACACCCGCGAAATCGCGGACTCGCGAACACCCGCGAAATCGCGCACTCGCGAACACCCGCGAAATCGCGGACTCGCGAACACCCGCGAAATCGCGGACTCGCGAACACCCGCGAAATCGCGGACTCGCGGACACTCGCGAAATCGCGGACTCGCGAACCCCCGCGAAATCGCGGACTCGCGAACACTCGCGAAATCGCGGACTGGCGAACACCCGGGAAATCGCGAAATCGCGGACTCGCGAACACCCGCGAAATCGCGGACTCGCGAACACTCCCGAAATCGCGGACTCGCGAACACTCCCGAAATCGCGAAATCGCGGACTCGCGAACACTAGCGAAATCGCGGACTCGCGAACACTCGCGAAATCGCGGACTCGCGAACACTCGCGAAATCGCGGACTCGCGAAAACCCGCGAAATCGCGGACTCGCGAACACTCCCGAAATTGCGGACTCGCGAACACCCGCGAAATCGCGGACTCGCGAACACCCGCGAAATCGCGGACTCGCGAAATCGCGGACTCGCGAAATCACGGACTCGCGAAATCACGGACTCGCGAAATCGCGGACTCGCGAACACTCGCGAAATAGCGGACTCGCGAACACCCGCGAAATCGCGGACTGGCGAACACCAGCGAAATCGCGGAATCGCGAACACTCCCGAAATCACGGACTCGCGAAATCGCGGACTCGCGAACACTCGCGAAATCGCGGACTCGCGAAATCACGGACTCGCGAAATCGCGGACTCGCGAACAATCCCCAAATCGCGGACTCGCGAACACCTGCGAAATCGCGAACACCCGCGTAATCGCGGACTCGCGAACACTCGCGAAATCGCGGACTCGCGAAAACCCGCGAAATCGCGGACTCGCGAACACCCGTGAAATCGCGGACTCGCGAACACCCGCGAAATCTCCCGAAATCGCGGACTCGCGAACACTCCCGAAATCGCGGACTCGCGAACACCCGCGAAATCGCGGACTCGCGAACACCCGCGAAATCGCGGACTCGCGAAATCGCGGACTCGCGAAATCGCGGACTCGCGAACAATCCCCAAATCGCGGACTCGCGAACACCTGCGAAATCGCGAACACCCGCGTAATCGCGGACTCGCGAACACTCGCGAAATCGCGGTCTCGCGAAAACCCGCGAAATCGCGGACTCGCGAACACCCGTGAAATCGCGGACTCGCGAACACCCGCGAAATCTCCCGAAATCGCGGACTCGCGAACACTCCCGAAATCGCGGACTCGCGAACACCCGCGAAATCGCGGACTCGCGAACACCCGCGAAATCGCGGACTCGCGAAATCGCGGACTCGCGAAATCGCGGACTCGCGAACACTCGCGAAATCGCGGACTCTCGAACAATCCCGAAATTGCGGACTCGCGAACACCCGCGAAATAGCGGACTCGCGAAATCGCGAACACTCGCGAAATCGCGGACTCGCGAACACTCCCGAAATCGCGGACTCGCGAACACTCCCGAAATCGCGGACTCGCGGATACGCGAAATCGCGCACTCGCGAACACCCGCGAAATCGCGGACTCGCGAACACCCGCGAAATCGCGGACTCGCGAACACCCGCGAAATCGCGGACTCGCGGACACTCGCGAAATCGCGGACTCGCGAACCCCCGCGAAATCACGGACTCGCGAACACTCGCGAAATCGCGGACTGGCGAACACCCGGGAAATCGCGAAATCGCGGACTCGCGAACACCCGCGAAATCGCGGACTCGCGAACACTCCCGAAATCGCGGACTCGCGAACACTCCCCAAATCGCGAAATCGCGGACTCGCGAACACTCGCGAAATCGCGGACTCGCGAACACTCGCGAAATCGCGGACTCGCGAACACTCGCGAAATCGCGGACTCGCGAAAACCCGCGAAATCGCGGACTCGCGAACACTCCCGAAATTGCGGACTCGCGAACACCCGCGAAATCGCGGACTCGCGAACACCCGCGAAATCGCGGACTCGCGAACACCCGCGAAATCGCGGACTCGCGAACACCCGCGAAATCGCGGACTCGCGAAATCGCGGACTCGCGAACACTCGCGAAATCGCGGACTCTCGAACAATCCCGAAATTGCGGACTCGCGAACACCCGCGAAATAGCGGACTCGCGAAATCGCGAACACTCGCGAATTCGCGGACTCGCGAACACTCTCGAAATCGCGGACTCGCGAACACTCGCGAAATCGCGGACTCGCGAACACTCCCGAAATCGCGAACTCGCGAACACTCGCGAACACTCCCGAAATAGCGGACTCGCGAACACCCGCGAAATCGCAGACTCGCGAACACCCGCGAAATCGCGGACTCGCGAACACTCCCGAAATAGCGGACTCGCGAACACCCGCGAAATCGCAGACTCGCGAACACTCCCGAAATCGCGGACTCGCGAACACCCGCGAAATCGCGGACTCGCGAAATCGCGGACTCGCCAATACTCCCGACATCGCGGACTCGCGAACACTCCCGAAATCGCGGACTCGCGAACACTCCCGAAATCGCGAAATCGCGGACTCGCGAACACTCGCGAAATCGCGGACTCGCGAACACTCGCGAAATAGCGGACTCGCGAAATCGCGGACTCGCGAACACTCGCGAAATCGCGGACTCGCGAACACCCGCGAAATCGCGGACTCGCGAACACTCCCGAAATTGCGGACTCGCGAACACCCGCGAAATCGCGGACTCGCGAACACCCGCGAAATCGCGGACTCGCGAACACCCGCGAAATCGCGGACTCGCGAAATCACGGACTCGCGAAATCGCGGACTCGGGAACACCCGCGAAATCGCGGACTCGCGAACACCAGCGAAATCGCGGAATCGCGAACACTCCCGAAATCACGGACTCGCGAAATCGCGGACTCGCGAACACTCGCGAAATCGCGGACTCGCGACATCACGGACTCGCGAAATCGCGGACTCGCGAACACTCCCGAAATCGCGGACTCGCGAACACCTGCGAAATCGCGAACACTCCCGAAATCGCGGACTCGCGAACACCCGCGAAATCGCGGACTCGCGAACACCCGCGAAATCGCGGACTCGCGAAATCACGGACTCGCGAAATCGCGGACTCGCGAACACTCCCGAAATCGCGGACTCGCGAACACCCGCGAAATCGCGGACTCGCGAACACCCGCGAAATCGCGGACTCGCGAACACCCGCGAAATCGCGGACTCGCGAAATCGCGGACTCGCGAAATCGCGGACTCGCGAACACTCGCGAAATCACGGACTCTCGAACAATCCCGAAATTGCGGACTCGCGAACACTCGCGAATTCGCGGACTCGCGAACACTCGCGAAATCGCGGACTCGCGAACACTCGCGAAATCGCGGACTCGCGAACACTCCCGAAATCGCGAACTCGCGCGGACTCGCGAACACTCCCGAAATAGCGGACTCGCGAACACCCGCGAAATCGCGGACTCGCGAACACCCGCGAAATCGCGGACTCGCGAACACCCGCGAAATCGCGGACTCGCGAACACCCGCGAAATCGCGGACTCGCGAAATCGCGGACTCGCGAACACTCGCGAAATCGCGGACTCTCGAACAATCCCGAAATTGCGGACTCGCGAACACCCGCGAAATAGCGGACTCGCGAAATCGCGAACACTCGCGAATTCGCGGACTAGCGAACACTCGCGAAATCGCGGACTCGCGAACACTCGCGAAATCGCGGACTCGCGAACACTCCCGAAATCGCGAACTCGCGAACACTCGCGAACACTCCCGAAATAGCGGACTCGCGAACACCCGCGAAATCGCAGACTCGCGAACACCCGCGAAATCGCGGACTCGCGAACACTCGCGAAATCGCGGACTCGCGAACACTCGCGAAATAGCGGACTCGCGAAATCGCGGACTCGCGAACACTCGCGAAATCGCGTACTCGCGAACACCCGCGAAATCGCGGACTCGCGAACACTCCCGAAATTGCGGACTCGCGAACACCCGCGAAATCGCGGACTCGCGAACACCCGCGAAATCGCGGACTCGCGAACACCCGCGAAATCGCGGACTCGCGAAATCACGGACTCGCGAAATCGCGGACTCGGGAACACCCGCGAAATCGCGGACTCGCGAACACCAGCGAAATCGCGGAATCGCGAACACTCCCGAAATCACGGACTCGCGAAATCGCGGACTCGCGAACACTCGCGAAATCGCGGACTCGCGAAATCACGGACTCGCGAAATCGCGGACTCGCGAACACTCCCGAAATCGCGGACTCGCGAACACCTGCGAAATCGCGAACACTCCCGAAATCGCGGACTCGCGAACACCCGCGAAATCGCGGACTCGCGAACACCCGCGAAATCGCGGACTCGCGAACACCCGCGAAATCGCGGACTCGCGAAATCACGGACTCGCGAAATCGCGGACTCGCGAACACTCCCGAAATCGCGGACTCGCGAACACCCGCGAAATCGCGGACTCGCGAACACCCGCGAAATCGCGGACTCGCGAACACCCGCGAAATCGCGGACTCGCGAAATCGCGGACTCGCGAAATCGCGGACTCGCGAACACTCGCGAAATCACGGACTCTCGAACAATCCCGAAATTGCGGACTCGCGAACACTCGCGAATTCGCGGACTCGCGAACACTCGCGAAATCGCGGACTCGCGAAAACCCGCGAAATCGCGGACTCGCGAACACTCCCGAAATTGCGGACTCGCGAACACCCGCGAAATCGCGGACTCGCGAACACCCGCGAAATCGCGGACTCGCGAACACCCGCGAAATCGCGGACTCGCGAACACCCGCGAAATCGCGGACTCGCGAAATCGCGGACTCGCGAACACTCGCGAAATCGCGGACTCTCGAACAATCCCGAAATTGCGGACTCGCGAACACCCGCGAAATAGCG
The DNA here is from genome assembly GCF_963514075.1 of Conger conger. NCBI lineage: Eukaryota > Metazoa > Chordata > Actinopteri > Anguilliformes > Congridae > Conger > Conger conger. Next base: position 108,043 of record NC_083767.1, read on the forward strand.
GACTCGCGAAATCGCGAACACTCGCGAATTCGCGGACTCGCGAACACTCGCGAAATCGCGGACTCGCGAACACTCGCGAAATCGCGGACTCGCGAACACTCCCGTAATCGCGAACTCGCGAACACTCGCGAACACTCCCGAAATAGCGGACTCGCGAACACCCGCGAAATCGCAGACTCGCGAACACCCGCGAAATCGCGGACTCGCGAACACTCCCGAAATAGCGGACTCGCGAACACCCGCGAAATCGCAGACTCGCGAACACTCCCGAAATCGCGGACTCGCGAACACCCGCGAAATCGCGGACTCGCGAAATCGCGGACTCGCCAATACTCCCGACATCGCGGACTCGCGAACACTCCCGAAATCGCGGACTCGCGAACACTCCCGAAATCGCGAAATCGCGGACTCGCGAACACTCGCGAAATCGCGGACTCGCGAACACTCGCGAAATAGCGGACTCGCGAAATCGCGGACTCGCGAACACTCGCGAAATCGCGGACTCGCGAACACCCGCGAAATCGCGGACTCGCGAACACTCCCGAAATTGCGGACTCGCGAACACCCGCGAAATCGCGGACTCGCGAACACCCGCGAAATCGCGGACTCGCGAACACCCGCGAAATCGCGGACTCGCGAAATCACGGACTCGCGAAATCGCGGACTCGGGAACACCCGCGAAATCGCGGACTCGCGAACACCAGCGAAATCGCGGAATCGCGAACACTCCCGAAATCACGGACTCGCGAAATCGCGGAATCGCGAACACTCGCGAAATCGCGGACTCGCGAAATCACGGACTCGCGAAATCGCGGACTCGCGAACACTCCCGAAATCGCGGACTCGCGAACACCTGCGAAATCGCGAACACTCCCGAAATCGCGGACTCGCGAACACCCGCGAAATCGCGGACTCGCGAACACCCGCGAAATCGCGGACTCGCGAAATCACGGACTCGCGAAATCGCGGACTCGCGAACACTCCCGAAATCGCGGACTCGCGAACACCCGCGAAATCGCGGACTCGCGAACACCCGCGAAATCGCGGACTCGCGAACACCCGCGAAATCGCGGACTCGCGAAATCGCGGACTCGCGAAATCGCGGACTCGCGAACACTCGCGAAATCACGGACTCTCGAACAATCCCGAAATTGCGGACTCGCGAACACTCGCGAATTCGCGGACTCGCGAACACTCGCGAAATCGCGGACTCGCGAACACTCGCGAAATCGCGGACTCGCGAACACTCCCGAAATCGCGAACTCGCGCGGACTCGCGAACACTCCCGAAATAGCGGACTCGCGAACACCCGCGAAATCGCAGACTCGCGAACACCCGCGAAATCGCGGACTCGCGAAATCGCGGACTCGCGAACACTCGCGAAATCGCGGACTCTCGAACAATCCCGAAATTGCGGACTCGCGAACACCCGCGAAATAGCGGACTCGCGAAATCGCGAACACTCGCGAATTCGCGGACTCGCGAACACTCGCGAAATCACGGACTCTCGAACAATCCCGAAATTGCGGACTCGCGAACACTCGCGAATTCGCGGACTCGCGAACACTCGCGAAATCGCGGACTCGCGAACACTCGCGAAATCGCGGACTCGCGAACACTCCCGAAATCGCGAACTCGCGCGGACTCGCGAACACTCCCGAAATAGCGGACTCGCGAACACCCGCGAAATCGCAGACTCGCGAACACCCGCGAAATCGCGGACTCGCGAACACTCCCGAAATAGCGGACTCGCGAACACTCGCGAAATCGCGGACTCGCGAACACTCCCGAAATCGCGAACTCGCGAACACTCGCGAAATCGCGGACTCGCGAACACTCCCGAAATAGCGGACTCGCGAACACCCGCGAAATCGCAGACTCGCGAACACCCGCGAAATCGCGGACTCGCGAACACTCCCGAAATAGCGGACTCGCGAACACTCGCGAAATCGCGGACTCGCGAACACTCGCAAAATCGCGAAATCGCGGACTCGCAAAATCGCGGACTCGCGGACACTCGCGAAATCGCGGACTCGCGAACACCCGCGAAATCGCGGACTCGCGAACACTCGCGAAATCGCGGACTCGCGAAATCGCGGACTCGCGAACACTCGCGAAATCGCGGACTCGCGAACACTCCCGAAATAGCGGACTCGCGAACACCCGCGAAATCGCAGACTCGCGAACACCCGCGAAATCGCAGACTCGCGAACACCCGCGAAATCGCGGACTCGCGAAATCGCGGACTCGCGAACACTCGCGAAATCGCGGACTCTCGAACAATCCCGAAATTGCGGACTCGCGAACACCCGCGAAATAGCGGACTCGCGAAATCGCGAACACTCGCGAATTCGCGGACTCGCGAACACTCGCGAAATCGCGGACTCGCGAACACTCGCGAAATCGCGGACTCGCGAACACTCCCGAAATCGCGAACTCGCGAACACTCGCGAAATCGCGGACTCGCGAACACTCCCGAAATAGCGGACTCGCGAACACCCGCGAAATCGCAGACTCGCGAACACCCGCGAAATCGCGGACTCGCGAACACTCCCGAAATAGCGGACTCGCGAACACTCGCGAAATCGCGGACTCGCGAACACTCCCGAAATCGCGAACTCGCGAACACTCGCGAAATCGCGGACTCGCGAACACTCCCGAAATAGCGGACTCGCGAACACCCGCGAAATCGCAGACTCGCGAACACCCGCGAAATCGCGGACTCGCGAACACTCCCGAAATAGCGGACTCGCGAACACTCGCGAAATCGCGGACTCGCGAACACTCGCAAAATCGCGAAATCGCGGACTCGCAAAATCGCGGACTCGCGGACACTCCCGACATCGCGGACTCGCGAACACTCCCGAAATCGCAGACTCGCGAACACTCCCGAAATCGCGAAATCGCGGACTCGCGAACACTCGCGAAATCGCGGACTCGCGAACACTCGCGAAATCGCGGACTCGCGAAATCGCGGACTCGCGAACACTCGCGAAATCGCGGACTCGCGAACACCCGCGAAATCGCGGACTCGCGAACACTCCCGAAATTGCGGACTCGCGAACACCCGCGAAATCGCGGACTCGCGAACACCCGCGAAATCGCGGACTCGCGAACACCCGCGAAATCGCGGACTCGCGAAATCACGGACTCGCGAAATCGCGGACTCGGGAACACCCGCGAAATCGCGGACTCGCGAACACTCCCGAAATCGCGGACTCGCGAAATCACGGACTCGCGAAATCGCGGACTCGGGAACACCCGCGAAATCGCGGACTCGCGAACACTCCCGAAATCGCGGACTCGCGAACACCCGCGAAATCGCGGACTCGCGAACACCCGCGAAATCGCGGACTCGCGAATACTCCCGACATCGCGGACTCGCGAACACTCCCGAAATCGCGGACTCGCGAACAGCCGCGGACTCGCGAACACTCGCGAAATCGCGGACTCGCGAACTCTCCCGAAATCGCGGACTCGCGAAAACCCGCGAAATCGCGGACTCGGGAACACTCGCGAAATCGCGGACTCGCGAACACTCCCGAAATCGCGGACTCGCGAACACTCCCGAAATCGCGGACTCGCGGATACGCGAAATCGCGCACTCGCGAACACCCGCGAAATCGCGGACTCGCGAACACCCGCGAAATCGCGGACTCGCGAACACCCGCGAAATCGCGGACTCGCGGACACTCGCGAAATCGCGGACTCGCGAACCCCCGCGAAATCACGGACTCGCGAAAACTCGCGAAATCGCGGACTGGCGAACACCCGGGAAATCGCGAAATCGCGGACTCGCGAACACCCGCGAAATCGCGGACTCGCGAACACTCCCGAAATCGCGGACTCGCGAACACTCCCCAAATCGCGAAATCGCGGACTCGCGAACACTCGCGAAATCGCGGACTCGCGAACACTCGCGAAATCGCGGACTCGCGAACACTCGCGAAATCGCGGACTCGCGAAAACCCGCGAAATCGCGGACTCGCGAACACTCCCGAAATTGCGGACTCGCGAACACCCGCGAAATCGCGGACTCGCGAACACCCGCGAAATCGCGGACTCGCGAACACCCGCGAAATCGCGGACTCGCGAACACCCGCGAAATCGCGGACTCGCGAAATCGCGGACTCGCGAACACTCGCGAAATCGCGGACTCTCGAACAATCCCGAAATTGCGGACTCGCGAACACCCGCGAAATAGCGGACTCGCGAAATCGCGAACACTCGCGAATTCGCGGACTCGCGAACACTCGCGAAATCGCGGACTCGCGAACACTCGCGAAATCGCGGACTCGCGAACACTCCCGAAATCGCGAACTCGCGAACACTCGCGAACACTCCCGAAATAGCGGACTCGCGAACACCCGCGAAATCGCAGACTCGCGAACACCCGCGAAATCGCGGACTCGCGAACACTCCCGAAATAGCGGACTCGCGAACACCCGCGAAATCGCAGACTCGCGAACACTCCCGAAATCGCGGACTCGCGAACACCCGCGAAATCGCGGACTCGCGAAATCGCGGACTCGCCAATACTCCCGACATCGCGGACTCGCGAACACTCCCGAAATCGCGGACTCGCGAACACTCCCGAAATCGCGAAATCGCGGACTCGCGAACACTCGCGAAATCGCGGACTCGCGAACACTCGCGAAATAGCGGACTCGCGAAATCGCGGACTCGCGAACACTCGCGAAATCGCGGACTCGCGAACACCCGCGAAATCGCGGACTCGCGAACACTCCCGAAATTGCGGACTCGCGAACACCCGCGAAATCGCGGACTCGCGAACACCCGCGAAATCGCGGACTCGCGAACACCAGCGAAATCGCGGACTCGCGAAATCACGGACTCGCGAAATCGCGGACTCGGGAACACCCGCGAAATCGCGGACTCGCGAACACCAGCGAAATCGCGGAATCGCGAACACTCCCGAAATCACGGACTCGCGAAATCGCGGACTCGCGAACACTCGCGAAATCGCGGACTCGCGAAATCACGGACTCGCGAAATCGCGGACTCGCGAACACTCCCGAAATCGCGGACTCGCGAACACCTGCGAAATCGCGAACACTCCCGAAATCGCGGACTCGCGAACACCCGCGAAATCGCGGACTCGCGAACACCCGCGAAATCGCGGACTCGCGAAATCACGGACTCGCGAAATCGCGGACTCGCGAACACTCCCGAAATCGCGGACTCGCGAACACCCGCGAAATCGCGGACTCGCGAACACCCGCGAAATCGCGGACTCGCGAACACCCGCGAAATCGCGGACTCGCGAAATCGCGGACTCGCGAAATCGCGGACTCGCGAACAATCCCGAAATTGCGGACTCGCGAACACTCGCGAATTCGCGGACTCGCGAACACTCGCGAAATCGCGGACTCGCGAACACTCGCGAAATCGCGGACTCGCGAACACTCCCGAAATCGCGAACTCGCGCGGTCTCGCGAACACTCCCGAAATAGCGGACTCGCGAACACTCGCGAAATCGCGGACTCGCGAACACTCGCGAAATCGCGGACTCGCGAACACTCCCGAAATCGCGAACTCGCGCGGACTCGCGAACACTCCCGAAATAGCGGACTCGCGAACACCCGCGAAATCGCAGACTCGCGAACACCCGCGAAATCGCGGACTCGCGAAATCGCGGACTCGCGAACACTCGCGAAATCGCGGACTCTCGAACAATCCCGAAATTGCGGACTCGCGAACACCCGCGAAATAGCGGACTCGCGAAATCGCGAACACTCGCGAATTCGCGGACTCGCGAACACTCGCGAAATCGCGGACTCGCGAACACTCGCGAAATCGCGGACTCGCGAACACTCCCGAAATCGCGAACTCGCGAACACTCGCGAAATCGCGGACTCGCGAACACTCCCGAAATAGCGGACTAGCGAACACCCGCGAAATCGCAGACTCGCGAACACCCGCGAAATCGCGGACTCGCGAACACTCCCGAAATAGCGGACTCGCGAACACCCGCGAAATCGCGGACTCGCGAACACCCGCGAAATCGCGGACTCGCGAACACTCCCGAAATTGCGGACTCGCGAACACCCGCGAAATCGCGGACTCGCGAACACCCGCGAAATCGCGGACTCGCAAACACCCGCGAAATCGCGGACTCGCGAAATCACGGACTCGCGAAATCGCGGACTCGCGAACACCCGCGAAATCGCGGACTCGCGAAATCACGGACTCGCGAAATCGCGGACTCGCGAACACTCCCGAAATCGCGGACTCGCGAACACCTGCGAAATCGCGAACACTCCCGAAATCGCGGACTCGCGAACACCCGCGAAATCGCGGACTCGCGAACACTCGCGAAATCGCGGACTCGCGAACTCTCCCGAAATCGCGGACTCGCGAAAACCCGCGAAATCGCGGACTCGCGAACACCCGCGAAATCGCGGACTCGCGAAATCGCGGACTCGCGAACACTCCCGAAATCGCGGACTCGCGGATACGCGAAATCGCGGACTCGCGAACACCCGCGAAATCGCGGACTCGCGAAATCGCGGACTCGCGAAATCGCGGACACGCGAAATCGCGGACTCGCGAACACCCGCGAAATCGCGGACTCGCGAAATCGCGGACTCGCGAAATCACGGACTCGCGAAATCGCGGACTCGCGAACACTCCCGAAATCGCGGACTCGCGAACACTCGCGAACACTCGCAAAATGGCGAAATCGCGGACTCGCAAAATCGCGGACTCGCGGACACTCGCGAACACCCGCGAAATCGCGGACTCGCGAACACTCGCGAAATCGCGGACTCGCGAACACTCCCGAAATAGCGGACTCGCGAACACTCGCGAAATCGCGGACTCGCGAACTCTCCCGAAATCGCGGACTCGCGAACACCCGCGAAATCGCGGACTCGCGAACACTCGCGAAATCGCGGACTCGCGAACTCTCCCGAAATCGCGGACTCGCGAAAACCCGCGAAATCGCGGACTCGCGAACACCCGCGAAATCGCGGACTCGCGAAATCGCGGACTCGCGAACACTCCCGAAATCGCGGACTCGCGGATACGCGAAATCGCGGACTCGCGAACACCCGCGAAATCGCGGACTCGCGAAATCGCGGACTCGCGAAATCGCGGACACGCGAAATCGCGGACTCGCGAACACCCGCGAAATCGCGGACTCGCGAAATCGCGGACTCGCGAAATCACGGACTCGCGAAATCGCGGACTCGCGAACACTCCCGAAATCGCGGACTCGCGAACACTCGCGAACACTCGCAAAATGGCGAAATCGCGGACTCGCAAAATCGCGGACTCGCGGACACTCGCGAACACCCGCGAAATCGCGGACTCGCGAACACTCGCGAAATCGCGGACTCGCGAACACTCCCGAAATAGCGGACTCGCGAACACCCGCGAAATCGCAGACTCGCGAACACCCGCGAAATCGCGGACTCGCGAACACTCCCGAAATAGCGGACTCGCGAACACTCGCGAAATCGCGGACTCGCGAACACTCGCAAAATCGCGAAATCGCGGACTCGCAAAATCGCGGACTCGCGGACACTCGCGAAATCGCGGACTCGCGAACACCCGCGAAATCGCGGACTCGCGAACACTCGCGAAATCGCGGACTCGCGAAATCGCGGACTCGCTAACACTCCCGAAATAGCGGACTCGCGAACACCCGCGAAATCGAAGACTCGCGAACACCCTGGTGAAAACCCGCGAAATCGCGGACTCGCGAACACCCGCGAAATCGCGGACTCGCGAAATCACGGACTCGCGAAATCGCGGACTCGCGAACACTCCCGAAATCGCGGACTCGCGAACAGCCGCGAAATCGCGGACTCGCGAACACCAGCGAAATCGCGGACTCGCGAACACTCCCGAAATCGCGGACTCGCGGACTCGCGGACACTCGCGAAATCGCGGACTCGCGAACACCCGCGAAATCGCGGACACGCGAACACTCCCGAAATCGCGAACTCGCGAACACTCGCGAAATCGCGGACTCGCGAACACTCCCGAAATAGCGGACTAGCGAACACCCGCGAAATCGCAGACTCGCGAACACCCGCGAAATCGCAGACTCGCGAACACCCGCGAAATCGCGGACTCGCGAACACTCCCGAAATAGCGGACTCGCGAACACCCGCGAAATCGCGGACTCGCGAACACTCGCGAAATCGCGGACTCGCGAACACTCGCGAAATCGCGGACTCGCGAAAACCCGCGAAATCGCGGACTCGCGAACACCCGTGAAATCGCGGACTCGCGAACACCCGCGAAATCTCCCGAAATCGCGGACTCGCGAACACTCCCGAAATCGCGGACTCGCGAACACCCGCGAAATCGCGGACTCGCGAACACCCGCGAAATCGCGGACTCGCGAAATCGCGGACTCGCGAAATCGCGGACTCGCGAACAATCCCCAAATCGCGGACTCGCGAACACCTGCGAAATCGCGAACACCCGCGTAATCGCGGACTCGCGAACACTCGCGAAATCGCGGTCTCGCGAAAACCCGCGAAATCGCGGACTCGCGAACACCCGTGAAATCGCGGACTCGCGAACACCCGCGAAATCTCCCGAAATCGCGGACTCGCGAACACTCCCGAAATCGCGGACTCGCGAACACCCGCGAAATCGCGGACTCGCGAACACCCGCGAAATCGCGGACTCGCGAAATCGCGGACTCGCGAAATCGCGGACTCGCGAACACTCGCGAAATCGCGGACTCTCGAACAATCCCGAAATTGCGGACTCGCGAACACCCGCGAAATAGCGGACTCGCGAAATCGCGAACACTCGCGAAATCGCGGACTCGCGAACACTCCCGAAATCGCGGACTCGCGAACACTCCCGAAATCGCGGACTCGCGGATACGCGAAATCGCGCACTCGCGAACACCCGCGAAATCGCGGACTCGCGAACACCCGCGAAATCGCGGACTCGCGAACACCCGCGAAATCGCGGACTCGCGGACACTCGCGAAATCGCGGACTCGCGAACCCCCGCGAAATCACGGACTCGCGAACACTCGCGAAATCGCGGACTGGCGAACACCCGGGAAATCGCGAAATCGCGGACTCGCGAACACCCGCGAAATCGCGGACTCGCGAACACTCCCGAAATCGCGGACTCGCGAACACTCCCCAAATCGCGAAATCGCGGACTCGCGAACACTCGCGAAATCGCGGACTCGCGAACACTCGCGAAATCGCGGACTCGCGAACACTCGCGAAATCGCGGACTCGCGAAAACCCGCGAAATCGCGGACTCGCGAACACTCCCGAAATTGCGGACTCGCGAACACCCGCGAAATCGCGGACTCGCGAACACCCGCGAAATCGCGGACTCGCGAACACCCGCGAAATCGCGGACTCGCGAACACCCGCGAAATCGCGGACTCGCGAAATCGCGGACTCGCGAACACTCGCGAAATCGCGGACTCTCGAACAATCCCGAAATTGCGGACTCGCGAACACCCGCGAAATAGCGGACTCGCGAAATCGCGAACACTCGCGAATTCGCGGACTCGCGAACACTCTCGAAATCGCGGACTCGCGAACACTCGCGAAATCGCGGACTCGCGAACACTCCCGAAATCGCGAACTCGCGAACACTCGCGAACACTCCCGAAATAGCGGACTCGCGAACACCCGCGAAATCGCAGACTCGCGAACACCCGCGAAATCGCGGACTCGCGAACACTCCCGAAATAGCGGACTCGCGAACACCCGCGAAATCGCAGACTCGCGAACACTCCCGAAATCGCGGACTCGCGAACACCCGCGAAATCGCGGACTCGCGAAATCGCGGACTCGCCAATACTCCCGACATCGCGGACTCGCGAACACTCCCGAAATCGCGGACTCGCGAACACTCCCGAAATCGCGAAATCGCGGACTCGCGAACACTCGCGAAATCGCGGACTCGCGAACACTCGCGAAATAGCGGACTCGCGAAATCGCGGACTCGCGAACACTCGCGAAATCGCGGACTCGCGAACACCCGCGAAATCGCGGACTCGCGAACACTCCCGAAATTGCGGACTCGCGAACACCCGCGAAATCGCGGACTCGCGAACACCCGCGAAATCGCGGACTCGCGAACACCCGCGAAATCGCGGACTCGCGAAATCACGGACTCGCGAAATCGCGGACTCGGGAACACCCGCGAAATCGCGGACTCGCGAACACCAGCGAAATCGCGGAATCGCGAACACTCCCGAAATCACGGACTCGCGAAATCGCGGACTCGCGAACACTCGCGAAATCGCGGACTCGCGACATCACGGACTCGCGAAATCGCGGACTCGCGAACACTCCCGAAATCGCGGACTCGCGAACACCTGCGAAATCGCGAACACTCCCGAAATCGCGGACTCGCGAACACCCGCGAAATCGCGGACTCGCGAACACCCGCGAAATCGCGGACTCGCGAAATCACGGACTCGCGAAATCGCGGACTCGCGAACACTCCCGAAATCGCGGACTCGCGAACACCCGCGAAATCGCGGACTCGCGAACACCCGCGAAATCGCGGACTCGCGAACACCCGCGAAATCGCGGACTCGCGAAATCGCGGACTCGCGAAATCGCGGACTCGCGAACACTCGCGAAATCACGGACTCTCGAACAATCCCGAAATTGCGGACTCGCGAACACTCGCGAATTCGCGGACTCGCGAACACTCGCGAAATCGCGGACTCGCGAACACTCGCGAAATCGCGGACTCGCGAACACTCCCGAAATCGCGAACTCGCGCGGACTCGCGAACACTCCCGAAATAGCGGACTCGCGAACACCCGCGAAATCGCGGACTCGCGAACACCCGCGAAATCGCGGACTCGCGAACACCCGCGAAATCGCGGACTCGCGAACACCCGCGAAATCGCGGACTCGCGAAATCGCGGACTCGCGAACACTCGCGAAATCGCGGACTCTCGAAAAATCCCGAAATTGCGGACTCGCGAACACCCGCGAAATAGCGGACTCGCGAAATCGCGAACACTCGCGAATTCGCGGACTAGCGAACACTCGCGAAATCGCGGACTCGCGAACACTCGCGAAATCGCGGACTCGCGAACACTCCCGAAATCGCGAACTCGCGAACACTCGCGAACACTCCCGAAATAGCGGACTCGCGAACACCCGCGAAATCGCAGACTCGCGAACACCCGCGAAATCGCGGACTCGCGAACACTCGCGAAATCGCGGACTCGCGAACACTCGCGAAATAGCGGACTCGCGAAATCGCGGACTCGCGAACACTCGCGAAATCGCGGACTCGCGAACACCCGCGAAATCGCGGACTCGCGAACACTCCCGAAATTGCGGACTCGCGAACACCCGCGAAATCGCGGACTCGCGAACACCCGCGAAATCGCGGACTCGCGAACACCCGCGAAATCGCGGACTCGCGAAATCACGGACTCGCGAAATCGCGGACTCGGGAACACCCGCGAAATCGCGGACTCGCGAACACCAGCGAAATCGCGGAATCGCGAACACTCCCGAAATCACGGACTCGCGAAATCGCGGACTCGCGAACACTCGCGAAATCGCGGACTCGCGAAATCACGGACTCGCGAAATCGCGGACTCGCGAACACTCCCGAAATCGCGGACTCGCGAACACCTGCGAAATCGCGAACACTCCCGAAATCGCGGACTCGCGAACACCCGCGAAATCGCGGACTCGCGAACACCCGCGAAATCGCGGACTCGCGAACACCCGCGAAATCGCGGACTCGCGAAATCACGGACTCGCGAAATCGCGGACTCGCGAACACTCCCGAAATCGCGGACTCGCGAACACCCGCGAAATCGCGGACTCGCGAACACCCGCGAAATCGCGGACTCGCGAACACCCGCGAAATCGCGGACTCGCGAAATCGCGGACTCGCGAAATCGCGGACTCGCGAACACTCGCGAAATCACGGACTCTCGAACAATCCCGAAATTGCGGACTCGCGAACACTCGCGAATTCGCGGACTCGCGAACACTCGCGAAATCGCGGACTCGCGAAAACCCGCGAAATCGCGGACTCGCGAACACTCCCGAAATTGCGGACTCGCGAACACCCGCGAAATCGCGGACTCGCGAACACCCGCGAAATCGCGGACTCGCGAACACCCGCGAAATCGCGGACTCGCGAACACCCGCGAAATCGCGGACTCGCGAAATCGCGGACTCGCGAACACTCGCGAAATCGCGGACTCTCGAACAATCCCGAAATTGCGGACTCGCGAACACCCGCGAAATAGCGGACTCGCGAAATCGCGAACACTCGCGAATTCGCGGACTCGCGAACACTCGCGAAATCGCGGACTCGCGAACACTCGCGAAATCGCGGACTCGCGAACACTCCCGTAATCGCGAACTCGCGAACACTCGCGAACACTCCCGAAATAGCGGACTCGCGAACACCCGCGAAATCGCAGACTCGCGAACACCCGCGAAATCGCGGACTCGCGAACACTCCCGAAATAGCGGACTCGCGAACACCCGCGAAATCGCAGACTCGCGAACACTCCCGAAATCGCGGACTCGCGAACACCCGCGAAATCGCGGACTCGCGAAATCGCGGACTCGCCAATACTCCCGACATCGCGGACTCGCGAACACTCCCGAAATCGCGGACTCGCGAACACTCCCGAAATCGCGAAATCGCGGACTCGCGAACACTCGCGAAATCGCGGACTCGCGAACACTCGCGAAATAGCGGACTCGCGAAATCGCGGACTCGCGAACACTCGCGAAATCGCGGACTCGCGAACACCCGCGAAATCGCGGACTCGCGAACACTCCCGAAATTGCGGACTCGCGAACACCCGCGAAATCGCGGACTCGCGAACACCCGCGAAATCGCGGACTCGCGAACACCCGCGAAATCGCGGACTCGCGAAATCACGGACTCGCGAAATCGCGGACTCGGGAACACCCGCGAAATCGCGGACTCGCGAACACCAGCGAAATCGCGGAATCGCGAACACTCCCGAAATCACGGACTCGCGAAATCGCGGACTCGCGAACACTCGCGAAATCGCGGACTCGCGAAATCACGGACTCGCGAAATCGCGGACTCGCGAACACTCCCGAAATCGCGGACTCGCGAACACCTGCGAAATCGCGAACACTCCCGAAATCGCGGACTCGCGAACACCCGCGAAATCGCGGACTCGCGAACACCCGCGAAATCGCGGACTCGCGAAATCACGGACTCGCGAAATCGCGGACTCGCGAACACTCCCGAAATCGCGGACTCGCGAACACCCGCGAAATCGCGGACTCGCGAACACCCGCGAAATCGCGGACTCGCGAACACCCGCGAAATCGCGGACTCGCGAAATCGCGGACTCGCGAAATCGCGGACTCGCGAACACTCGCGAAATCACGGACTCTCGAACAATCCCGAAATTGCGGACTCGCGAACACTCGCGAATTCGCGGACTCGCGAACACTCGCGAAATCGCGGACTCGCGAACACTCGCGAAATCGCGGACTCGCGAACACTCCCGAAATCGCGAACTCGCGCGGACTCGCGAACACTCCCGAAATAGCGGACTCGCGAACACCCGCGAAATCGCAGACTCGCGAACACTCGCGAAATCACGGACTCTCGAACAATCCCGAAATTGCGGACTCGCGAACACTCGCGAATTCGCGGACTCGCGAACACTCGCGAAATCGCGGACTCGCGAACACTCGCGAAATCGCGGACTCGCGAACACTCCCGAAATCGCGAACTCGCGCGGACTCGCGAACACTCCCGAAATAGCGGACTCGCGAACACCCGCGAAATCGCAGACTCGCGAACACCCGCGAAATCGCGGACTCGCGAACACTCCCGAAATAGCGGACTCGCGAACACTCGCGAAATCGCGGACTCGCGAACACTCCCGAAATCGCGAACTCGCGAACACTCGCGAAATCGCGGACTCGCGAACACTCCCGAAATAGCGGACTCGCGAACACCCGCGAAATCGCAGACTCGCGAACACCCGCGAAATCGCGGACTCGCGAACACTCCCGAAATAGCGGACTCGCGAACACTCGCGAAATCGCGGACTCGCGAACACTCGCAAAATCGCGAAATCGCGGACTCGCAAAATCGCGGACTCGCGGACACTCGCGAAATCGCGGACTCGCGAACACCCGCGAAATCGCGGACTCGCGAACACTCGCGAAATCGCGGACTCGCGAAATCGCGGACTCGCGAACACTCGCGAAATCGCGGACTCGCGAACACTCCCGAAATAGCGGACTCGCGAACACCCGCGAAATCGCAGACTCGCGAACACCCGCGAAATCGCAGACTCGCGAACACCCGCGAAATCGCGGACTCGCGAAATCGCGGACTCGCGAACACTCGCGAAATCGCGGACTCTCGAACAATCCCGAAATTGCGGACTCGCGAACACCCGCGAAATAGCGGACTCGCGAAATCGCGAACACTCGCGAATTCGCGGACTCGCGAACACTCGCGAAATCGCGGACTCGCGAACACTCGCGAAATCGCGGACTCGCGAACACTCCCGAAATCGCGAACTCGCGAACACTCGCGAAATCGCGGACTCGCGAACACTCCCGAAATAGCGGACTCGCGAACACCCGCGAAATCGCAGACTCGCGAACACCCGCGAAATCGCGGACTCGCGAACACTCCCGAAATAGCGGACTCGCGAACACTCGCGAAATCGCGGACTCGCGAACACCCGCGAAATCGCGGACTCGCGAACACTCCCGAAATCGCGAACTCGCGAACACTCGCGAAATCGCGGACTCGCGAACACTCCCGAAATAGCGGACTCGCGAACACCCGCGAAATCGCAGACTCGCGAACACCCGCGAAATCGCGGACTCGCGAACACTCCCGAAATAGCGGACTCGCGAACACTCGCGAAATCGCGGACTCGCGAACACTCGCAAAATCGCGAAATCGCGGACTCGCAAAATCGCGGACTCGCGGACACTCCCGACATCGCGGACTCGCGAACACTCCCGAAATCGCAGACTCGCGAACACTCCCGAAATCGCGAAATCGCGGACTCGCGAACACTCGCGAAATCGCGGACTCGCGAACACTCGCGAAATCGCGGACTCGCGAAATCGCGGACTCGCGAACACTCGCGAAATCGCGGACTCGCGAACACCCGCGAAATCGCGGACTCGCGAACACTCCCGAAATTGCGGACTCGCGAACACCCGCGAAATCGCGGACTCGCGAACACCCGCGAAATCGCGGACTCGCGAACACCCGCGAAATCGCGGACTCGCGAAATCACGGACTCGCGAAATCGCGGACTCGGGAACACCCGCGAAATCGCGGACTCGCGAACACTCCCGAAATCGCGGACTCGCGAAATCACGGACTCGCGAAATCGCGGACTCGCGAACACTCGCGAAATCGCGGACTCGCGAACACTCCCGAAATAGCGGACTCGCGAACACCCGCGAAATCGCAGACTCGCGAACACCCGCGAAATCGCAGACTCGCGAACACCCGCGAAATCGCGGACTCGCGAAATCGCGGACTCGCGAACACTCGCGAAATCGCGGACTCTCGAACAATCCCGAAATTGCGGACTCGCGAACACCCGCGAAATAGCGGACTCGCGAAATCGCGAACACTCGCGAATTCGCGGACTCGCGAACACTCGCGAAATCGCGGACTCGCGAACACTCGCGAAATCGCGGACTCGCGAACACTCCCGAAATCGCGAACTCGCGAACACTCGCGAAATCGCGGACTCGCGAACACTCCCGAAATAGCGGACTCGCGAACACCCGCGAAATCGCAGACTCGCGAACACCCGCGAAATCGCGGACTCGCGAACACTCCCGAAATAGCGGACTCGCGAACACTCGCGAAATCGCGGACTCGCGAACACCCGCGAAATCGCGGACTCGCGAACACTCCCGAAATCGCGAACTCGCGAACACTCGCGAAATCGCGGACTCGCGAACACTCCCGAAATAGCGGACTCGCGAACACCCGCGAAATCGCAGACTCGCGAACACCCGCGAAATCGCGGACTCGCGAACACTCCCGAAATAGCGGACTCGCGAACACTCGCGAAATCGCGGACTCGCGAACACTCGCAAAATCGCGAAATCGCGGACTCGCAAAATCGCGGACTCGCGGACACTCCCGACATCGCGGACTCGCGAACACTCCCGAAATCGCAGACTCGCGAACACTCCCGAAATCGCGAAATCGCGGACTCGCGAACACTCGCGAAATCGCGGACTCGCGAACACTCGCGAAATCGCGGACTCGCGAAATCGCGGACTCGCGAACACTCGCGAAATCGCGGACTCGCGAACACCCGCGAAATCGCGGACTCGCGAACACTCCCGAAATTGCGGACTCGCGAACACCCGCGAAATCGCGGACTCGCGAACACCCGCGAAATCGCGGACTCGCGAACACCCGCGAAATCGCGGACTCGCGAAATCACGGACTCGCGAAATCGCGGACTCGGGAACACCCGCGAAATCGCGGACTCGCGAACACTCCCGAAATCGCGGACTCGCGAAATCACGGACTCGCGAAATCGCGGACTCGGGAACACCCGCGAAATCGCGGACTCGCGAACACTCCCGAAATCGCGGACTCGCGAACACCCGCGAAATCGCGGACTCGCGAACACCCGCGAAATCGCGGACTCGCGAATACTCCCGACATCGCGGACTCGCGAACACTCCCGAAATCGCGGACTCGCGAACAGCCGCGGACTCGCGAACACTCGCGAAATCGCGGACTCGCGAACTCTCCCGAAATCGCGGACTCGCGAAAACCCGCGAAATCGCGGACTCGGGAACACTCGCGAAATCGCGGACTCGCGAACACTCCCGAAATCGCGGACTCGCGAACACTCCCGAAATCGCGGACTCGCGGATACGCGAAATCGCGCACTCGCGAACACCCGCGAAATCGCGGACTCGCGAACACCCGCGAAATCGCGGACTCGCGAACACCCGCGAAATCGCGGACTCGCGGACACTCGCGAAATCGCGGACTCGCGAACCCCCGCGAAATCACGGACTCGCGAAAACTCGCGAAATCGCGGACTGGCGAACACCCGGGAAATCGCGAAATCGCGGACTCGCGAACACCCGCGAAATCGCGGACTCGCGAACACTCCCGAAATCGCGGACTCGCGAACACTCCCCAAATCGCGAAATCGCGGACTCGCGAACACTCGCGAAATCGCGGACTCGCGAACACTCGCGAAATCGCGGACTCGCGAACACTCGCGAAATCGCGGACTCGCGAAAACCCGCGAAATCGCGGACTCGCGAACACTCCCGAAATTGCGGACTCGCGAACACCCGCGAAATCGCGGACTCGCGAACACCCGCGAAATCGCGGACTCGCGAACACCCGCGAAATCGCGGACTCGCGAACACCCGCGAAATCGCGGACTCGCGAAATCGCGGACTCGCGAACACTCGCGAAATCGCGGACTCTCGAACAATCCCGAAATTGCGGACTCGCGAACACCCGCGAAATAGCGGACTCGCGAAATCGCGAACACTCGCGAATTCGCGGACTCGCGAACACTCGCGAAATCGCGGACTCGCGAACACTCGCGAAATCGCGGACTCGCGAACACTCCCGAAATCGCGAACTCGCGAACACTCGCGAACACTCCCGAAATAGCGGACTCGCGAACACCCGCGAAATCGCAGACTCGCGAACACCCGCGAAATCGCGGACTCGCGAACACTCCCGAAATAGCGGACTCGCGAACACCCGCGAAATCGCAGACTCGCGAACACTCCCGAAATCGCGGACTCGCGAACACCCGCGAAATCGCGGACTCGCGAAATCGCGGACTCGCCAATACTCCCGACATCGCGGACTCGCGAACACTCCCGAAATCGCGGACTCGCGAACACTCCCGAAATCGCGAAATCGCGGACTCGCGAACACTCGCGAAATCGCGGACTCGCGAACACTCGCGAAATAGCGGACTCGCGAAATCGCGGACTCGCGAACACTCGCGAAATCGCGGACTCGCGAACACCCGCGAAATCGCGGACTCGCGAACACTCCCGAAATTGCGGACTCGCGAACACCCGCGAAATCGCGGACTCGCGAACACCCGCGAAATCGCGGACTCGCGAACACCCGCGAAATCGCGGACTCGCGAAATCACGGACTCGCGAAATCGCGGACTCGGGAACACCCGCGAAATCGCGGACTCGCGAACACCAGCGAAATCGCGGAATCGCGAACACTCCCGAAATCACGGACTCGCGAAATCGCGGACTCGCGAACACTCGCGAAATCGCGGACTCGCGAACACTCCCGAAATAGCGGACTCGCGAACACCCGCGAAATCGCAGACTCGCGAACACCCGCGAAATCGCAGACTCGCGAACACCCGCGAAATCGCGGACTCGCGAAATCGCGGACTCGCGAACACTCGCGAAATCGCGGACTCTCGAACAATCCCGAAATTGCGGACTCGCGAACACCCGCGAAATAGCGGACTCGCGAAATCGCGAACACTCGCGAATTCGCGGACTCGCGAACACTCGCGAAATCGCGGACTCGCGAACACTCGCGAAATCGCGGACTCGCGAACACTCCCGAAATCGCGAACTCGCGAACACTCGCGAAATCGCGGACTCGCGAACACTCCCGAAATAGCGGACTCGCGAACACCCGCGAAATCGCAGACTCGCGAACACCCGCGAAATCGCGGACTCGCGAACACTCCCGAAATAGCGGACTCGCGAACACTCGCGAAATCGCGGACTCGCGAACACCCGCGAAATCGCGGACTCGCGAACACTCCCGAAATCGCGAACTCGCGAACACTCGCGAAATCGCGGACTCGCGAACACTCCCGAAATAGCGGACTCGCGAACACCCGCGAAATCGCAGACTCGCGAACACCCGCGAAATCGCGGACTCGCGAACACTCCCGAAATAGCGGACTCGCGAACACTCGCGAAATCGCGGACTCGCGAACACTCGCAAAATCGCGAAATCGCGGACTCGCAAAATCGCGGACTCGCGGACACTCCCGACATCGCGGACTCGCGAACACTCCCGAAATCGCAGACTCGCGAACACTCCCGAAATCGCGAAATCGCGGACTCGCGAACACTCGCGAAATCGCGGACTCGCGAACACTCGCGAAATCGCGGACTCGCGAAATCGCGGACTCGCGAACACTCGCGAAATCGCGGACTCGCGAACACCCGCGAAATCGCGGACTCGCGAACACTCCCGAAATTGCGGACTCGCGAACACCCGCGAAATCGCGGACTCGCGAACACCCGCGAAATCGCGGACTCGCGAACACCCGCGAAATCGCGGACTCGCGAAATCACGGACTCGCGAAATCGCGGACTCGGGAACACCCGCGAAATCGCGGACTCGCGAACACTCCCGAAATCGCGGACTCGCGAAATCACGGACTCGCGAAATCGCGGACTCGCGAACACTCGCGAAATCGCGGACTCGCGAACACTCCCGAAATAGCGGACTCGCGAACACCCGCGAAATCGCAGACTCGCGAACACCCGCGAAATCGCAGACTCGCGAACACCCGCGAAATCGCGGACTCGCGAAATCGCGGACTCGCGAACACTCGCGAAATCGCGGACTCTCGAACAATCCCGAAATTGCGGACTCGCGAACACCCGCGAAATAGCGGACTCGCGAAATCGCGAACACTCGCGAATTCGCGGACTCGCGAACACTCGCGAAATCGCGGACTCGCGAACACTCGCGAAATCGCGGACTCGCGAACACTCCCGAAATCGCGAACTCGCGAACACTCGCGAAATCGCGGACTCGCGAACACTCCCGAAATAGCGGACTCGCGAACACCCGCGAAATCGCAGACTCGCGAACACCCGCGAAATCGCGGACTCGCGAACACTCCCGAAATAGCGGACTCGCGAACACTCGCGAAATCGCGGACTCGCGAACACCCGCGAAATCGCGGACTCGCGAACACTCCCGAAATCGCGAACTCGCGAACACTCGCGAAATCGCGGACTCGCGAACACTCCCGAAATAGCGGACTCGCGAACACCCGCGAAATCGCAGACTCGCGAACACCCGCGAAATCGCGGACTCGCGAACACTCCCGAAATAGCGGACTCGCGAACACTCGCGAAATCGCGGACTCGCGAACACTCGCAAAATCGCGAAATCGCGGACTCGCAAAATCGCGGACTCGCGGACACTCCCGACATCGCGGACTCGCGAACACTCCCGAAATCGCAGACTCGCGAACACTCCCGAAATCGCGAAATCGCGGACTCGCGAACACTCGCGAAATCGCGGACTCGCGAACACTCGCGAAATCGCGGACTCGCGAAATCGCGGACTCGCGAACACTCGCGAAATCGCGGACTCGCGAACACCCGCGAAATCGCGGACTCGCGAACACTCCCGAAATTGCGGACTCGCGAACACCCGCGAAATCGCGGACTCGCGAACACCCGCGAAATCGCGGACTCGCGAACACCCGCGAAATCGCGGACTCGCGAAATCACGGACTCGCGAAATCGCGGACTCGGGAACACCCGCGAAATCGCGGACTCGCGAACACTCCCGAAATCGCGGACTCGCGAAATCACGGACTCGCGAAATCGCGGACTCGGGAACACCCGCGAAATCGCGGACTCGCGAACACTCCCGAAATCGCGGACTCGCGAACACCCGCGAAATCGCGGACTCGCGAACACCCGCGAAATCGCGGACTCGCGAATACTCCCGACATCGCGGACTCGCGAACACTCCCGAAATCGCGGACTCGCGAACAGCCGCGGACTCGCGAACACTCGCGAAATCGCGGACTCGCGAACTCTCCCGAAATCGCGGACTCGCGAAAACCCGCGAAATCGCGGACTCGGGAACACTCGCGAAATCGCGGACTCGCGAACACTCCCGAAATCGCGGACTCGCGAACACTCCCGAAATCGCGGACTCGCGGATACGCGAAATCGCGCACTCGCGAACACCCGCGAAATCGCGGACTCGCGAACACCCGCGAAATCGCGGACTCGCGAACACCCGCGAAATCGCGGACTCGCGGACACTCGCGAAATCGCGGACTCGCGAACCCCCGCGAAATCACGGACTCGCGAAAACTCGCGAAATCGCGGACTGGCGAACACCCGGGAAATCGCGAAATCGCGGACTCGCGAACACCCGCGAAATCGCGGACTCGCGAACACTCCCGAAATCGCGGACTCGCGAACACTCCCCAAATCGCGAAATCGCGGACTCGCGAACACTCGCGAAATCGCGGACTCGCGAACACTCGCGAAATCGCGGACTCGCGAACACTCGCGAAATCGCGGACTCGCGAAAACCCGCGAAATCGCGGACTCGCGAACACTCCCGAAATTGCGGACTCGCGAACACCCGCGAAATCGCGGACTCGCGAACACCCGCGAAATCGCGGACTCGCGAACACCCGCGAAATCGCGGACTCGCGAACACCCGCGAAATCGCGGACTCGCGAAATCGCGGACTCGCGAACACTCGCGAAATCGCGGACTCTCGAACAATCCCGAAATTGCGGACTCGCGAACACCCGCGAAATAGCGGACTCGCGAAATCGCGAACACTCGCGAATTCGCGGACTCGCGAACACTCGCGAAATCGCGGACTCGCGAACACTCGCGAAATCGCGGACTCGCGAACACTCCCGAAATCGCGAACTCGCGAACACTCGCGAACACTCCCGAAATAGCGGACTCGCGAACACCCGCGAAATCGCAGACTCGCGAACACCCGCGAAATCGCGGACTCGCGAACACTCCCGAAATAGCGGACTCGCGAACACCCGCGAAATCGCAGACTCGCGAACACTCCCGAAATCGCGGACTCGCGAACACCCGCGAAATCGCGGACTCGCGAAATCGCGGACTCGCCAATACTCCCGACATCGCGGACTCGCGAACACTCCCGAAATCGCGGACTCGCGAACACTCCCGAAATCGCGAAATCGCGGACTCGCGAACACTCGCGAAATCGCGGACTCGCGAACACTCGCGAAATAGCGGACTCGCGAAATCGCGGACTCGCGAACACTCGCGAAATCGCGGACTCGCGAACACCCGCGAAATCGCGGACTCGCGAACACTCCCGAAATTGCGGACTCGCGAACACCCGCGAAATCGCGGACTCGCGAACACCCGCGAAATCGCGGACTCGCGAACACCCGCGAAATCGCGGACTCGCGAAATCACGGACTCGCGAAATCGCGGACTCGGGAACACCCGCGAAATCGCGGACTCGCGAACACCAGCGAAATCGCGGAATCGCGAACACTCCCGAAATCACGGACTCGCGAAATCGCGGACTCGCGAACACTCGCGAAATCGCGGACTCGCGAAATCACGGACTCGCGAAATCGCGGACTCGCGAACACTCCCGAAATCGCGGACTCGCGAACACCTGCGAAATCGCGAACACTCCCGAAATCGCGGACTCGCGAACACCCGCGAAATCGCGGACTCGCGAACACCCGCGAAATCGCGGACTCGCGAAATCACGGACTCGCGAAATCGCGGACTCGCGAACACTCCCGAAATCGCGGACTCGCGAACACCCGCGAAATCGCGGACTCGCGAACACCCGCGAAATCGCGGACTCGCGAACACCCGCGAAATCGCGGACTCGCGAAATCGCGGACTCGCGAAATCGCGGACTCGCGAACAATCCCGAAATTGCGGACTCGCGAACACTCGCGAATTCGCGGACTCGCGAACACTCGCGAAATCGCGGACTCGCGAACACTCGCGAAATCGCGGACTCGCGAACACTCCCGAAATCGCGAACTCGCGCGGACTCGCGAACACTCCCGAAATAGCGGACTCGCGAACACTCGCGAAATCGCGGACTCGCGAACACTCGCGAAATCGCGGACTCGCGAACACTCCCGAAATCGCGAACTCGCGCGGACTCGCGAACACTCCCGAAATAGCGGACTCGCGAACACCCGCGAAATCGCAGACTCGCGAACACCCGCGAAATCGCGGACTCGCGAAATCGCGGACTCGCGAACACTCGCGAAATCGCGGACTCTCGAACAATCCCGAAATTGCGGACTCGCGAACACCCGCGAAATAGCGGACTCGCGAAATCGCGAACACTCGCGAATTCGCGGACTCGCGAACACTCGCGAAATCGCGGACTCGCGAACACTCGCGAAATCGCGGACTCGCGAACACTCCCGAAATCGCGAACTCGCGAACACTCGCGAAATCGCGGACTCGCGAACACTCCCGAAATAGCGGACTAGCGAACACCCGCGAAATCGCAGACTCGCGAACACCCGCGAAATCGCGGACTCGCGAACACTCCCGAAATAGCGGACTCGCGAACACCCGCGAAATCGCGGACTCGCGAACACCCGCGAAATCGCGGACTCGCGAACACTCCCGAAATTGCGGACTCGCGAACACCCGCGAAATCGCGGACTCGCGAACACCCGCGAAATCGCGGACTCGCAAACACCCGCGAAATCGCGGACTCGCGAAATCACGGACTCGCGAAATCGCGGACTCGCGAACACCCGCGAAATCGCGGACTCGCGAAATCACGGACTCGCGAAATCGCGGACTCGCGAACACTCCCGAAATCGCGGACTCGCGAACACCTGCGAAATCGCGAACACTCCCGAAATCGCGGACTCGCGAACACCCGCGAAATCGCGGACTCGCGAACACTCGCGAA
This sequence comes from Conger conger, assembly GCF_963514075.1. NCBI lineage: Eukaryota > Metazoa > Chordata > Actinopteri > Anguilliformes > Congridae > Conger > Conger conger. Next base: position 131,755 of record NC_083767.1, read on the forward strand.
ATCGCGGACTCGCGAACTCTCCCGAAATCGCGGACTCGCGAAAACCCGCGAAATCGCGGACTCGCGAACACCCGCGAAATCGCGGACTCGCGAAATCGCGGACTCGCGAACACTCCCGAAATCGCGGACTCGCGGATACGCGAAATCGCGGACTCGCGAACACCCGCGAAATCGCGGACTCGCGAAATCGCGGACTCGCGAAATCGCGGACACGCGAAATCGCGGACTCGCGAACACCCGCGAAATCGCGGACTCGCGAAATCGCGGACTCGCGAAATCACGGACTCGCGAAATCGCGGACTCGCGAACACTCCCGAAATCGCGGACTCGCGAACACTCGCGAACACTCGCAAAATGGCGAAATCGCGGACTCGCAAAATCGCGGACTCGCGGACACTCGCGAACACCCGCGAAATCGCGGACTCGCGAAAACTCGCGAAATCGCGGACTCGCGAACACTCCCGAAATAGCGGACTCGCGAACACTCGCGAAATCGCGGACTCGCGAACTCTCCCGAAATCGCGGACTCGCGAACACCCGCGAAATCGCGGACTCGCGAACACTCGCGAAATCGCGGACTCGCGAACTCTCCCGAAATCGCGGACTCGCGAAAACCCGCGAAATCGCGGACTCGCGAACACCCGCGAAATCGCGGACTCGCGAAATCGCGGACTCGCGAACACTCCCGAAATCGCGGACTCGCGGATACGCGAAATCGCGGACTCGCGAACACCCGCGAAATCGCGGACTCGCGAAATCGCGGACTCGCGAAATCGCGGACACGCGAAATCGCGGACTCGCGAACACCCGCGAAATCGCGGACTCGCGAAATCGCGGACTCGCGAAATCACGGACTCGCGAAATCGCGGACTCGCGAACACTCCCGAAATCGCGGACTCGCGAACACTCGCGAACACTCGCAAAATGGCGAAATCGCGGACTCGCAAAATCGCGGACTCGCGGACACTCGCGAACACCCGCGAAATCGCGGACTCGCGAACACTCGCGAAATCGCGGACTCGCGAACACTCCCGAAATAGCGGACTCGCGAACACTCGCGAAATCGCGGACTCGCGAACACTCCCGAAATCGCGAACTCGCGAACACTCGCGAAATCGCGGACTCGCGAACACTCCCGAAATAGCGGACTCGCGAACACCCGCGAAATCGCAGACTCGCGAACACCCGCGAAATCGCGGACTCGCGAACACTCCCGAAATAGCGGACTCGCGAACACTCGCGAAATCGCGGACTCGCGAACACTCGCAAAATCGCGAAATCGCGGACTCGCAAAATCGCGGACTCGCGGACACTCGCGAAATCGCGGACTCGCGAACACCCGCGAAATCGCGGACTCGCGAACACTCGCGAAATCGCGGACTCGCGAAATCGCGGACTCGCGAACACTCGCGAAATCGCGGACTCGCGAACACTCCCGAAATAGCGGACTCGCGAACACCCGCGAAATCGCAGACTCGCGAACACCCGCGAAATCGCAGACTCGCGAACACCCGCGAAATCGCGGACTCGCGAAATCGCGGACTCGCGAACACTCGCGAAATCGCGGACTCTCGAACAATCCCGAAATTGCGGACTCGCGAACACCCGCGAAATAGCGGACTCGCGAAATCGCGAACACTCGCGAATTCGCGGACTCGCGAACACTCGCGAAATCGCGGACTCGCGAACACTCGCGAAATCGCGGACTCGCGAACACTCCCGAAATCGCGAACTCGCGAACACTCGCGAAATCGCGGACTCGCGAACACTCCCGAAATAGCGGACTCGCGAACACCCGCGAAATCGCAGACTCGCGAACACCCGCGAAATCGCGGACTCGCGAACACTCCCGAAATAGCGGACTCGCGAACACTCGCGAAATCGCGGACTCGCGAACACTCCCGAAATCGCGAACTCGCGAACACTCGCGAAATCGCGGACTCGCGAACACTCCCGAAATAGCGGACTCGCGAACACCCGCGAAATCGCAGACTCGCGAACACCAGCGAAATCGCGGACTCGCGAACACTCCCGAAATCGCGGACTCGCGGACTCGCGGACACTCGCGAAATCGCGGACTCGCGAACACCCGCGAAATCGCGGACACGCGAACACTCCCGAAATCGCGAACTCGCGAACACTCGCAAAATCGCGGACTCGCGAACACTCCCGAAATAGCGGACTAGCGAACACCCGCGAAATCGCAGACTCGCGAACACCCGCGAAATCGCAGACTCGCGAACACCCGCGAAATCGCGGACTCGCGAACACTCCCGAAATAGCGGACTCGCGAACACCCGCGAAATCGCGGACTCGCGAACACTCGCGAAATCGCGGACTCGCGAACACTCCCGAAATCGCGAACTCGCGAACACTCGCGAAATCGCGGACTCGCGAACACTCCCGAAATAGCGGACTAGCGAACACCCGCGAAATCGCACACTCGCGAACACCCGCGAAATCGCAGACTCGCGAACACCCGCGAAATCGCGGACTCGCGAACACCCGCGAAATCGCGGACTCGCAAACACCCGCGAAATCGCGGACTAGCGAAATCACGGACTCGCGAAATCGCGGACTCGCGAACACCCGCGAAATCGCGGACTCGCGAAATCACGGACTCGCGAAATCGCGGACTCGCGAACACTCCCGAAATCGCGGACTCGCGAACACCTGCGAAATCGCGAACACTCCCGAAATCGCGGACTCGCGAACACCCGCGAAATCGCGGACTCGCGAACACTCGCGAAATCGCGGACTCGCGAACTCTCCCGAAATCGCGGACTCGCGAAAACCCGCGAAATCGCGGACTCGCGAACACCCGCGAAATCGCGGACTCGCGAAATCGCGGACTCGCGAACACTCCCGAAATCGCGGACTCGCGGATACGCGAAATCGCGGACTCGCGAACACCCGCGAAATCGCGGACTCGCGAAATCGCGGACTCGCGAAATCGCGGACACGCGAAATCGCGGACTCGCGAACACCCGCGAAATCGCGGACTCGCGAAATCGCGGACTCGCGAAATCACGGACTCGCGAAATCGCGGACTCGCGAACACTCCCGAAATCGCGGACTCGCGAACACTCGCGAACACTCGCAAAATCGCGAAATCGCGGACTCGCAAAATCGCGGACTCGCGGACACTCGCGAAATCGCGGACTCGCGAACACCCGCGAAATCGCGGACTCGCGAACACCCGCGAAATCGCAGACTCGCGAACACCCGCGAAATCGCAGACTCGCGAACACCCGCGAAATCGCGGACTCGCGAAATCGCGGACTCGCGAACACTCGCGAAATCGCGGACTCTCGAACAATCCCGAAATTGCGGACTCGCGAACACCCGCGAAATAGCGGACTCGCGAAATCGCGAACACTCGCGAATTCGCGGACTCGCGAACACTCGCGAAATCGCGGACTCGCGAACACTCGCGAAATCGCGGACTCGCGAACACTCCCGAAATCGCGAACTCGCGAACACTCGCGAAATCGCGGACTCGCGAACACTCCCGAAATAGCGGACTCGCGAACACCCGCGAAATCGCAGACTCGCGAACACCCGCGAAATCGCGGACTCGCGAACACTCCCGAAATAGCGGACTCGCGAACACTCGCGAAATCGCGGACTCGCGAACACTCCCGAAATCGCGAACTCGCGAACACTCGCGAAATCGCGGACTCGCGAACACTCCCGAAATAGCGGACTCGCGAACACCCGCGAAATCGCAGACTCGCGAACACCCGCGAAATCGCGGACTCGCGAACACTCCCGAAATAGCGGACTCGCGAACACTCGCGAAATCGCGGACTCGCGAACACTCGCAAAATCGCGAAATCGCGGACTCGCAAAATCGCGGACTCGCGGACACTCGCGAAATCGCGGACTCGCGAACACCCGCGAAATCGCGGACTCGCGAACACTCGCGAAATCGCGGACTCGCGAAATCGCGCACTCGCTAACACTCCCGAAATAGCGGACTCGCGAACACCCGCGAAATCGAAGACTCGCGAACACCCTGGTGAAAACCCGCGAAATCGCGGACTCGCGAACACCCGCGAAATCGCGGACTCGCGAAATCACGGACTCGCGAAATCGCGGACTCGCGAACACTCCCGAAATCGCGGACTCGCGAACAGCCGCGAAATCGCGGACTCGCGAACACCAGCGAAATCGCGGACACGCGAACACTCCCGAAATCGCGGACTCGCGAACACCCGCGAAATCGCGGACTCGCGAACACCCGCGAAATCGCGGACTCGCGAACACCCGCGAAATCGCGGACTCGCGAAATCGCGGACTCGCGAACCATCCCGAAATTGCGGACTCGCGGACACCCGCGAAATAGCGGACTCGCGAAATCGCGAACACTCGCGAATTCGCGGACTCGCGAACACTCGCGAAATCGCGGACTCGCGAACACTCGCGAAATCGCGGACTCGCGAACACTCCCGAAATCGCGGACTCGCGAACACTCCCGAAATAGCGGACTCGCGAACACCAGCGAAATCGCGGACTCGCGAACACTCCCGAAATCGCGGACTCGCGGACTCCCGCGAAATCGCGGACTCGCGAAATCGCGGACTCGCGAACACCCGCGAATTCGCGGACTCGCGAACACTCCCAAAATCGCGGCCTCGCGAACACTCGCAAAATCGCGAAATCGCGGACTCGCGGACACTCGCGAAATCGCGGACTCGCGAACACCCGCGAAATCGCGGACACGCGAAATCACGGACTCGCGAAATCACGGACTCGCAACACTCCCGAAATCGCGGACTCGCGAACACCCGCGAAATCGCGGACTCGCGAAATCGCGGACTCGCGAACACTCCCGAAATCGCGGACTCGCGAACACTCCCGAAATCGCGGACTCGCGAACACCCGCGAAATCGCGGACTCGCGAACACCCGCGAAATCGCGGACTCGCGAACACCCGCGAAATCGCGGACTCGCGAAATCGCGGACTCGCGAACACTCGCGAAATCGCGGACTCTCGAACAATCCCGAAATTGCGGATTCGCGAACACCCGCGAAATAGCGGACTCGCGAAATCGCGAACACTCGCGAATTCGCGGACTCGCGAACACTCGCGAAATCGCGGACTCGCGAACACTCGCGAAATCGCGGACTCGCGAACACTCCCGAAATCGCGAACTCGCGAACACTCGCGAAATCGCGGACTCGCGAACACTCTCGAAATAGCGGACTCGCGAACACCCGCGAAATCGCAGACTCGCGAACACCCGCGAAATCGCGGACTCGCGAAATCGCGGACTCGCGAAATCGCGGACTCGCGAACACTCGCGAAATCGCGGATTCTCGAACAATCCCGAAATTGCGGACTCGCGAACACCCGCGAAATAGCGGACTCGCGAAATCGCGAACACTCGCGAATTCGCGGACTCGCGAACACTCGCGAAATCGCGGACTCGCGAACACTCGCGAAATCGCGGACTCGCGAACACTCCCGAAATCGCGAACTCGCGAACACTCGCGAAATCGCGGACTCGCGAACACTCCCGAAATAGCGGACTCGCGAACACCCGCGAAATCGCAGACTCGCGAACACCCGCGAAATCGCGGACTCGCGAACACTCCCGAAATAGCGGACTCGCGAACACCCGCGAAATCGCAGACTCGCGAACACTCCCGAAATCGCGGACTCGCGAACACCCGCGAAATCGCGGATTCGCGAAATCGCGGACTCGCGAATACTCCCGACATCGCGGACTCGCGAACACTCCCGAAATCGCGGACTCGCGAACACTCCCGAAATCGCGAAATCGCGGACTCGCGAACACTCGCGAAATCGCGGACTCGCGAACACTCGCGAAATCGCGGACTCGCGAAATCGCGGACTCGCGAACACTCGCGAAATCGCGGACTCGCGAACACCCGCGAAATCGCGGACTCGCGAACACCCGCGAAATCGCGGACTCGCGAACACCCGCGAAATCGCGGACTCGCGAAATCACGGACTCGCGAAATCGCGGACTCGGGAACACCCGCGAAATCGCGGACTCGCGAACACCAGCGAAATCGCGGAATCGCGAACACTCCCGAAATCACGGACTCGCGAAATCGCGGACTCGCGAACACTCGCGAAATCGCGGACTCGCGAAATCACGGACTCGCGAAATCGCGGACTCGCGAACACTCCCGAAATCGCGGACTCGCGAACACCTGCGATATCGCGAACACTCCCGAAATCGCGGACTCGCGAACACCCGCGAAATCGCGGACTCGCGAACACTCGCGAAATCGCGGACTCGCGAACTCTCCCGAAATCGCGGACTCGCGAAAACCCGCGAAATCGCGGACTCGCGAACACCCGCGAAATCGCGGACTCGCGAAATCGCGGACTCGCGAACACTCCCGAAATCGCGGACTCGCGGATACGCGAACACCCGCGAAATCGCGGACTCGCGAAATCGCGGACTCGCGAACACCCGCGAAATCGCGGACTCGCGAAATCGCGGACTCGCGAAATCACGGACTCGCGAAATCACGGACTCGCGAACACTCCCGAAATCGCGGACTCGCGAACACTCGCGAACACTCGCAAAATCGCGAAATCGCGGACTCGCAAAATCGCGGACTCGCGGACACTCGCGAAATCGCGGACTCGCGAACACCCGCGAAATCGCTGACTCGCGAACACTCGCGAAATCGCGGACTCGCGAAATCGCGGACTCGCTAACACTCCCGAAATAGCGGACTCGCGAACACCCGCGAAATCGAAGACTCGCGAACACCCTGGTGAAAACCCGCGAAATCGCGGACTCGCGAACACCAGCGAAATCGCGGACTCACGAACACCCGCGAAATCGCGGACTCGCGAACACTCCCGAAATCGCGGACTCGCGAACACTCCCGAAATCGCGGACACTCCCGAAATCGCGGACTCGGGAACACCAGCGAAATCGCGGACTCGCGAACACTCCCGAAATCGCGGACTCGCGAACACTCCCGAAATCGCGGACTCGCGAACACTCCCGAAATCGCGGACACTCCCGAAATCGCGGACTCGGGAACACCAGCGAAATCGCGGACTCGCGGACACCCGCGAAATCGCGGACTCGCGAACACTCCCGAAATCGCGGACTCGCGAACACTCCCGAAATCGCGGACTCGCGAACACCAGCGAAATCGCGGACTCGCGAACACTCCCGAAATCGCGGACTCGCGAACACCCGCGAAATCGCGGACTCGCGAACACCCGCGAAATCGCGGACTCGCGAATACTCCCGACATCGCGGACTCGCGAACACTCCCGAAATCGCGGACTCGCGAACACCCGCGGACTCGCGAACACTCGCGAAATCGCGGACTCGCGAACTCTCCCGAAATCGCGGACTCGCGAAAACCCGCGAAATTGCGGACTCGGGAACACTCGCGAAATCGCGGACTCGCGAACACTCCCGAAATCGCGGACTCGCGAACACTCCCGAAATCGCGGACTCGCGGATACGCGAAATCGCGGACTCGCGAACACCCGCGAAATCGCGGACTCGCGAACACCCGCGAAATCGCGCACTCGCGAACACCCGCGAAATCGCGGACTCGCGAACACCCGCGAAATCGCGGACTCGCGAACACCCGCGAAATCGCGGACTCGCGGACACTCGCGAAATCGCGGACTCGCGAACCCCCGCGAAATCGCGGACTCGCGAACACTCGCGAAATCGCGGACTGGCGAACACCCGGGAAATCGCGAAATCGCGGACTCGCGAACACCCGCGAAATCGCGGACTCGCGAACACTCCCGAAATCGCGGACTCGCGAACACTCCCGAAATCGCGAAATCGCGGACTCGCGAACACTAGCGAAATCGCGGACTCGCGAACACTCGCGAAATCGCGGACTCGCGAACACTCGCGAAATCGCGAACACCCGCGTAATCGCGGACTCGCGAACACTCGCGAAATCGCGGACTCGCGAAAACCCGCGAAATCGCGGACTCGCGAACACCCGTGAAATCGCGGACTCGCGAACACCCGCGAAATCTCCCGAAATCGCGGACTCGCGAACACTCCCGAAATCGCGGACTCGCGAACACCCGCGAAATCGCGGACTCGCGAACACCCGCGAAATCGCGGACTCGCGAAATCGCGGACTCGCGAAATCGCGGACTCGCGAACAATCCCCAAATCGCGGACTCGCGAACACCTGCGAAATCGCGAACACCCGCGTAATCGCGGACTCGCGAACACTCGCGAAATCGCGGTCTCGCGAAAACCCGCGAAATCGCGGACTCGCGAACACCCGTGAAATCGCGGACTCGCGAACACCCGCGAAATCTCCCGAAATCGCGGACTCGCGAACACTCCCGAAATCGCGGACTCGCGAACACCCGCGAAATCGCGGACTCGCGAACACCCGCGAAATCGCGGACTCGCGAAATCGCGGACTCGCGAAATCGCGGACTCGCGAACACTCGCGAAATCGCGGACTCTCGAACAATCCCGAAATTGCGGACTCGCGAACACCCGCGAAATAGCGGACTCGCGAAATCGCGAACACTCGCGAAATCGCGGACTCGCGAACACTCCCGAAATCGCGGACTCGCGAACACTCCCGAAATCGCGGACTCGCGGATACGCGAAATCGCGCACTCGCGAACACCCGCGAAATCGCGGACTCGCGAACACCCGCGAAATCGCGGACTCGCGAACACCCGCGAAATCGCGGACTCGCGGACACTCGCGAAATCGCGGACTCGCGAACCCCCGCGAAATCACGGACTCGCGAACACTCGCGAAATCGCGGACTGGCGAACACCCGGGAAATCGCGAAATCGCGGACTCGCGAACACCCGCGAAATCGCGGACTCGCGAACACTCCCGAAATCGCGGACTCGCGAACACTCCCCAAATCGCGAAATCGCGGACTCGCGAACACTCGCGAAATCGCGGACTCGCGAACACTCGCGAAATCGCGGACTCGCGAACACTCGCGAAATCGCGGACTCGCGAAAACCCGCGAAATCGCGGACTCGCGAACACTCCCGAAATTGCGGACTCGCGAACACCCGCGAAATCGCGGACTCGCGAACACCCGCGAAATCGCGGACTCGCGAACACCCGCGAAATCGCGGACTCGCGAACACCCGCGAAATCGCGGACTCGCGAAATCGCGGACTCGCGAACACTCGCGAAATCGCGGACTCTCGAACAATCCCGAAATTGCGGACTCGCGAACACCCGCGAAATAGCGGACTCGCGAAATCGCGAACACTCGCGAATTCGCGGACTCGCGAACACTCTCGAAATCGCGGACTCGCGAACACTCGCGAAATCGCGGACTCGCGAACACTCCCGAAATCGCGAACTCGCGAACACTCGCGAACACTCCCGAAATAGCGGACTCGCGAACACCCGCGAAATCGCAGACTCGCGAACACCCGCGAAATCGCGGACTCGCGAACACTCCCGAAATAGCGGACTCGCGAACACCCGCGAAATCGCAGACTCGCGAACACTCCCGAAATCGCGGACTCGCGAACACCCGCGAAATCGCGGACTCGCGAAATCGCGGACTCGCCAATACTCCCGACATCGCGGACTCGCGAACACTCCCGAAATCGCGGACTCGCGAACACTCCCGAAATCGCGAAATCGCGGACTCGCGAACACTCGCGAAATCGCGGACTCGCGAACACTCGCGAAATAGCGGACTCGCGAAATCGCGGACTCGCGAACACTCGCGAAATCGCGGACTCGCGAACACCCGCGAAATCGCGGACTCGCGAACACTCCCGAAATTGCGGACTCGCGAACACCCGCGAAATCGCGGACTCGCGAACACCCGCGAAATCGCGGACTCGCGAACACCCGCGAAATCGCGGACTCGCGAAATCACGGACTCGCGAAATCGCGGACTCGGGAACACCCGCGAAATCGCGGACTCGCGAACACCAGCGAAATCGCGGAATCGCGAACACTCCCGAAATCACGGACTCGCGAAATCGCGGACTCGCGAACACTCCCGAAATCGCGGACTCGCGAACACTCGCGAACACTCGCAAAATCGCGAAATCGCGGACTCGCAAAATCGCGGACTCGCGGACACTCGCGAAATCGCGGACTCGCGAACACCCGCGAAATCGCTGACTCGCGAACACCCGCGAAATCGCGGACTCGCGAAATCGCGGACTCGCGAACACTCGCGAAATCGCGGACTCTCGAACAATCCCGAAATTGCGGATTCGCGAACACCCGCGAAATAGCGGACTCGCGAAATCGCGAACACTCGCGAATTCGCGGACTCGCGAACACTCGCGAAATCGCGGACTCGCGAACACTCGCGAAATCGCGGACTCGCGAACACTCCCGAAATCGCGAACTCGCGAACACTCGCGAAATCGCGGACTCGCGAACACTCTCGAAATAGCGGACTCGCGAACACCCGCGAAATCGCAGACTCGCGAACACCCGCGAAATCGCGGACTCGCGAAATCGCGGACTCGCGAAATCGCGGACTCGCGAACACTCGCGAAATCGCGGATTCTCGAACAATCCCGAAATTGCGGACTCGCGAACACCCGCGAAATAGCGGACTCGCGAAATCGCGAACACTCGCGAATTCGCGGACTCGCGAACACTCGCGAAATCGCGGACTCGCGAACACTCGCGAAATCGCGGACTCGCGAACACTCCCGAAATCGCGAACTCGCGAACACTCGCGAAATCGCGGACTCGCGAACACTCCCGAAATAGCGGACTCGCGAACACCCGCGAAATCGCAGACTCGCGAACACCCGCGAAATCGCGGACTCGCGAACACTCCCGAAATAGCGGACTCGCGAACACCCGCGAAATCGCAGACTCGCGAACACTCCCGAAATCGCGGACTCGCGAACACCCGCGAAATCGCGGATTCGCGAAATCGCGGACTCGCGAATACTCCCGACATCGCGGACTCGCGAACACTCCCGAAATCGCGGACTCGCGAACACTCCCGAAATCGCGAAATCGCGGACTCGCGAACACTCGCGAAATCGCGGACTCGCGAACACTCGCGAAATCGCGGACTCGCGAAATCGCGGACTCGCGAACACTCGCGAAATCGCGGACTCGCGAACACCCGCGAAATCGCGGACTCGCGAACACCCGCGAAATCGCGGACTCGCGAACACCCGCGAAATCGCGGACTCGCGAAATCACGGACTCGCGAAATCGCGGACTCGGGAACACCCGCGAAATCGCGGACTCGCGAACACCAGCGAAATCGCGGAATCGCGAACACTCCCGAAATCACGGACTCGCGAAATCGCGGACTCGCGAACACTCGCGAAATCGCGGACTCGCGAAATCACGGACTCGCGAAATCGCGGACTCGCGAACACTCCCGAAATCGCGGACTCGCGAACACCTGCGATATCGCGAACACTCCCGAAATCGCGGACTCGCGAACACCCGCGAAATCGCGGACTCGCGAACACTCGCGAAATCGCGGACTCGCGAACTCTCCCGAAATCGCGGACTCGCGAAAACCCGCGAAATCGCGGACTCGCGAACACCCGCGAAATCGCGGACTCGCGAAATCGCGGACTCGCGAACACTCCCGAAATCGCGGACTCGCGGATACGCGAACACCCGCGAAATCGCGGACTCGCGAAATCGCGGACTCGCGAACACCCGCGAAATCGCGGACTCGCGAAATCGCGGACTCGCGAAATCACGGACTCGCGAAATCACGGACTCGCGAACACTCCCGAAATCGCGGACTCGCGAACACTCGCGAACACTCGCAAAATCGCGAAATCGCGGACTCGCAAAATCGCGGACTCGCGGACACTCGCGAAATCGCGGACTCGCGAACACCCGCGAAATCGCTGACTCGCGAACACTCGCGAAATCGCGGACTCGCGAAATCGCGGACTCGCTAACACTCCCGAAATAGCGGACTCGCGAACACCCGCGAAATCGAAGACTCGCGAACACCCTGGTGAAAACCCGCGAAATCGCGGACTCGCGAACACCAGCGAAATCGCGGACTCACGAACACCCGCGAAATCGCGGACTCGCGAACACTCCCGAAATCGCGGACTCGCGAACACTCCCGAAATCGCGGACACTCCCGAAATCGCGGACTCGGGAACACCAGCGAAATCGCGGACTCGCGAACACTCCCGAAATCGCGGACTCGCGAACACTCCCGAAATCGCGGACTCGCGAACACTCCCGAAATCGCGGACACTCCCGAAATCGCGGACTCGGGAACACCAGCGAAATCGCGGACTCGCGGACACCCGCGAAATCGCGGACTCGCGAACACTCCCGAAATCGCGGACTCGCGAACACTCCCGAAATCGCGGACTCGCGAACACCAGCGAAATCGCGGACTCGCGAACACTCCCGAAATCGCGGACTCGCGAACACCCGCGAAATCGCGGACTCGCGAACACCCGCGAAATCGCGGACTCGCGAATACTCCCGACATCGCGGACTCGCGAACACTCCCGAAATCGCGGACTCGCGAACACCCGCGGACTCGCGAACACTCGCGAAATCGCGGACTCGCGAACTCTCCCGAAATCGCGGACTCGCGAAAACCCGCGAAATTGCGGACTCGGGAACACTCGCGAAATCGCGGACTCGCGAACACTCCCGAAATCGCGGACTCGCGAACACTCCCGAAATCGCGGACTCGCGGATACGCGAAATCGCGGACTCGCGAACACCCGCGAAATCGCGGACTCGCGAACACCCGCGAAATCGCGCACTCGCGAACACCCGCGAAATCGCGGACTCGCGAACACCCGCGAAATCGCGGACTCGCGAACACCCGCGAAATCGCGGACTCGCGGACACTCGCGAAATCGCGGACTCGCGAACCCCCGCGAAATCGCGGACTCGCGAACACTCGCGAAATCGCGGACTGGCGAACACCCGGGAAATCGCGAAATCGCGGACTCGCGAACACCCGCGAAATCGCGGACTCGCGAACACTCCCGAAATCGCGGACTCGCGAACACTCCCGAAATCGCGAAATCGCGGACTCGCGAACACTAGCGAAATCGCGGACTCGCGAACACTCGCGAAATCGCGGACTCGCGAACACTCGCGAAATCGCGAACACCCGCGTAATCGCGGACTCGCGAACACTCGCGAAATCGCGGACTCGCGAAAACCCGCGAAATCGCGGACTCGCGAACACCCGTGAAATCGCGGACTCGCGAACACCCGCGAAATCTCCCGAAATCGCGGACTCGCGAACACTCCCGAAATCGCGGACTCGCGAACACCCGCGAAATCGCGGACTCGCGAACACCCGCGAAATCGCGGACTCGCGAAATCGCGGACTCGCGAAATCGCGGACTCGCGAACAATCCCCAAATCGCGGACTCGCGAACACCTGCGAAATCGCGAACACCCGCGTAATCGCGGACTCGCGAACACTCGCGAAATCGCGGTCTCGCGAAAACCCGCGAAATCGCGGACTCGCGAACACCCGTGAAATCGCGGACTCGCGAACACCCGCGAAATCTCCCGAAATCGCGGACTCGCGAACACTCCCGAAATCGCGGACTCGCGAACACCCGCGAAATCGCGGACTCGCGAACACCCGCGAAATCGCGGACTCGCGAAATCGCGGACTCGCGAAATCGCGGACTCGCGAACACTCGCGAAATCGCGGACTCTCGAACAATCCCGAAATTGCGGACTCGCGAACACCCGCGAAATAGCGGACTCGCGAAATCGCGAACACTCGCGAAATCGCGGACTCGCGAACACTCCCGAAATCGCGGACTCGCGAACACTCCCGAAATCGCGGACTCGCGGATACGCGAAATCGCGCACTCGCGAACACCCGCGAAATCGCGGACTCGCGAACACCCGCGAAATCGCGGACTCGCGAACACCCGCGAAATCGCGGACTCGCGGACACTCGCGAAATCGCGGACTCGCGAACCCCCGCGAAATCACGGACTCGCGAACACTCGCGAAATCGCGGACTGGCGAACACCCGGGAAATCGCGAAATCGCGGACTCGCGAACACCCGCGAAATCGCGGACTCGCGAACACTCCCGAAATCGCGGACTCGCGAACACTCCCCAAATCGCGAAATCGCGGACTCGCGAACACTCGCGAAATCGCGGACTCGCGAACACTCGCGAAATCGCGGACTCGCGAACACTCGCGAAATCGCGGACTCGCGAAAACCCGCGAAATCGCGGACTCGCGAACACTCCCGAAATTGCGGACTCGCGAACACCCGCGAAATCGCGGACTCGCGAACACCCGCGAAATCGCGGACTCGCGAACACCCGCGAAATCGCGGACTCGCGAACACCCGCGAAATCGCGGACTCGCGAAATCGCGGACTCGCGAACACTCGCGAAATCGCGGACTCTCGAACAATCCCGAAATTGCGGACTCGCGAACACCCGCGAAATAGCGGACTCGCGAAATCGCGAACACTCGCGAATTCGCGGACTCGCGAACACTCTCGAAATCGCGGACTCGCGAACACTCGCGAAATCGCGGACTCGCGAACACTCCCGAAATCGCGAACTCGCGAACACTCGCGAACACTCCCGAAATAGCGGACTCGCGAACACCCGCGAAATCGCAGACTCGCGAACACCCGCGAAATCGCGGACTCGCGAACACTCCCGAAATAGCGGACTCGCGAACACCCGCGAAATCGCAGACTCGCGAACACTCCCGAAATCGCGGACTCGCGAACACCCGCGAAATCGCGGACTCGCGAAATCGCGGACTCGCCAATACTCCCGACATCGCGGACTCGCGAACACTCCCGAAATCGCGGACTCGCGAACACTCCCGAAATCGCGAAATCGCGGACTCGCGAACACTCGCGAAATCGCGGACTCGCGAACACTCGCGAAATAGCGGACTCGCGAAATCGCGGACTCGCGAACACTCGCGAAATCGCGGACTCGCGAACACCCGCGAAATCGCGGACTCGCGAACACTCCCGAAATTGCGGACTCGCGAACACCCGCGAAATCGCGGACTCGCGAACACCCGCGAAATCGCGGACTCGCGAACACCCGCGAAATCGCGGACTCGCGAAATCACGGACTCGCGAAATCGCGGACTCGGGAACACCCGCGAAATCGCGGACTCGCGAACACCAGCGAAATCGCGGAATCGCGAACACTCCCGAAATCACGGACTCGCGAAATCGCGGACTCGCGAACACTCGCGAAATCGCGGACTCGCGACATCACGGACTCGCGAAATCGCGGACTCGCGAAAACCCGCGAAATCGCGGACTCGCGAACACTCCCGAAATTGCGGACTCGCGAACACCCGCGAAATCGCGGACTCGCGAACACCCGCGAAATCGCGGACTCGCGAAATCGCGGACTCGCGAAATCACGGACTCGCGAAATCACGGACTCGCGAAATCGCGGACTCGCGAACACTCGCGAAATAGCGGACTCGCGAACACCCGCGAAATCGCGGACTGGCGAACACCAGCGAAATCGCGGAATCGCGAACACTCCCGAAATCACGGACTCGCGAAATCGCGGACTCGCGAACACTCGCGAAATCGCGGACTCGCGAAATCACGGACTCGCGAAATCGCGGACTCGCGAACAATCCCCAAATCGCGGACTCGCGAACACCTGCGAAATCGCGAACACCCGCGTAATCGCGGACTCGCGAACACTCGCGAAATCGCGGACTCGCGAAAACCCGCGAAATCGCGGACTCGCGAACACCCGTGAAATCGCGGACTCGCGAACACCCGCGAAATCTCCCGAAATCGCGGACTCGCGAACACTCCCGAAATCGCGGACTCGCGAACACCCGCGAAATCGCGGACTCGCGAACACCCGCGAAATCGCGGACTCGCGAAATCGCGGACTCGCGAAATCGCGGACTCGCGAACAATCCCCAAATCGCGGACTCGCGAACACCTGCGAAATCGCGAACACCCGCGTAATCGCGGACTCGCGAACACTCGCGAAATCGCGGTCTCGCGAAAACCCGCGAAATCGCGGACTCGCGAACACCCGTGAAATCGCGGACTCGCGAACACCCGCGAAATCTCCCGAAATCGCGGACTCGCGAACACTCCCGAAATCGCGGACTCGCGAACACCCGCGAAATCGCGGACTCGCGAACACCCGCGAAATCGCGGACTCGCGAAATCGCGGACTCGCGAAATCGCGGACTCGCGAACACTCGCGAAATCGCGGACTCTCGAACAATCCCGAAATTGCGGACTCGCGAACACCCGCGAAATAGCGGACTCGCGAAATCGCGAACACTCGCGAAATCGCGGACTCGCGAACACTCCCGAAATCGCGGACTCGCGAACACTCCCGAAATCGCGGACTCGCGGATACGCGAAATCGCGCACTCGCGAACACCCGCGAAATCGCGGACTCGCGAACACCCGCGAAATCGCGGACTCGCGAACACCCGCGAAATCGCGGACTCGCGGACACTCGCGAAATCGCGGACTCGCGAACCCCCGCGAAATCACGGACTCGCGAACACTCGCGAAATCGCGGACTGGCGAACACCCGGGAAATCGCGAAATCGCGGACTCGCGAACACCCGCGAAATCGCGGACTCGCGAACACTCCCGAAATCGCGGACTCGCGAACACTCCCCAAATCGCGAAATCGCGGACTCGCGAACACTCGCGAAATCGCGGACTCGCGAACACTCGCGAAATCGCGGACTCGCGAACACTCGCGAAATCGCGGACTCGCGAAAACCCGCGAAATCGCGGACTCGCGAACACTCCCGAAATTGCGGACTCGCGAACACCCGCGAAATCGCGGACTCGCGAACACCCGCGAAATCGCGGACTCGCGAACACCCGCGAAATCGCGGACTCGCGAACACCCGCGAAATCGCGGACTCGCGAAATCGCGGACTCGCGAACACTCGCGAAATCGCGGACTCTCGAACAATCCCGAAATTGCGGACTCGCGAACACCCGCGAAATAGCGGACTCGCGAAATCGCGAACACTCGCGAATTCGCGGACTCGCGAACACTCTCGAAATCGCGGACTCGCGAACACTCGCGAAATCGCGGACTCGCGAACACTCCCGAAATCGCGAACTCGCGAACACTCGCGAACACTCCCGAAATAGCGGACTCGCGAACACCCGCGAAATCGCAGACTCGCGAACACCCGCGAAATCGCGGACTCGCGAACACTCCCGAAATAGCGGACTCGCGAACACCCGCGAAATCGCAGACTCGCGAACACTCCCGAAATCGCGGACTCGCGAACACCCGCGAAATCGCGGACTCGCGAAATCGCGGACTCGCCAATACTCCCGACATCGCGGACTCGCGAACACTCCCGAAATCGCGGACTCGCGAACACTCCCGAAATCGCGAAATCGCGGACTCGCGAACACTCGCGAAATCGCGGACTCGCGAACACTCGCGAAATAGCGGACTCGCGAAATCGCGGACTCGCGAACACTCGCGAAATCGCGGACTCGCGAACACCCGCGAAATCGCGGACTCGCGAACACTCCCGAAATTGCGGACTCGCGAACACCCGCGAAATCGCGGACTCGCGAACACCCGCGAAATCGCGGACTCGCGAACACCCGCGAAATCGCGGACTCGCGAAATCACGGACTCGCGAAATCGCGGACTCGGGAACACCCGCGAAATCGCGGACTCGCGAACACCAGCGAAATCGCGGAATCGCGAACACTCCCGAAATCACGGACTCGCGAAATCGCGGACTCGCGAACACTCGCGAAATCGCGGACTCGCGACATCACGGACTCGCGAAATCGCGGACTCGCGAACACTCCCGAAATCGCGGACTCGCGAACACCTGCGAAATCGCGAACACTCCCGAAATCGCGGACTCGCGAACACCCGCGAAATCGCGGACTCGCGAACACCCGCGAAATCGCGGACTCGCGAAATCACGGACTCGCGAAATCGCGGACTCGCGAACACTCCCGAAATCGCGGACTCGCGAACACCCGCGAAATCGCGGACTCGCGAACACCCGCGAAATCGCGGACTCGCGAACACCCGCGAAATCGCGGACTCGCGAAATCGCGGACTCGCGAAATCGCGGACTCGCGAACACTCGCGAAATCACGGACTCTCGAACAATCCCGAAATTGCGGACTCGCGAACACTCGCGAATTCGCGGACTCGCGAACACTCGCGAAATCGCGGACTCGCGAACACTCGCGAAATCGCGGACTCGCGAACACTCCCGAAATCGCGAACTCGCGCGGACTCGCGAACACTCCCGAAATAGCGGACTCGCGAACACCCGCGAAATCGCGGACTCGCGAACACCCGCGAAATCGCGGACTCGCGAACACCCGCGAAATCGCGGACTCGCGAACACCCGCGAAATCGCGGACTCGCGAAATCGCGGACTCGCGAACACTCGCGAAATCGCGGACTCTCGAACAATCCCGAAATTGCGGACTCGCGAACACCCGCGAAATAGCGGACTCGCGAAATCGCGAACACTCGCGAATTCGCGGACTAGCGAACACTCGCGAAATCGCGGACTCGCGAACACTCGCGAAATCGCGGACTCGCGAACACTCCCGAAATCGCGAACTCGCGAACACTCGCGAACACTCCCGAAATAGCGGACTCGCGAACACCCGCGAAATCGCAGACTCGCGAACACCCGCGAAATCGCGGACTCGCGAACACTCGCGAAATCGCGGACTCGCGAACACTCGCGAAATAGCGGACTCGCGAAATCGCGGACTCGCGAACACTCGCGAAATCGCGGACTCGCGAACACCCGCGAAATCGCGGACTCGCGAACACTCCCGAAATTGCGGACTCGCGAACACCCGCGAAATCGCGGACTCGCGAACACCCGCGAAATCGCGGACTCGCGAACACCCGCGAAATCGCGGACTCGCGAAATCACGGACTCGCGAAATCGCGGACTCGGGAACACCCGCGAAATCGCGGACTCGCGAACACCAGCGAAATCGCGGAATCGCGAACACTCCCGAAATCACGGACTCGCGAAATCGCGGACTCGCGAACACTCGCGAAATCGCGGACTCGCGAAATCACGGACTCGCGAAATCGCGGACTCGCGAACACTCCCGAAATCGCGGACTCGCGAACACCTGCGAAATCGCGAACACTCCCGAAATCGCGGACTCGCGAACACCCGCGAAATCGCGGACTCGCGAACACCCGCGAAATCGCGGACTCGCGAACACCCGCGAAATCGCGGACTCGCGAAATCACGGACTCGCGAAATCGCGGACTCGCGAACACTCCCGAAATCGCGGACTCGCGAACACCCGCGAAATCGCGGACTCGCGAACACCCGCGAAATCGCGGACTCGCGAACACCCGCGAAATCGCGGACTCGCGAAATCGCGGACTCGCGAACACTCGCGAAATCACGGACTCTCGAACAATCCCGAAATTGCGGACTCGCGAACACTCGCGAATTCGCGGACTCGCGAACACTCGCGAAATCGCGGACTCGCGAAAACCCGCGAAATCGCGGACTCGCGAACACTCCCGAAATTGCGGACTCGCGAACACCCGCGAAATCGCGGACTCGCGAACACCCGCGAAATCGCGGACTCGCGAACACCCGCGAAATCGCGGACTCGCGAACACCCGCGAAATCGCGGACTCGCGAAATCGCGGACTCGCGAACACTCGCGAAATCGCGGACTCTCGAACAATCCCGAAATTGCGGACTCGCGAACACCCGCGAAATAGCGGACTCGCGAAATCGCGAACACTCGCGAATTCGCGGACTCGCGAACACTCGCGAAATCGCGGACTCGCGAACACTCGCGAAATCGCGGACTCGCGAACACTCCCGTAATCGCGAACTCGCGAACACTCGCGAACACTCCCGAAATAGCGGACTCGCGAACACCCGCGAAATCGCAGACTCGCGAACACCCGCGAAATCGCGGACTCGCGAACACTCCCGAAATAGCGGACTCGCGAACACCCGCGAAATCGCAGACTCGCGAACACTCCCGAAATCGCGGACTCGCGAACACCCGCGAAATCGCGGACTCGCGAAATCGCGGACTCGCCAATACTCCCGACATCGCGGACTCGCGAACACTCCCGAAATCGCGGACTCGCGAACACTCCCGAAATCGCGAAATCGCGGACTCGCGAACACTCGCGAAATCGCGGACTCGCGAACACTCGCGAAATAGCGGACTCGCGAAATCGCGGACTCGCGAACACTCGCGAAATCGCGGACTCGCGAACACCCGCGAAATCGCGGACTCGCGAACACTCCCGAAATTGCGGACTCGCGAACACCCGCGAAATCGCGGACTCGCGAACACCCGCGAAATCGCGGACTCGCGAACACCCGCGAAATCGCGGACTCGCGAAATCACGGACTCGCGAAATCGCGGACTCGGGAACACCCGCGAAATCGCGGACTCGCGAACACCAGCGAAATCGCGGAATCGCGAACACTCCCGAAATCACGGACTCGCGAAATCGCGGACTCGCGAACACTCGCGAAATCGCGGACTCGCGAAATCACGGACTCGCGAAATCGCGGACTCGCGAACACTCCCGAAATCGCGGACTCGCGAACACCTGCGAAATCGCGAACACTCCCGAAATCGCGGACTCGCGAACACCCGCGAAATCGCGGACTCGCGAACACCCGCGAAATCGCGGACTCGCGAAATCACGGACTCGCGAAATCGCGGACTCGCGAACACTCCCGAAATCGCGGACTCGCGAACACCCGCGAAATCGCGGACTCGCGAACACCCGCGAAATCGCGGACTCGCGAACACCCGCGAAATCGCGGACTCGCGAAATCGCGGACTCGCGAACACTCGCGAAATCACGGACTCTCGAACAATCCCGAAATTGCGGACTCGCGAACACTCGCGAATTCGCGGACTCGCGAACACTCGCGAAATCGCGGACTCGCGAACACTCGCGAAATCGCGGACTCGCGAACACTCCCGAAATCGCGAACTCGCGCGGACTCGCGAACACTCCCGAAATAGCGGACTCGCGAACACCCGCGAAATCGCAGACTCGCGAACACCCGCGAAATCGCGGACTCGCGAAATCGCGGACTCGCGAACACTCGCGAAATCGCGGACTCTCGAACAATCCCGAAATTGCGGACTCGCGAACACCCGCGAAATAGCGGACTCGCGAAATCGCGAACACTCGCGAATTCGCGGACTCGCGAACACTCGCGAAATCACGGACTCTCGAACAATCCCGAAATTGCGGACTCGCGAACACTCGCGAATTCGCGGACTCGCGAACACTCGCGAAATCGCGGACTCGCGAACACTCGCGAAATCGCGGACTCGCGAACACTCCCGAAATCGCGAACTCGCGCGGACTCGCGAACACTCCCGAAATAGCGGACTCGCGAACACCCGCGAAATCGCAGACTCGCGAACACCCGCGAAATCGCGGACTCGCGAACACTCCCGAAATAGCGGACTCGCGAACACTCGCGAAATCGCGGACTCGCGAACACTCCCGAAATCGCGAACTCGCGAACACTCGCGAAATCGCGGACTCGCGAATACTCCCGACATCGCGGACTCGCGAACACTCCCGAAATCGCGGACTCGCGAACAGCCGCGGACTCGCGAACACTCGCGAAATCGCGGACTCGCGAACTCTCCCGAAATCGCGGACTCGCGAAAACCCGCGAAATCGCGGACTCGGGAACACTCGCGAAATCGCGGACTCGCGAACACTCCCGAAATCGCGGACTCGCGAACACTCCCGAAATCGCGGACTCGCGGATACGCGAAATCGCGCACTCGCGAACACCCGCGAAATCGCGGACTCGCGAACACCCGCGAAATCGCGGACTCGCGAACACCCGCGAAATCGCGGACTCGCGGACACTCGCGAAATCGCGGACTCGCGAACCCCCGCGAAATCACGGACTCGCGAAAACTCGCGAAATCGCGGACTGGCGAACACCCGGGAAATCGCGAAATCGCGGACTCGCGAACACCCGCGAAATCGCGGACTCGCGAACACTCCCGAAATCGCGGACTCGCGAACACTCCCCAAATCGCGAAATCGCGGACTCGCGAACACTCGCGAAATCGCGGACTCGCGAACACTCGCGAAATCGCGGACTCGCGAACACTCGCGAAATCGCGGACTCGCGAAAACCCGCGAAATCGCGGACTCGCGAACACTCCCGAAATTGCGGACTCGCGAACACCCGCGAAATCGCGGACTCGCGAACACCCGCGAAATCGCGGACTCGCGAACACCCGCGAAATCGCGGACTCGCGAACACCCGCGAAATCGCGGACTCGCGAAATCGCGGACTCGCGAACACTCGCGAAATCGCGGACTCTCGAACAATCCCGAAATTGCGGACTCGCGAACACCCGCGAAATAGCGGACTCGCGAAATCGCGAACACTCGCGAATTCGCGGACTCGCGAACACTCGCGAAATCGCGGACTCGCGAACACTCGCGAAATCGCGGACTCGCGAACACTCCCGAAATCGCGAACTCGCGAACACTCGCGAACACTCCCGAAATAGCGGACTCGCGAACACCCGCGAAATCGCAGACTCGCGAACACCCGCGAAATCGCGGACTCGCGAACACTCCCGAAATAGCGGACTCGCGAACACCCGCGAAATCGCAGACTCGCGAACACTCCCGAAATCGCGGACTCGCGAACACCCGCGAAATCGCGGACTCGCGAAATCGCGGACTCGCCAATACTCCCGACATCGCGGACTCGCGAACACTCCCGAAATCGCGGACTCGCGAACACTCCCGAAATCGCGAAATCGCGGACTCGCGAACACTCGCGAAATCGCGGACTCGCGAACACTCGCGAAATAGCGGACTCGCGAAATCGCGGACTCGCGAACACTCGCGAAATCGCGGACTCGCGAACACCCGCGAAATCGCGGACTCGCGAACACTCCCGAAATTGCGGACTCGCGAACACCCGCGAAATCGCGGACTCGCGAACACCCGCGAAATCGCGGACTCGCGAACACCCGCGAAATCGCGGACTCGCGAAATCACGGACTCGCGAAATCGCGGACTCGGGAACACCCGCGAAATCGCGGACTCGCGAACACCAGCGAAATCGCGGAATCGCGAACACTCCCGAAATCACGGACTCGCGAAATCGCGGACTCGCGAACACTCGCGAAATCGCGGACTCGCGAAATCACGGACTCGCGAAATCGCGGACTCGCGAACACTCCCGAAATCGCGGACTCGCGAACACCTGCGAAATCGCGAACACTCCCGAAATCGCGGACTCGCGAACACCCGCGAAATCGCGGACTCGCGAACACCCGCGAAATCGCGGACTCGCGAAATCACGGACTCGCGAAATCGCGGACTCGCGAACACTCCCGAAATCGCGGACTCGCGAACACCCGCGAAATCGCGGACTCGCGAACACCCGCGAAATCGCGGACTCGCGAACACCCGCGAAATCGCGGACTCGCGAAATCGCGGACTCGCGAAATCGCGGACTCGCGAACACTCGCGAAATCGCGGACTCTCGAACAATCCCGAAATTGCGGACTCGCGAACACTCGCGAATTCGCGGACTCGCGAACACTCGCGAAATCGCGGACTCGCGAACACTCGCGAAATCGCGGACTCGCGAACACTCCCGAAATCGCGAACTCGCGCGGACTCGCGAACACTCCCGAAATAGCGGACTCGCGAACACCCGCGAAATCGCAGACTCGCGAACACCCGCGAAATCGCGGACTCGCGAAATCGCGGACTCGCGAACACTCGCGAAATCGCGGACTCTCGAACAATCCCGAAATTGCGGACTCGCGAACACCCGCGAAATAGCGGACTCGCGAAATCGCGAACACTCGCGAATTCGCGGACTCGCGAACACTCGCGAAATCGCGGACTCGCGAACACTCGCGAAATCGCGGACTCGCGAACACTCCCGAAATCGCGAACTCGCGAACACTCGCGAAATCGCGGACTCGCGAACACTCCCGAAATAGCGGACTAGCGAACACCCGCGAAATCGCAGACTCGCGAACACCCGCGAAATCGCGGACTCGCGAACACTCCCGAAATAGCGGACTCGCGAACACCCGCGAAATCGCGGACTCGCGAACACCCGCGAAATCGCGGACTCGCGAACACTCCCGAAATTGCGGACTCGCGAACACCCGCGAAATCGCGGACTCGCGAACACCCGCGAAATCGCGGACTCGCAAACACCCGCGAAATCGCGGACTCGCGAAATCACGGACTCGCGAAATCGCGGACTCGCGAACACCCGCGAAATCGCGGACTCGCGAAATCACGGACTCGCGAAATCGCGGACTCGCGAACACTCCCGAAATCGCGGACTCGCGAACACCTGCGAAATCGCGAACACTCCCGAAATCGCGGACTCGCGAACACCCGCGAAATCGCGGACTCGCGAACACTCGCGAAATCGCGGACTCGCGAACTCTCCCGAAATCGCGGACTCGCGAAAACCCGCGAAATCGCGGACTCGCGAACACCCGCGAAATCGCGGACTCGCGAAATCGCGGACTCGCGAACACTCCCGAAATCGCGGACTCGCGGATACGCGAAATCGCGGACTCGCGAACACCCGCGAAATCGCGGACTCGCGAAATCGCGGACTCGCGAAATCGCGGACACGCGAAATCGCGGACTCGCGAACACCCGCGAAATCGCGGACTCGCGAAATCGCGGACTCGCGAAATCACGGACTCGCGAAATCGCGGACTCGCGAACACTCCCGAAATCGCGGACTCGCGAACACTCGCGAACACTCGCAAAATGGCGAAATCGCGGACTCGCAAAATCGCGGACTCGCGGACACTCGCGAACACCCGCGAAATCGCGGACTCGCGAACACTCGCGAAATCGCGGACTCGCGAACACTCCCGAAATAGCGGACTCGCGAACACTCGCGAAATCGCGGACTCGCGAACTCTCCCGAAATCGCGGACTCGCGAACACCCGCGAAATCGCGGACTCGCGAACACTCGCGAAATCGCGGACTCGCGAACTCTCCCGAAATCGCGGACTCGCGAAAACCCGCGAAATCGCGGACTCGCGAACACCCGCGAAATCGCGGACTCGCGAAATCGCGGACTCGCGAACACTCCCGAAATCGCGGACTCGCGGATACGCGAAATCGCGGACTCGCGAACACCCGCGAAATCGCGGACTCGCGAAATCGCGGACTCGCGAAATCGCGGACACGCGAAATCGCGGACTCGCGAACACCCGCGAAATCGCGGACTCGCGAAATCGCGGACTCGCGAAATCACGGACTCGCGAAATCGCGGACTCGCGAACACTCCCGAAATCGCGGACTCGCGAACACTCGCGAACACTCGCAAAATGGCGAAATCGCGGACTCGCAAAATCGCGGACTCGCGGACACTCGCGAACACCCGCGAAATCGCGGACTCGCGAACACTCGCGAAATCGCGGACTCGCGAACACTCCCGAAATAGCGGACTCGCGAACACTCGCGAAATCGCGGACTCGCGAACACTCCCGAAATCGCGAACTCGCGAACACTCGCGAAATCGCGGACTCGCGAACACTCCCGAAATAGCGGACTCGCGAACACCCGCGAAATCGCAGACTCGCGAACACCCGCGAAATCGCGGACTCGCGAACACTCCCGAAATAGCGGACTCGCGAACACTCGCGAAATCGCGGACTCGCGAACACTCGCAAAATCGCGAAATCGCGGACTCGCAAAATCGCGGACTCGCGGACACTCGCGAAATCGCGGACTCGCGAACACCCGCGAAATCGCGGACTCGCGAACACTCGCGAAATCGCGGACTCGCGAAATCGCGGACTCGCGAACACTCGCGAAATCGCGGACTCGCGAACACTCCCGAAATAGCGGACTCGCGAACACCCGCGAAATCGCAGACTCGCGAACACCCGCGAAATCGCAGACTCGCGAACACCCGCGAAATCGCGGACTCGCGAAATCGCGGACTCGCGAACACTCGCGAAATCGCGGACTCTCGAACAATCCCGAAATTGCGGACTCGCGAACACCCGCGAAATAGCGGACTCGCGAAATCGCGAACACTCGCGAATTCGCGGACTCGCGAACACTCGCGAAATCGCGGACTCGCGAACACTCGCGAAATCGCGGACTCGCGAACACTCCCGAAATCGCGAACTCGCGAACACTCGCGAAATCGCGGACTCGCGAACACTCCCGAAATAGCGGACTCGCGAACACCCGCGAAATCGCAGACTCGCGAACACCCGCGAAATCGCGGACTCGCGAACACTCCCGAAATAGCGGACTCGCGAACACTCGCGAAATCGCGGACTCGCGAACACTCCCGAAATCGCGAACTCGCGAACACTCGCGAAATCGCGGACTCGCGAACACTCCCGAAATAGCGGACTCGCGAACACCCGCGAAATCGCAGACTCGCGAACACCCGCGAAATCGCGGACTCGCGAACACTCCCGAAATAGCGGACTCGCGAACACTCGCGAAATCGCGGACTCGCGAACACTCGCAAAATCGCGAAATCGCGGACTCGCAAAATCGCGGACTCGCGGACACTCGCGAAATCGCGGACTCGCGAACACCCGCGAAATCGCGGACTCGCGAACACTCGCGAAATCGCGGACTCGCGAAATCGCGGACTCGCTAACACTCCCGAAATAGCGGACTCGCGAACACCCGCGAAATCGAAGACTCGCGAACACCCTGGTGAAAACCCGCGAAATCGCGGACTCGCGAACACCCGCGAAATCGCGGACTCGCGAAATCACGGACTCGCGAAATCGCGGACTCGCGAACACTCCCGAAATCGCGGACTCGCGAACAGCCGCGAAATCGCGGACTCGCGAACACCAGCGAAATCGCGGACTCGCGAACACTCCCGAAATCGCGGACTCGCGGACTCGCGGACACTCGCGAAATCGCGGACTCGCGAACACCCGCGAAATCGCGGACACGCGAACACTCCCGAAATCGCGAACTCGCGAACACTCGCGAAATCGCGGACTCGCGAACACTCCCGAAATAGCGGACTAGCGAACACCCGCGAAATCGCAGACTCGCGAACACCCGCGAAATCGCAGACTCGCGAACACCCGCGAAATCGCGGACTCGCGAACACTCCCGAAATAGCGGACTCGCGAACACCCGCGAAATCGCGGACTCGCGAACACTCGCGAAATCGCGGACTCGCGAACACTCCCGAAATCGCGAACTCGCGAACACTCGCGAAATCGCGGACTCGCGAACACTCCCGAAATAGCGGACTAGCGAACACCCGCGAAATCGCACACTCGCGAACACCCGCGAAATCGCAGACTCGCGAACACCCGCGAAATCGCGGACTCGCGAACACCCGCGAAATCGCGGACTCGCAAACACCCGCGAAATCGCGGACTCGCGAAATCACGGACTCGCGAAATCGCGGACTCGCGAACACCCGCGAAATCGCGGACTCGCGAAATCACGGACTCGCGAAATCGCGGACTCGCGAACACTCCCGAAATCGCGGACTCGCGAACACCTGCGAAATCGCGAACACTCCCGAAATCGCGGACTCGCGAACACCCGCGAAATCGCGGACTCGCGAACACTCGCGAAATCGCGGACTCGCGAACTCTCCCGAAATCGCGGACTCGCGAAAACCCGCGAAATCGCGGACTCGCGAACACCCGCGAAATCGCGGACTCGCGAAATCGCGGACTCGCGAACACCAGCGAAATCGCGGAATCGCGAACACTCCCGAAATCACGGACTCGCGAAATCGCGGACTCGCGAACACTCGCGAAATCGCGGACTCGCGAAATCACGGACTCGCGAAATCGCGGACTCGCGAACACTCCCGAAATCGCGGACTCGCGAACACCTGCGAAATCGCGAACACTCCCGAAATCGCGGACTCGCGAACACCCGCGAAATCGCGGACTCGCGAACACCCGCGAAATCGCGGACTCGCGAAATCACGGACTCGCGAAATCGCGGACTCGCGAACACTCCCGAAATCGCGGACTCGCGAACACCCGCGAAATCGCGGACTCGCGAACACCCGCGAAATCGCGGACTCGCGAACACCCGCGAAATCGCGGACTCGCGAAATCGCGGACTCGCGAACACTCGCGAAATCACGGACTCTCGAACAATCCCGAAATTGCGGACTCGCGAACACTCGCGAATTCGCGGACTCGCGAACACTCGCGAAATCGCGGACTCGCGAACACTCGCGAAATCGCGGACTCGCGAACACTCCCGAAATCGCGAACTCGCGCGGACTCGCGAACACTCCCGAAATAGCGGACTCGCGAACACCCGCGAAATCGCAGACTCGCGAACACCCGCGAAATCGCGGACTCGCGAAATCGCGGACTCGCGAACACTCGCGAAATCGCGGACTCTCGAACAATCCCGAAATTGCGGACTCGCGAACACCCGCGAAATAGCGGACTCGCGAAATCGCGAACACTCGCGAATTCGCGGACTCGCGAACACTCGCGAAATCACGGACTCTCGAACAATCCCGAAATTGCGGACTCGCGAACACTCGCGAATTCGCGGACTCGCGAACACTCGCGAAATCGCGGACTCGCGAACACTCGCGAAATCGCGGACTCGCGAACACTCCCGAAATCGCGAACTCGCGCGGACTCGCGAACACTCCCGAAATAGCGGACTCGCGAACACCCGCGAAATCGCAGACTCGCGAACACCCGCGAAATCGCGGACTCGCGAACACTCCCGAAATAGCGGACTCGCGAACACTCGCGAAATCGCGGACTCGCGAACACTCCCGAAATCGCGAACTCGCGAACACTCGCGAAATCGCGGACTCGCGAATACTCCCGACATCGCGGACTCGCGAACACTCCCGAAATCGCGGACTCGCGAACAGCCGCGGACTCGCGAACACTCGCGAAATCGCGGACTCGCGAACTCTCCCGAAATCGCGGACTCGCGAAAACCCGCGAAATCGCGGACTCGGGAACACTCGCGAAATCGCGGACTCGCGAACACTCCCGAAATCGCGGACTCGCGAACACTCCCGAAATCGCGGACTCGCGGATACGCGAAATCGCGCACTCGCGAACACCCGCGAAATCGCGGACTCGCGAACACCCGCGAAATCGCGGACTCGCGAACACCCGCGAAATCGCGGACTCGCGGACACTCGCGAAATCGCGGACTCGCGAACCCCCGCGAAATCACGGACTCGCGAAAACTCGCGAAATCGCGGACTGGCGAACACCCGGGAAATCGCGAAATCGCGGACTCGCGAACACCCGCGAAATCGCGGACTCGCGAACACTCCCGAAATCGCGGACTCGCGAACACTCCCCAAATCGCGAAATCGCGGACTCGCGAACACTCGCGAAATCGCGGACTCGCGAACACTCGCGAAATCGCGGACTCGCGAACACTCGCGAAATCGCGGACTCGCGAAAACCCGCGAAATCGCGGACTCGCGAACACTCCCGAAATTGCGGACTCGCGAACACCCGCGAAATCGCGGACTCGCGAACACCCGCGAAATCGCGGACTCGCGAACACCCGCGAAATCGCGGACTCGCGAACACCCGCGAAATCGCGGACTCGCGAAATCGCGGACTCGCGAACACTCGCGAAATCGCGGACTCTCGAACAATCCCGAAATTGCGGACTCGCGAACACCCGCGAAATAGCGGACTCGCGAAATCGCGAACACTCGCGAATTCGCGGACTCGCGAACACTCGCGAAATCGCGGACTCGCGAACACTCGCGAAATCGCGGACTCGCGAACACTCCCGAAATCGCGAACTCGCGAACACTCGCGAACACTCCCGAAATAGCGGACTCGCGAACACCCGCGAAATCGCAGACTCGCGAACACCCGCGAAATCGCGGACTCGCGAACACTCCCGAAATAGCGGACTCGCGAACACCCGCGAAATCGCAGACTCGCGAACACTCCCGAAATCGCGGACTCGCGAACACCCGCGAAATCGCGGACTCGCGAAATCGCGGACTCGCCAATACTCCCGACATCGCGGACTCGCGAACACTCCCGAAATCGCGGACTCGCGAACACTCCCGAAATCGCGAAATCGCGGACTCGCGAACACTCGCGAAATCGCGGACTCGCGAACACTCGCGAAATAGCGGACTCGCGAAATCGCGGACTCGCGAACACTCGCGAAATCGCGGACTCGCGAACACCCGCGAAATCGCGGACTCGCGAACACTCCCGAAATTGCGGACTCGCGAACACCCGCGAAATCGCGGACTCGCGAACACCCGCGAAATCGCGGACTCGCGAACACCCGCGAAATCGCGGACTCGCGAAATCACGGACTCGCGAAATCGCGGACTCGGGAACACCCGCGAAATCGCGGACTCGCGAACACCAGCGAAATCGCGGAATCGCGAACACTCCCGAAATCACGGACTCGCGAAATCGCGGACTCGCGAACACTCGCGAAATCGCGGACTCGCGAAATCACGGACTCGCGAAATCGCGGACTCGCGAACACTCCCGAAATCGCGGACTCGCGAACACCTGCGAAATCGCGAACACTCCCGAAATCGCGGACTCGCGAACACCCGCGAAATCGCGGACTCGCGAACACCCGCGAAATCGCGGACTCGCGAAATCACGGACTCGCGAAATCGCGGACTCGCGAACACTCCCGAAATCGCGGACTCGCGAACACCCGCGAAATCGCGGACTCGCGAACACCCGCGAAATCGCGGACTCGCGAACACCCGCGAAATCGCGGACTCGCGAAATCGCGGACTCGCGAAATCGCGGACTCGCGAACACTCGCGAAATCGCGGACTCTCGAACAATCCCGAAATTGCGGACTCGCGAACACTCGCGAATTCGCGGACTCGCGAACACTCGCGAAATCGCGGACTCGCGAACACTCGCGAAATCGCGGACTCGCGAACACTCCCGAAATCGCGAACTCGCGCGGACTCGCGAACACTCCCGAAATAGCGGACTCGCGAACACCCGCGAAATCGCAGACTCGCGAACACCCGCGAAATCGCGGACTCGCGAAATCGCGGACTCGCGAACACTCGCGAAATCGCGGACTCTCGAACAATCCCGAAATTGCGGACTCGCGAACACCCGCGAAATAGCGGACTCGCGAAATCGCGAACACTCGCGAATTCGCGGACTCGCGAACACTCGCGAAATCGCGGACTCGCGAACACTCGCGAAATCGCGGACTCGCGAACACTCCCGAAATCGCGAACTCGCGAACACTCGCGAAATCGCGGACTCGCGAACACTCCCGAAATAGCGGACTAGCGAACACCCGCGAAATCGCAGACTCGCGAACACCCGCGAAATCGCGGACTCGCGAACACTCCCGAAATAGCGGACTCGCGAACACCCGCGAAATCGCGGACTCGCGAACACCCGCGAAATCGCGGACTCGCGAACACTCCCGAAATTGCGGACTCGCGAACACCCGCGAAATCGCGGACTCGCGAACACCCGCGAAATCGCGGACTCGCAAACACCCGCGAAATCGCGGACTCGCGAAATCACGGACTCGCGAAATCGCGGACTCGCGAACACCCGCGAAATCGCGGACTCGCGAAATCACGGACTCGCGAAATCGCGGACTCGCGAACACTCCCGAAATCGCGGACTCGCGAACACCTGCGAAATCGCGAACACTCCCGAAATCGCGGACTCGCGAACACCCGCGAAATCGCGGACTCGCGAACACTCGCGAAATCGCGGACTCGCGAACTCTCCCGAAATCGCGGACTCGCGAAAACCCGCGAAATCGCGGACTCGCGAACACCCGCGAAATCGCGGACTCGCGAAATCGCGGACTCGCGAACACTCCCGAAATCGCGGACTCGCGGATACGCGAAATCGCGGACTCGCGAACACCCGCGAAATCGCGGACTCGCGAAATCGCGGACTCGCGAAATCGCGGACACGCGAAATCGCGGACTCGCGAACACCCGCGAAATCGCGGACTCGCGAAATCGCGGACTCGCGAAATCACGGACTCGCGAAATCGCGGACTCGCGAACACTCCCGAAATCGCGGACTCGCGAACACTCGCGAACACTCGCAAAATGGCGAAATCGCGGACTCGCAAAATCGCGGACTCGCGGACACTCGCGAACACCCGCGAAATCGCGGACTCGCGAACACTCGCGAAATCGCGGACTCGCGAACACTCCCGAAATAGCGGACTCGCGAACACTCGCGAAATCGCGGACTCGCGAACTCTCCCGAAATCGCGGACTCGCGAACACCCGCGAAATCGCGGACTCGCGAACACTCGCGAAATCGCGGACTCGCGAACTCTCCCGAAATCGCGGACTCGCGAAAACCCGCGAAATCGCGGACTCGCGAACACCCGCGAAATCGCGGACTCGCGAAATCGCGGACTCGCGAACACTCCCGAAATCGCGGACTCGCGGATACGCGAAATCGCGGACTCGCGAACACCCGCGAAATCGCGGACTCGCGAAATCGCGGACTCGCGAAATCGCGGACACGCGAAATCGCGGACTCGCGAACACCCGCGAAATCGCGGACTCGCGAAATCGCGGACTCGCGAAATCACGGACTCGCGAAATCGCGGACTCGCGAACACTCCCGAAATCGCGGACTCGCGAACACTCGCGAACACTCGCAAAATGGCGAAATCGCGGACTCGCAAAATCGCGGACTCGCGGACACTCGCGAACACCCGCGAAATCGCGGACTCGCGAACACTCGCGAAATCGCGGACTCGCGAACACTCCCGAAATAGCGGACTCGCGAACACTCGCGAAATCGCGGACTCGCGAACACTCCCGAAATCGCGAACTCGCGAACACTCGCGAAATCGCGGACTCGCGAACACTCCCGAAATAGCGGACTCGCGAACACCCGCGAAATCGCAGACTCGCGAACACCCGCGAAATCGCGGACTCGCGAACACTCCCGAAATAGCGGACTCGCGAACACTCGCGAAATCGCGGACTCGCGAACACTCGCAAAATCGCGAAATCGCGGACTCGCAAAATCGCGGACTCGCGGACACTCGCGAAATCGCGGACTCGCGAACACCCGCGAAATCGCGGACTCGCGAACACTCGCGAAATCGCGGACTCGCGAAATCGCGGACTCGCGAACACTCGCGAAATCGCGGACTCGCGAACACTCCCGAAATAGCGGACTCGCGAACACCCGCGAAATCGCAGACTCGCGAACACCCGCGAAATCGCAGACTCGCGAACACCCGCGAAATCGCGGACTCGCGAAATCGCGGACTCGCGAACACTCGCGAAATCGCGGACTCTCGAACAATCCCGAAATTGCGGACTCGCGAACACCCGCGAAATAGCGGACTCGCGAAATCGCGAACACTCGCGAATTCGCGGACTCGCGAACACTCGCGAAATCGCGGACTCGCGAACACTCGCGAAATCGCGGACTCGCGAACACTCCCGAAATCGCGAACTCGCGAACACTCGCGAAATCGCGGACTCGCGAACACTCCCGAAATAGCGGACTCGCGAACACCCGCGAAATCGCAGACTCGCGAACACCCGCGAAATCGCGGACTCGCGAACACTCCCGAAATAGCGGACTCGCGAACACTCGCGAAATCGCGGACTCGCGAACACTCCCGAAATCGCGAACTCGCGAACACTCGCGAAATCGCGGACTCGCGAACACTCCCGAAATAGCGGACTCGCGAACACCCGCGAAATCGCAGACTCGCGAACACCCGCGAAATCGCGGACTCGCGAACACTCCCGAAATAGCGGACTCGCGAACACTCGCGAAATCGCGGACTCGCGAACACTCGCAAAATCGCGAAATCGCGGACTCGCAAAATCGCGGACTCGCGGACACTCGCGAAATCGCGGACTCGCGAACACCCGCGAAATCGCGGACTCGCGAACACTCGCGAAATCGCGGACTCGCGAAATCGCGGACTCGCTAACACTCCCGAAATAGCGGACTCGCGAACACCCGCGAAATCGAAGACTCGCGAACACCCTGGTGAAAACCCGCGAAATCGCGGACTCGCGAACACCCGCGAAATCGCGGACTCGCGAAATCACGGACTCGCGAAATCGCGGACTCGCGAACACTCCCGAAATCGCGGACTCGCGAACAGCCGCGAAATCGCGGACTCGCGAACACCAGCGAAATCGCGGACTCGCGAACACTCCCGAAATCGCGGACTCGCGGACTCGCGGACACTCGCGAAATCGCGGACTCGCGAACACCCGCGAAATCGCGGACACGCGAACACTCCCGAAATCGCGAACTCGCGAACACTCGCGAAATCGCGGACTCGCGAACACTCCCGAAATAGCGGACTAGCGAACACCCGCGAAATCGCAGACTCGCGAACACCCGCGAAATCGCAGACTCGCGAACACCCGCGAAATCGCGGACTCGCGAACACTCCCGAAATAGCGGACTCGCGAACACCCGCGAAATCGCGGACTCGCGAACACTCGCGAAATCGCGGACTCGCGAACACTCCCGAAATCGCGAACTCGCGAACACTCGCGAAATCGCGGACTCGCGAACACTCCCGAAATAGCGGACTAGCGAACACCCGCGAAATCGCACACTCGCGAACACCCGCGAAATCGCAGACTCGCGAACACCCGCGAAATCGCGGACTCGCGAACACCCGCGAAATCGCGGACTCGCAAACACCCGCGAAATCGCGGACTCGCGAAATCACGGACCCGCGAAATCGCGGACTCGCGAACACCCGCGAAATCGCGGACTCGCGAAATCACGGACTCGCGAAATCGCGGACTCGCGAACACTCCCGAAATCGCGGACTCGCGAACACCTGCGAAATCGCGAACACTCCCGAAATCGCGGACTCGCGAACACCCGCGAAATCGCGGACTCGCGAACACTCGCGAAATCGCGGACTCGCGAACTCTCCCGAAATCGCGGACTCGCGAAAACCCGCGAAATCGCGGACTCGCGAACACCCGCGAAATCGCGGACTCGCGAAATCGCGGACTCGCGAACACTCCCGAAATCGCGGACTCGCGGATACGCGAAATCGCGGACTCGCGA
This sequence comes from Conger conger, assembly GCF_963514075.1. Taxonomy (NCBI): domain Eukaryota; kingdom Metazoa; phylum Chordata; class Actinopteri; order Anguilliformes; family Congridae; genus Conger; species Conger conger. The sequence continues at coordinate 166,791 of NC_083767.1, forward strand.
ACACCCGCGAAATCGCGGACTCGCGAAATCGCGGACTCGCGAAATCGCGGACACGCGAAATCGCGGACTCGCGAACACCCGCGAAATCGCGGACTCGCGAAATCGCGGACTCGCGAAATCACGGACTCGCGAAATCGCGGACTCGCGAACACTCCCGAAATCGCGGACTCGCGAACACTCGCGAACACTCGCAAAATCGCGAAATCGCGGACTCGCAAAATCGCGGACTCGCGGACACTCGCGAAATCGCGGACTCGCGAACACCCGCGAAATCGCGGACTCGCGAACACCCGCGAAATCGCAGACTCGCGAACACCCGCGAAATCGCAGACTCGCGAACACCCGCGAAATCGCGGACTCGCGAAATCGCGGACTCGCGAACACTCGCGAAATCGCGGACTCTCGAACAATCCCGAAATTGCGGACTCGCGAACACCCGCGAAATAGCGGACTCGCGAAATCGCGAACACTCGCGAATTCGCGGACTCGCGAACACTCGCGAAATCGCGGACTCGCGAACACTCGCGAAATCGCGGACTCGCGAACACTCCCGAAATCGCGAACTCGCGAACACTCGCGAAATCGCGGACTCGCGAACACTCCCGAAATAGCGGACTCGCGAACACCCGCGAAATCGCAGACTCGCGAACACCCGCGAAATCGCGGACTCGCGAACACTCCCGAAATAGCGGACTCGCGAACACTCGCGAAATCGCGGACTCGCGAACACTCCCGAAATCGCGAACTCGCGAACACTCGCGAAATCGCGGACTCGCGAACACTCCCGAAATAGCGGACTCGCGAACACCCGCGAAATCGCAGACTCGCGAACACCCGCGAAATCGCGGACTCGCGAACACTCCCGAAATAGCGGACTCGCGAACACTCGCGAAATCGCGGACTCGCGAACACTCGCAAAATCGCGAAATCGCGGACTCGCAAAATCGCGGACTCGCGGACACTCGCGAAATCGCGGACTCGCGAACACCCGCGAAATCGCGGACTCGCGAACACTCGCGAAATCGCGGACTCGCGAAATCGCGCACTCGCTAACACTCCCGAAATAGCGGACTCGCGAACACCCGCGAAATCGAAGACTCGCGAACACCCTGGTGAAAACCCGCGAAATCGCGGACTCGCGAACACCCGCGAAATCGCGGACTCGCGAAATCACGGACTCGCGAAATCGCGGACTCGCGAACACTCCCGAAATCGCGGACTCGCGAACAGCCGCGAAATCGCGGACTCGCGAACACCAGCGAAATCGCGGACACGCGAACACTCCCGAAATCGCGGACTCGCGAACACCCGCGAAATCGCGGACTCGCGAACACCCGCGAAATCGCGGACTCGCGAACACCCGCGAAATCGCGGACTCGCGAAATCGCGGACTCGCGAACCATCCCGAAATTGCGGACTCGCGGACACCCGCGAAATAGCGGACTCGCGAAATCGCGAACACTCGCGAATTCGCGGACTCGCGAACACTCGCGAAATCGCGGACTCGCGAACACTCGCGAAATCGCGGACTCGCGAACTCTCCCGAAATCGCGGACTCGCGAAAACCCGCGAAATCGCGGACTCGCGAACACCCGCGAAATCGCGGACTCGCGAAATCGCGGACTCGCGAACACTCCCGAAATCGCGGACTCGCGGATACGCGAAATCGCGGACTCGCGAACACCCGCGAAATCGCGGACTCGCGAAATCGCGGACTCGCGAAATCGCGGACACGCGAAATCGCGGACTCGCGAACACCCGCGAAATCGCGGACTCGCGAAATCGCGGACTCGCGAAATCACGGACTCGCGAAATCGCGGACTCGCGAACACTCCCGAAATCGCGGACTCGCGAACACTCGCGAACACTCGCAAAATCGCGAAATCGCGGACTCGCAAAATCGCGGACTCGCGGACACTCGCGAAATCGCGGACTCGCGAACACCCGCGAAATCGCGGACTCGCGAACACCCGCGAAATCGCAGACTCGCGAACACCCGCGAAATCGCAGACTCGCGAACACCCGCGAAATCGCGGACTCGCGAAATCGCGGACTCGCGAACACTCGCGAAATCGCGGACTCTCGAACAATCCCGAAATTGCGGACTCGCGAACACCCGCGAAATAGCGGACTCGCGAAATCGCGAACACTCGCGAATTCGCGGACTCGCGAACACTCGCGAAATCGCGGACTCGCGAACACTCGCGAAATCGCGGACTCGCGAACACTCCCGAAATCGCGAACTCGCGAACACTCGCGAAATCGCGGACTCGCGAACACTCCCGAAATAGCGGACTCGCGAACACCCGCGAAATCGCAGACTCGCGAACACCCGCGAAATCGCGGACTCGCGAACACTCCCGAAATAGCGGACTCGCGAACACTCGCGAAATCGCGGACTCGCGAACACTCCCGAAATCGCGAACTCGCGAACACTCGCGAAATCGCGGACTCGCGAACACTCCCGAAATAGCGGACTCGCGAACACCCGCGAAATCGCAGACTCGCGAACACCCGCGAAATCGCGGACTCGCGAACACTCCCGAAATAGCGGACTCGCGAACACTCGCGAAATCGCGGACTCGCGAACACTCGCAAAATCGCGAAATCGCGGACTCGCAAAATCGCGGACTCGCGGACACTCGCGAAATCGCGGACTCGCGAACACCCGCGAAATCGCGGACTCGCGAACACTCGCGAAATCGCGGACTCGCGAAATCGCGCACTCGCTAACACTCCCGAAATAGCGGACTCGCGAACACCCGCGAAATCGAAGACTCGCGAACACCCTGGTGAAAACCCGCGAAATCGCGGACTCGCGAACACCCGCGAAATCGCGGACTCGCGAAATCACGGACTCGCGAAATCGCGGACTCGCGAACACTCCCGAAATCGCGGACTCGCGAACAGCCGCGAAATCGCGGACTCGCGAACACCAGCGAAATCGCGGACACGCGAACACTCCCGAAATCGCGGACTCGCGAACACCCGCGAAATCGCGGACTCGCGAACACCCGCGAAATCGCGGACTCGCGAACACCCGCGAAATCGCGGACTCGCGAAATCGCGGACTCGCGAACCATCCCGAAATTGCGGACTCGCGGACACCCGCGAAATAGCGGACTCGCGAAATCGCGAACACTCGCGAATTCGCGGACTCGCGAACACTCGCGAAATCGCGGACTCGCGAACACTCGCGAAATCGCGGACTCGCGAACACTCCCGAAATCGCGGACTCGCGAACACTCCCGAAATAGCGGACTCGCGAACACCAGCGAAATCGCGGACTCGCGAACACTCCCGAAATCGCGGACTCGCGGACTCCCGCGAAATCGCGGACTCGCGAAATCGCGGACTCGCGAATACTCCCGACATCGCCGACTCGCGAACACTCCCGAAATCGCGGACTCGCGAACACTCCCGAAATAGCGGACTCGCGAACACCAGCGAAATCGCGGACTCGCGAACACTCCCGAAATCGCGGACTCGCGAACACCCGCGAAATCGCGGACTCGCGAAATCGCGGACTCGCGAATACTCCCGACATCGCGGACTCGCGAACACTCCCGAAATCGCGGACTCGCGAACACTCCCGAAATCGCGAAATCGCGGACTCGCGAACACTCGCGAAATCGCGGACTCGCGAACACTCGCGAAATCGCGGACTCGCGAACACTCGCGAAATCGCGGACTCGCGAACACCCGCGAAATCGCGGACTCGCGAACACCCGCGAAATAGCGGACTCGCGAAATCGCGAACACTCGCGAATTCGCGGACTCGCGAACACTCGCGAAATCGCGGACTCGCGAACAATCGCGAAATCGCGGACTCGCGAACACTCACGAAATCGCGGACTCGCGAACACTCCCGAAATAGCGGACTCGCGAACACCAGCGAAATCGCGGACTCGCGAACACTCCCGAAATCGCGGACTCGCGAACACCCGCGAAAACGCGGACTCGCGAAATCGCGGACTCGCGAATACTCCCGACATCGCGGACTCGCGAACACTCCCGAAATCGCGGACTCGCGAACACTCCCGAAATCGCGAAATCGCGGACTCGCGAACACTCGCGAAATCGCGGACTCGCGAACACTCGCGAAATCGCGGACTCGCGAAAACCCGCGAAATCGCGGACTCGCGAACACTCCCGAAATTGCGGACTCGCGAACACCCGCGAAATCGCGGACTCGCGAACACCCGCGAAATCGCGGACTCGCGAAATCGCGGACTCGCGAAATCACGGACTCGCGAAATCACGGACTCGCGAAATCGCGGACTCGCGAACACTCGCGAAATCGCGGACTCGGGAACACCCGCGAAATCGCGGACTGGCGAACACCAGCGAAATCGCGGAATCGCGAACACTCCCGAAATCACGGACTCGCGAAATCGCGGACTCGCGAACACTCGCGAAATCGCGGACTCGCGAAATCACGGACTCGCGAAATCGCGGACTCGCGAACACTCCCGAAATCGCGGACTCGCGAACACTCCCGAAATCGCGGACTCGCGAACACCCGCGAAATCGCGGACTCGCGAACACCCGCGAAATCGCGGACTCGCGAACACCCGCGAAATCGCGGACTCGCGAAATCGCAGACTCGCGAAATCGCGGACTCGCGAACACTCGCGAAATCGCGGACTCTCGAACAATCCCGAAATTGCGGACTCGCGAACACCCGCGAAATAGCGGACTCGCGAAATCGCGAACACTCGCGAATTCGCGGACTCGCGAACACTCCCGAAATAGCGGACTCGCGAACACCCGCGAAATCGCAGACTCGCGAACACCCGCGAAATCGCGGACTCGCGAACACTCCCGAAATAGCGGACTCGCGAACACCCGCGAAATCGCAGACTCGCGAACACTCCCGAAATCGCGGACTCGCGAACACCCGCGAAATCGCGAACACCCGCGAAATCGCGGACTCGCGAACACTCCCGAAATTGCGGACTCGCGAACACCCGCGAAATCGCGGACTCGCGAACACCCGCGAAATCGCAGACTCGCGAACACCCGCGAAATCGCGGACTCGCGAAATCACGGACTCGCGAAATCGCGGACTCGGGAACACCCGCGAAATCGCGGACTCGCGAACACCAACGAAATCGCGGAATCGCGAACACTCCCGAAATCACGGACTCGCGAAATCGCGGACTCGCGAACACTCGCGAAATCGCGGACTCGCGAAATCACGGACTCGCGAAATCGCGGACTCGCGAACACTCCCGAAATCGCGGACTCGCGAACACCTGCGAAATCGCGAACACTCCCGAAATCGCGGACTCGCGAACACCCGCGAAATCGCGGACTCGCGAACACTCGCGAAATCGCGGACTCGCGAAAACCCGCGAAATCGCGGACTCGCGAACACCCGCGAAATCGCGGACTCGCGAAATCGCGGAGTCGCGAACACTCCCGAAATCGCGGACTCGCGGATACGCGAACACCCGCGAAATCGCGGACTCGCGAAATCGCGGACTCGCGAACACCCGCGAAATCGCGGACTCGCGAAATCGCGGACTCGCGAAATCACGGACTCGCGAAATCGCGGACTCGCGAACACTCCCGAAATCGCGGACTCGCGAACACTCGCGAACACTCGCAAAATCGCAAAATCGCGGACTCGCAAAATCGCGGACTCGCGGACACTCGCGAAATCGCGGACTCGCGAACACCCGCGAAATCGCGGACTCGCGAACACTCGCGAAATCGCGGACTCGCGAAATCGCGGACTCGCTAACACTCCCGAAATAGCGGACTCGCGAACACCCGCGAAATCGAAAACTCGCGAACACCCTGGTGAAAACCCGCGAAATCGCGGACTCGCGAACACCCGCGAAATCGCGGACTCGCGAAATCACGGACTCGCGAAATCGCGGACTCGCGAACACTCCCGAAATCGCGGACTCGCGAACAGCCGCGAAATCGCGGACTCGCGAACACCAGCGAAATCGCGGACTCGCGAACACTCCCGAAATCGCGGACTCGCGGACTCGCGGACACTCGCGAAATCGCGGACTCGCGAACACCCGCGAAATCGCGGACACGCGAAATCACGGACTCGCGAAATCACGGACTCGCGAACACTCGCGAAATCGCGGACTCGCGAACACTCGCGAAATCGCGGACTCGCGAAATCACGGACTCGCGAAATTGCGGACTCGGGAACACCCGCGAAATCGCGGACTCGCGAACACCAGCGAAATCGCGGAATCGCGAACACTCCCGAAATCACGGACTCGCGAAATCGCGGACTCGCGAACACTCGCGAAATCGCGGACTCGCGAAATCACGGACTCGCGAAATCGCGGACTCGCGAACACTCCCGAAATCGCGGACTCGCGAACACCTGCGAAATCGCGAACACTCCCGAAATCGCGGACTCGCGAACACCCGCGAAATCGCGGACTCGCGAACACTCGCGAAATCGCGGACTCGCGAAAACCCGCGAAATCGCGGACTCGCGAACACCCGCGAAATCGCGGACTCGCGAAATCGCGGAGTCGCGAACACTCCCGAAATCGCGGACTCGCGGATACGCGAACACCCGCGAAATCGCGGACTCGCGAAATCGCGGACTCGCGAACACCCGCGAAATCGCGGACTCGCGAAATCGCGGACTCGCGAAATCACGGACTCGCGAAATCGCGGACTCGCGAACACTCCCGAAATCGCGGACTCGCGAACACTCGCGAACACTCGCAAAATCGCAAAATCGCGGACTCGCAAAATCGCGGACTCGCGGACACTCGCGAAATCGCGGACTCGCGAACACCCGCGAAATCGCGGACTCGCGAACACTCGCGAAATCGCGGACTCGCGAAATCGCGGACTCGCTAACACTCCCGAAATAGCGGACTCGCGAACACCCGCGAAATCGAAAACTCGCGAACACCCTGGTGAAAACCCGCGAAATCGCGGACTCGCGAACACCCGCGAAATCGCGAACTCGCGAAATCACGGACTCGCGAAATCGCGGACTCGCGAACACTCCCGAAATCGCGGACTCGCGAACAGCCGCGAAATCGCGGACTCGCGAACACCAGCGAAATCGCGGACTCGCGAACACTCCCGAAATCGCGGACTCGCGGACTCGCGGACACTCGCGAAATCGCGGACTCGCGAACACCCGCGAAATCGCGGACACGCGAAATCACGGACTCGCGAAATCACGGACTCGCGAACACTCGCGAAATCGCGGACTCGCGAACACTCGCGAAATCGCGGACTCGCGAACACTCCCGAAATCGCGAACTCGCGAACACTCGCGAAATCGCGGACTCGCGAACACTCCCGAAATAGCGGACTAGCGAACACCCGCGAAATCGCAGACTCGCGAACACCCGCGAAATCGCAGACTCGCGAACACCCGCGAAATCGCGGACTCGCGAACACTCCCGAAATAGCGGACTAGCGAACACCCGCGAAATCGCAGACTCGCGAACACCCGCGAAATCGCAGACTCGCGAACACCCGCGAAATCGCGGACTCGCGAACACCCGCGAAATCGCGGACTCGCAAACACCCGCGAAATCGCGGACTCGCGAAATCACGGACTCGCGAAATCGCGGACTCGCGAACACCCGCGAAATCGCGGACTCGCGAAATCACGGACTCGCGAAATCGCGGACTCGCGAACACTCCCGAAATCGCGGACTCGCGAACACCTGCGAAATCGCGAACACTCCCGAAATCGCGGACTCGCGAACACCCGCGAAATCGCGGACTCGCGAACACTCGCGAAATCGCGGACTCGCGAACTCTCCCGAAATCGCGGACTCGCGAAAACCCGCGAAATCGCGGACTCGCGAACACCCGCGAAATCGCGGACTCGCGAACACTCCCGAAATCGCGGACTCGCGGATACGCGAAATCGCGGACTCGCGAACACCCGCGAAATCGCGGACTCGCGAAATCGCGGACTCGCGAAATCGCGGACACGCGAAATCGCGGACTCGCGAACACCCGCGAAATCGCGGACTCGCGAAATCGCGGACTCGCGAAATCACGGACTCGCGAAATCGCGGACTCGCGAACACTCCCGAAATCGCGGACTCGCGAACACTCGCGAACACTCGCAAAATCGCGAAATCGCGGACTCGCGAAATCGCGGACTCGCGAACACCCGCGAAATCGCAGACTCGCGAACACCCGCGAAATCGCGGACTCGCGAAATCACGGACTCGCGAAATCGCGGACTCGGGAACACCCGCGAAATCGCGGACTCGCGAACACCAGCGAAATCGCGGACTCGCGAACACTCGCGAAATCGCGGACTCGCGAAATCACGGACTCGCGAAATCGCGGACTCGCGAACACTCCCGAAATCGCGGACTCGCGAACACCTGCGAAATCGCGAACACTCCCGAAATCGCGGACTCGCGAACACCCGCGAAATCGCGGACTCGCGAACACTCGCGAAATCGCGGACTCGCGAAAACCCGCGAAATCGCGGACTCGCGAACACCCGCGAAATCGCGGACTCGCGAAATCGCGGAGTCGCGAACACTCCCGAAATCGCGGACTCGCGGATACGCGAACACCCGCGAAATCGCGGACTCGCGAAATCGCGGACTCGCGAACACCCGCGAAATCGCGGACTCGCGAAATCGCGGACTCGCGAAATCACGGACTCGCGAAATCGCGGACTCGCGAACACTCCCGAAATCGCGGACTCGCGAACACTCGCGAACACTCGCAAAATCGCAAAATCGCGGACTCGCAAAATCGCGGACTCGCGGACACTCGCGAAATCGCGGACTCGCGAACACCCGCGAAATCGCGGACTCGCGAACACTCGCGAAATCGCGGACTCGCGAAATCGCGGACTCGCTAACACTCCCGAAATAGCGGACTCGCGAACACCCGCGAAATCGAAAACTCGCGAACACCCTGGTGAAAACCCGCGAAATCGCGGACTCGCGAACACCCGCGAAATCGCGGACTCGCGAAATCACGGACTCGCGAAATCGCGGACTCGCGAACACTCCCGAAATCGCGGACTCGCGAACAGCCGCGAAATCGCGGACTCGCGAACACCAGCGAAATCGCGGACTCGCGAACACTCCCGAAATCGCGGACTCGCGGACTCGCGGACACTCGCGAAATCGCGGACTCGCGAACACCCGCGAAATCGCGGACACGCGAAATCACGGACTCGCGAAATCACGGACTCGCGAACACTCGCGAAATCGCGGACTCGCGAACACTCGCGAAATCGCGGACAAGCGAACACTCCCGAAATCGCGAACTCGCGAACACTCGCGAAATCGCGGACTCGCGAACACTCCCGAAATAGCGGACTAGCGAACACCCGCGAAATCGCAGACTCGCGAACACCCGCGAAATCGCAGACTCGCGAACACCCGCGAAATCGCGGACTCGCGAACACTCCCGAAATAGCGGACTAGCGAACACCCGCGAAATCGCAGACTCGCGAACACCCGCGAAATCGCAGACTCGCGAACACCCGCGAAATCGCGGACTCGCGAACACCCGCGAAATCGCGGACTCGCAAACACCCGCGAAATCGCGGACTCGCGAAATCACGGACTCGCGAAATCGCGGACTCGCGAACACCCGCGAAATCGCGGACTCGCGAAATCACGGACTCGCGAAATCGCGGACTCGCGAACACTCCCGAAATCGAGGACTCGCGAACACCTGCGAAATCGCGAACACTCCCGAAATCGCGGACTCGCGAACACTCGCGAAATCGCGGACTCGCGAACTCTCCCGAAATCGCGGACTCGCGAAAACCCGCGAAATCGCGGACTCGCGAACACCCGCGAAATCGCGGACTCGCGAACACTCCCGAAATCGCGGACTCGCGGATACGCGAAATCGCGGACTCGCGAACACCCGCGAAATCGCGGACTCGCGAAATCGCGGACTCGCGAAATCGCGGACACGCGAAATCGCGGACTCGCGAACACCCGCGAAATCGCGGACTCGCGAAATCGCGGACTCGCGAAATCACGGACTCGCGAAATCGCGGACTCGCGAACACTCCCGAAATCGCGGACTCGCGAACACTCGCGAACACTCGCAAAATCGCGAAATCGCGGACTCGCGAAATCGCGGACTCGCGAACACCCGCGAAATCGCAGACTCGCGAACACCCGCGAAATCGCGGACTCGCGAAATCACGGACTCGCGAAATCGCGGACTCGGGAACACCCGCGAAATCGCGGACTCGCGAACACCAGCGAAATCGCGGAATCGCGAACACTCCCGAAATCACGGACTCGCGAAATCGCGGACTCGCGAACACTCGCGAAATCGCGGACTCGCGAAATCACGGACTCGCGAAATCGCGGACTCGCGAACACTCCCGAAATCGCGGACTCGCGAACACCTGCGAAATCGCGAACACTCCCGAAATCGCGGACTCGCGAACACCCGCGAAATCGCGGACTCGCGAACAGTCGCGAAATCGCGGACTCGCGAAAACCCGCGAAATCGCGGACTCGCGAACACCCGCGAAATCGCGGACTCGCGAAATCGCGGACTCGCGAACACTCCCGAAATCGCGGACTCGCGGATACGCGAACACCCGCGAAATCGCGGACTCGCGAACACTCCCGAAATCGCGGACTCGCGAACACTCCCGAAATCGCGGACTCGCGGATACGCGAAATCGCGCACTCGCGAACACCCGCGAAATCGCGGACTCGCGAACACCCGCGAAATCGCGGACTCGCGAACACCCGCGAAATCGCGGACTCGCGGACACTCGCGAAATCGCGGACTCGCGAACCCCCGCGAAATCACGGACTCGCGAACACTCGCGAAATCGCGGACTGGCGAACACCCGGGAAATCGCGAAATCGCGGACTCGCGAACACCCGCGAAATCGCGGACTCGCGAACACTCCCGAAATCGCGGACTCGCGAACACTCCCCAAATCGCGAAATCGCGGACTCGCGAACACTCCCGAAATATCGGACTCGCGAACACCCGCGAAATAGCGGACTCGCGAAATCGCGAACACTCGCGAATTCGCGGACTCGCGAACACTCGCGAAATCGCGGACTCGCGAACACTCGCGAAATCGCGGACTCGCGAACACTCCCGAAATCGCGAACTCGCGAACACTCGCGAAATCGCGGACTCGCGAACACTCCCGAAATAGCGGACTCGCGAACACCCGCGAAATCGCAGACTCGCGAACACCCGCGAAATCGCGGACTCGCGAACACTCGCGAAATCGCGGACTCGCGAACACCCGCGAAATCGCGGACTCGCGAACACCCGCGAAATCGCGGACTCGCGAACACCCGCGAAATCGCGGACTCGCGAAATCACGGACTCGCGAAATCGCGGACTCGGGAACACCCGCGAAATCGCGGACTCGCGAACACCAGCGAAATCGCGGAATCGCGAACACTCCCGAAATCACGGACTCGCGAAATCGCGGACTCGCGAACACTCGCGAAATCGCGGACTCGCGAAATCACGGACTCGCGAAATCGCGGACTCGCGAACACTCCCGAAATCGCGGACTCGCGAACACCTGCGAAATCGCGAACACTCCCGAAATCGCGGACTCGCGAACACCCGCGAAATCGCGGACTCGCGAACACTCGCGAAATCGCGGACTCGCGAACTCTCCCGAAATCGCGGACTCGCGAAAACCCGCGAAATCGCGGACTCGCGAACACCCGCGAAATCGCGGACTCGCGAAATCGCGGACTCGCGAACACTCCCGAAATCGCGGACTCGCGGATACGCGAACACCCGCGAAATCGCGGACTCGCGAAATCGCGGACTCGCGAACACCCGCGAAATCGCGGACTCGCGAAATCGCGGACTCGCGAAATCACGGACTCGCGAAATCACGGACTCGCGAACACTCCCGAAATCGCGGACTCGCGAACACTCGCGAACACTCGCAAAATCGCGAAATCGCGGACTCGCAAAATCGCGGACTCGCGGACACTCGCGAAATCGCGGACTCGCGAACACCCGCGAAATCGCGGACTCGCGAACACTCGCGAAATCGCGGACTCGCGAAATCGCGGACTCGCTAACACTCCCGAAATAGCGGACTCGCGAACACCCGCGAAATCGAAGACTCGCGAACACCCTGGTGAAAACCCGCGAAATCGCGGACTCGCGAACACCAGCGAAATCGCGGACTCGCGAACACCCGCGAAATCGCGGACTCGCGAACACTCGCGAAATCGCGGACTCGCGAACTCTCCCGAAATCGCGGACTCGCGAAAACCCGCGAAATCGCGGACTCGCGAACACTCCCGAAATCGCGGACTCGCGAACACTCCCGAAATCGCGGACTCGCGAACACTCCCGAAATCGCGGACACTCCCGAAATCGCGGACTCGCGAACACTCGCGAAATCGCGGACTCGCGAACACCCGCGAAATCGCGGACTCGCGAACACCCGCGAAATAGCGGACTCGCGAAATCGCGAACACTCGCGAATTCGCGGACTCGCGAACACTCGCGAAATCGCGGACTCGCGAACACTCGCGAAATCGCGGACTCGCGAACACTCCCGAAATCGCGGACTCGCGAACACTCCCGAAATCGCGTACTCGCGAACACCCGCGAAATCGCGGACTCGCGAAATCGCGGACTCGCGAATACTCCCGACATCGCGGACTCGCGAACACTCCCGAAATCGCGGACTCGCGAACACTCCCGAAATCGCGAAATCGCGGACTCGCGAACACTCGCGAAATCGCGGACTCGCGAACACTCGCGAAATCGCGGACTCGCGAAAACCCGCGAAATCGCGGACTCGCGAACACTCCCGAAATTGCGGACTCGCGAACACCCGCGAAATCGCGGACTCGCGAACACCCGCGAAATCGCGGACTCGCGAAATCACGGACTCGCGAAATCACGGACTCGCGAAATCGCGGACTCGCGAACACTCGCGAAATCGCGGACTCGGGAACACCCGCGAAATCGCGGACTGGCGAACACCAGCGAAATCGCGGAATCGCGAACACTCCCGAAATCACGGACTCGCGAAATCGCGGACTCGCGAACACTCGCGAAATCGCGGACTCGCGAAATCACGGACTCGCGAAATCGCGGACTCGCGAACACTCCCGAAATCGCGGACTCGCGAACACTCCCGAAATCGCGGACTCGCGAACACCCGCGAAATCGCGGACTCGCGAACACCCGCGAAATCGCGGACTCGCGAACACCCGCGAAATCGCGGACTCGCGAAATCGCGGACTCGCGAATTCGCGGACTCGCGAACACTCGCGAAATCGCGGACTCGCGAACACTCGCGAAATCGCGGACTCGCGAACACTCCCGAAATCGCGAACTCGCGAACACTCGCGAAATCGCGGACTCGCGAACACTCCCGAAATAGCGGACTCGCGAACACCCGCGAAATCGCAGACTCGCGAACACCCGCGAAATCGCGGACTCGCGAACACTCCCGAAATAGCGGACTCGCGAACACCCGCGAAATCGCAGACTCGCGAACACTCCCGAAATCGCGGACTCGCGAACACCCGCGAAATCGCGAACACCCGCGAAATCGCGGACTCGCGAACACTCCCGAAATTGCGGACTCGCGAACACCCGCGAAATCGCGGACTCGCGAACACCCGCGAAATCGCGGACTCGCGAACACCCGCGAAATCGCGGACTCGCGAAATCACGGACTCGCGAAATCGCGGACTCGGGAACACCCGCGAAATCGCGGACTCGCGAACACCAGCGAAATCGCGGAATCGCGAACACTCCCGAAATCACGGACTCGCGAAATCGCGGACTCGCGAACACTCGCGAAATCGCGGACTCGCGAAATCACGGACTCGCGAAATCGCGGACTCGCGAACACTCCCGAAATCGCGGACTCGCGAACACCTGCGAAATCGCGAACACTCCCGAAATCGCGGACTCGCGAACACCCGCGAAATCGCGGACTCGCGAACACTCGCGAAATCGCGGACTCGCGAACTCTCCCGAAATCGCGGACTCGCGAAAACCCGCGAAATCGCGGACTCGCGAACACCCGCGAAATCGCGGACTCGCGAAATCGCGGACTCGCGAACACTCCCGAAATCGCGGACTCGCGGATACGCGAACACCCGCGAAATCGCGGACTCGCGAAATCGCGGACTCGCGAACACCCGCGAAATCGCGGACTCGCGAAATCGCGGACTCGCGAAATCACGGACTCGCGAAATCGCGGACTCGCGAACACTCCCGAAATCGCGGACTCGCGAACACTCGCGAACACTCGCAAAATCGCGAAATCGCGGACTCGCAAAATCGCGGACTCGCGGACACTCGCGAAATCGCGGACTCGCGAACACCCGCGAAATCGCGGACTCGCGAACACTCGCGAAATCGCGGACTCGCGAAATCGCGGACTCGCTAACACTCCCGAAATAGCGGACTCGCGAACACCCGCGAAATCGAAGACTCGCGAACACCCTGGTGAAAACCCGCGAAATCGCGGACTCGCGAACACCCGCGAAATCGCGGACTCGCGAAATCACGGACTCGCGAAATCGCGGACTCGCGAACACTCCCGAAATCGCGGACTCGCGAACAGCCGCGAAATCGCGGACTCGCGAACACCAGCGAAATCGCGGACTCGCGAACACTCCCGAAATCGCGGACTCGCGAACACTCCCGAAATCGCGGACTCGCGAACACTCCCGCAATCGCGGACACTCCCGAAATCGCGGACTCGGGAACACCAGCGAAATCGCGGACTCGCGGACACCCGCGAAATCGCGGACTCGCGAACACTCCCGAAATCGCGGACTCGCGAACACCCGCGAAATCGCGGACTCGCGAACACTCGCGAAATCGCGGACTCGCGAACACCCGCGAAATCGCGGACTCGCGAAATCGCGGACTCGCGAACACTCGCGAAATCGCGGACTCTCGAACAATCCCGAAATTGCGGACTCGCGAACACTCGCGAATTCGCGGACTCGCGAACACTCGCGAAATCGCGGACTCGCGAACACTCGCGAAATCGCGGACTCGCGAACACTCCCGAAATCGCGAACTCGCGCGGACTCGCGAACACTCCCGAAATAGCGGACTCGCGAACACCCGCGAAATCGCAGACTCGCGAACACCCGCGAAATCGCGGACTCGCGAAATCGCGGACTCGCGAACACTCCCGAAATCGCGGACTCGCGAACACTCGCGAACACTCGCAAAATCGCGAAATCGCGGACTCGCAAAATCGCGGACTCGCGGACACTCGCGAAATCGCGGACTCGCGAACACCCGCGAAATCGCGGACTCGCGAACACTCGCGAAATCGCGGACTCGCTAACACTCCCGAAATAGCGGACTCGCGAACACCCGCGAAATCGAAGACTCGCGAACACCCTGGTGAAAACCCGCGAAATCGCGGACTCGCGAACACCCGCGAAATCGCGGACTCGCGAAATCACGGACTCGCGAAATCGCGGACTCGCGAACACTCCCGAAATCGCGGACTCGCGAACAGCCGCGAAATCGCGGACTCGCGAACACCAGCGAAATCGCGGACTCGCGAACACTCCCGAAATCGCGGACTCGCGAACACTCCCGAAATCGCGGACTCGCGAACACTCCCGAAATCGCGGACACTCCCGAAATCGCGGACTCGGGAACACCAGCGAAATCGCGGACTCGCGGACACCCGCGAAATCGCGGAATCGCGAACACTCCCGAAATCGCGGACTCGCGAACACTCCCGAAATAGCGGACTCGCGAACACCCGCGAAATCGCAGACTCGCGAACACCCGCGAAATCGCGGACTCGCGAACACTCCCGAAATAGCGGACTCGCGAACACTCGCGAAATCGCGGACTCGCGAACACTCCCGAAATCGTGAACTCGCGAACACTCGCGAAATCGCGGACTCGCGAACACTCCCGAAATAGCGGACTCGCGAACACCCGCGAAATCGCAGACTCGCGAACACCCGCGAAATCGCGGACTCGCGAACACTCCCGAAATAGCGGACTCGCGAACACTCGCGAAATCGCGGACTCGCGAACACTCGCAAAATCGCGAAATCGCGGACTCGCAAAATCGCGGGACTCGCGGACACTCGCGAAATCGCGGACTCGCGAACACCCGCGAAATCGCGGACTCGCGAACACTCGCGAAATCGCGGACTCGCGAAATCGCGGACTCGCTAACACTCCCGAAATAGCGGACTCGCTAACACTCCCGAAATAGCGGACTCGCGAACACCCTGGTGAAAACCCGCGAAATCGCGGACTCGCGAACACCCGCGAAATCGCGGACTCGCGAAATCACGGACTCGCGAAATCGCGGACTCGCGAACACTCCCGAAATCGCGGACTCGCGAACAGCCGCGAAATCGCGGACTCGCGAACACCAGCGAAATCGCGGACTCGCGAACACTCCCGAAATCGCGGACTCGCGAACACCCGCGAAATCGCGGACTCGCGAACACCCGCGAAATCGCGGACTCGCGAACACCCGCGAAATCGCGGACTCGCGAAATCGCGGACTCGCGAACAATCCCGAAATTGCGGACTCGCGGACACCCGCGAAATAGCGGACTCGCGAAATCGCGAACACTCGCGAATTCGCGGACTCGCGAACACTCGCGAAATCGCGGACTCGCGAACACTCGCGACATCGCGGACTCGCGAACACTCCCGAAATCGCGGACTCGCGAACACTCCCGAAATAGCGGACTCGCGAACACCAGCGAAATCGCGGACTCGCGAACACTCCCGAAATCGCGGACTCGCGAACACCCGCGAAATCGCGGACTCGCGAAATCGCGGACTCGCGAATACTCCCGACATCGCCGACTCGCGAACACTCCCGAAATCGCGGACTCGCGAACACTCCCGAAATAGCGGACTCGCGAACACCAGCGAAATCGCGGACTCGCGAACACTCCCGAAATCGCGGACTCGCGAACACCCGCGAAATCGCGGACTCGCGAAATCGCGGACTCGCGAATACTCCCGACATCGCGGACTCGCGAACACTCCCGAAATCGCGGACTCGCGAACACTCCCGAAATCGCGAAATCGCGGACTCGCGAACACTCGCGAAATTGCGGACTCGCGAACACTCGCGAAATCGCGGACTCGCGAACACTCGCGAAATCGCGGACTCGCGAACACCCGCGAAATCGCGGACTCGCGAACACCCGCGAAATAGCGGACTCGCGAAATCGCGAACACTCGCGAATTCGCGGACTCGCGAACACTCGCGAAATCGCGGACTCGCGAACACTCGCGAAATCGCGGACTCGCGAACACTCCCGAAATCGCGGACTCGCGAACACTCCCGAAATCGCGTACTCGCGAACACCCGCGAAATCGCGGACTCGCGAAATCGCGGACTCGCGAATACTCCCGACATCGCGGACTCGCGAACACTCCCGAAATCGCGGACTCGCGAACACTCCCGAAATCGCGAAATCGCGGACTCGCGAACACTCGCGAAATCGCGGACTCGCGAACACTCGCGAAATCGCGGACTCGCGAAAACCCGCGAAATCGCGGACTCGCGAACACTCCCGAAATTGCGGACTCGCGAACACCCGCGAAATCGCGGACTCGCGAACACCCGCGAAATCGCGGACTCGCGAAATCACGGACTCGCGAAATCACGGACTCGCGAAATCGCGGACTCGCGAACACTCGCGAAATCGCGGACTCGGGAACACCCGCGAAATCGCGGACTGGCGAACACCAGCGAAATCGCGGAATCGCGAACACTCCCGAAATCACGGACTCGCGAAATCGCGGACTCGCGAACACTCGCGAAATCGCGGACTCGCGAAATCACGGACTCGCGAAATCGCGGACTCGCGAACACTCCCGAAATCGCGGACTCGCGAACACTCCCGAAATCGCGGACTCGCGAACACCCGCGAAATCGCGGACTCGCGAACACCCGCGAAATCGCGGACTCGCGAACACCCGCGAAATCGCGGACTCGCGAAATCGCGGACTCGCGAAATCGCGGACTCGCGAACACTCGCGAAATCGCGGACTCTCGAACAATCCCGAAATAGCGGACTCGCGAACACCCTGGTGAAAACCCGCGAAATCGCGGACTCGCGAACACCCGCGAAATCGCGGACTCGCGAAATCACGGACTCGCGAAATCGCGGACTCGCGAACACTCCCGAAATCGCGGACTCGCGAACAGCCGCGAAATCGCGGACTCGCGAACACCAGCGAAATCGCGGACTCGCGAACACTCCCGAAATCGCGGACTCGCGAACACCCGCGAAATCGCGGACTCGCGAACACCCGCGAAATCGCGGACTCGCGAACACCCGCGAAATCGCGGACTCGCGAAATCGCGGACTCGCGAACAATCCCGAAATTGCGGACTCGCGGACACCCGCGAAATAGCGGACTCGCGAAATCGCGAACACTCGCGAATTCGCGGACTCGCGAACACTCGCGAAATCGCGGACTCGCGAACACTCGCGACATCGCGGACTCGCGAACACTCCCGAAATCGCGGACTCGCGAACACTCCCGAAATAGCGGACTCGCGAACACCAGCGAAATCGCGGACTCGCGAACACTCCCGAAATCGCGGACTCGCGAACACCCGCGAAATCGCGGACTCGCGAAATCGCGGACTCGCGAATACTCCCGACATCGCCGACTCGCGAACACTCCCGAAATCGCGGACTCGCGAACACTCCCGAAATAGCGGACTCGCGAACACCAGCGAAATCGCGGACTCGCGAACACTCCCGAAATCGCGGACTCGCGAACACCCGCGAAATCGCGGACTCGCGAAATCGCGGACTCGCGAATACTCCCGACATCGCGGACTCGCGAACACTCCCGAAATCGCGGACTCGCGAACACTCCCGAAATCGCGAAATCGCGGACTCGCGAACACTCGCGAAATTGCGGACTCGCGAACACTCGCGAAATCGCGGACTCGCGAACACTCGCGAAATCGCGGACTCGCGAACACCCGCGAAATCGCGGACTCGCGAACACCCGCGAAATAGCGGACTCGCGAAATCGCGAACACTCGCGAATTCGCGGACTCGCGAACACTCGCGAAATCGCGGACTCGCGAACACTCGCGAAATCGCGGACTCGCGAACACTCCCGAAATCGCGGACTCGCGAACACTCCCGAAATCGCGTACTCGCGAACACCCGCGAAATCGCGGACTCGCGAAATCGCGGACTCGCGAATACTCCCGACATCGCGGACTCGCGAACACTCCCGAAATCGCGGACTCGCGAACACTCCCGAAATCGCGAAATCGCGGACTCGCGAACACTCGCGAAATCGCGGACTCGCGAACACTCGCGAAATCGCGGACTCGCGAAAACCCGCGAAATCGCGGACTCGCGAACACTCCCGAAATTGCGGACTCGCGAACACCCGCGAAATCGCGGACTCGCGAACACCCGCGAAATCGCGGACTCGCGAAATCACGGACTCGCGAAATCACGGACTCGCGAAATCGCGGACTCGCGAACACTCGCGAAATCGCGGACTCGGGAACACCCGCGAAATCGCGGACTGGCGAACACCAGCGAAATCGCGGAATCGCGAACACTCCCGAAATCACGGACTCGCGAAATCGCGGACTCGCGAACACTCGCGAAATCGCGGACTCGCGAAATCACGGACTCGCGAAATCGCGGACTCGCGAACACTCCCGAAATCGCGGACTCGCGAACACTCCCGAAATCGCGGACTCGCGAACACCCGCGAAATCGCGGACTCGCGAACACCCGCGAAATCGCGGACTCGCGAACACCCGCGAAATCGCGGACTCGCGAAATCGCGGACTCGCGAAATCGCGGACTCGCGAACACTCGCGAAATCGCGGACTCTCGAACAATCCCGAAATAGCGGACTCGCGAACACCCTGGTGAAAACCCGCGAAATCGCGGACTCGCGAACACCCGCGAAATCGCGGACTCGCGAAATCACGGACTCGCGAAATCGCGGACTCGCGAACACTCCCGAAATCGCGGACTCGCGAACAGCCGCGAAATCGCGGACTCGCGAACACCAGCGAAATCGCGGACTCGCGAACACTCCCGAAATCGCGGACTCGCGAACACCCGCGAAATCGCGGACTCGCGAACACCCGCGAAATCGCGGACTCGCGAACACCCGCGAAATCGCGGACTCGCGAAATCGCGGACTCGCGAACAATCCCGAAATTGCGGACTCGCGGACACCCGCGAAATAGCGGACTCGCGAAATCGCGAACACTCGCGAATTCGCGGACTCGCGAACACTCGCGAAATCGCGGACTCGCGAACACTCGCGACATCGCGGACTCGCGAACACTCCCGAAATCGCGGACTCGCGAACACTCCCGAAATAGCGGACTCGCGAACACCAGCGAAATCGCGGACTCGCGAACACTCCCGAAATCGCGGACTCGCGAACACCCGCGAAATCGCGGACTCGCGAAATCGCGGACTCGCGAATACTCCCGACATCGCCGACTCGCGAACACTCCCGAAATCGCGGACTCGCGAACACTCCCGAAATAGCGGACTCGCGAACACCAGCGAAATCGCGGACTCGCGAACACTCCCGAAATCGCGGACTCGCGAACACCCGCGAAATCGCGGACTCGCGAAATCGCGGACTCGCGAATACTCCCGACATCGCGGACTCGCGAACACTCCCGAAATCGCGGACTCGCGAACACTCCCGAAATCGCGAAATCGCGGACTCGCGAACACTCGCGAAATTGCGGACTCGCGAACACTCGCGAAATCGCGGACTCGCGAACACTCGCGAAATCGCGGACTCGCGAACACCCGCGAAATCGCGGACTCGCGAACACCCGCGAAATAGCGGACTCGCGAAATCGCGAACACTCGCGAATTCGCGGACTCGCGAACACTCGCGAAATCGCGGACTCGCGAACACTCGCGAAATCGCGGACTCGCGAACACTCCCGAAATCGCGGACTCGCGAACACTCCCGAAATCGCGTACTCGCGAACACCCGCGAAATCGCGGACTCGCGAAATCGCGGACTCGCGAATACTCCCGACATCGCGGACTCGCGAACACTCCCGAAATCGCGGACTCGCGAACACTCCCGAAATCGCGAAATCGCGGACTCGCGAACACTCGCGAAATCGCGGACTCGCGAACACTCGCGAAATCGCGGACTCGCGAAAACCCGCGAAATCGCGGACTCGCGAACACTCCCGAAATTGCGGACTCGCGAACACCCGCGAAATCGCGG
Source organism: Conger conger (assembly GCF_963514075.1). Classification (NCBI taxonomy): domain Eukaryota; kingdom Metazoa; phylum Chordata; class Actinopteri; order Anguilliformes; family Congridae; genus Conger; species Conger conger. The sequence goes on from NC_083767.1 coordinate 188,010, forward strand.
ACTCGCGAACACCCGCGAAATCGCGGACTCGCGAAATCACGGACTCGCGAAATCACGGACTCGCGAAATCGCGGACTCGCGAACACTCGCGAAATCGCGGACTCGGGAACACCCGCGAAATCGCGGACTGGCGAACACCAGCGAAATCGCGGAATCGCGAACACTCCCGAAATCACGGACTCGCGAAATCGCGGACTCGCGAACACTCGCGAAATCGCGGACTCGCGAAATCACGGACTCGCGAAATCGCGGACTCGCGAACACTCCCGAAATCGCGGACTCGCGAACACTCCCGAAATCGCGGACTCGCGAACACCCGCGAAATCGCGGACTCGCGAACACCCGCGAAATCGCGGACTCGCGAACACCCGCGAAATCGCGGACTCGCGAAATCGCGGACTCGCGAAATCGCGGACTCGCGAACACTCGCGAAATCGCGGACTCGCGAACACCCGCGAAATCGCGGACTCGCGAAATCGCGGACTCGCGAAATCGCGGACTCGCGAACACTCGCGAAATCGCGGACTCTCGAACAATCCCGAAATTGCGGACTCGCGAACACCCGCGAAATAGCGGACTCGCGAAATCGCGAACACTCGCGAATTCGCGGACTCGCGAACACTCGCGAAATCGCGGACTCGCGAACACTCGCGAAATCGCGGACTCGCGAACACTCCCGAAATCGCGAACTCGCGAACACTCGCGAAATCGCGGACTCGCGAACACTCCCGAAATAGCGGACTCGCGAACACCCGCGAAATCGCAGACTCGCGAACACCCGCGAAATCGCGGACTCGCGAAATCGCGGACTCGCGAACACTCGCGAAATCGCGGATTCTCGAACAATCCCGAAATTGCGGACTCGCGAACACCCGCGAAATAGCGGACTCGCGAAATCGCGAACACTCGCGAATTCGCGGACTCGCGAACACTCGCGAATTCGCGGACTCGCGAACACTCGCGAAATCGCGGACTCGCGAACACTCGCGAAATCGCGGACTCGCGAACACTCCCGAAATCGCGAACTCGCGAACACTCGCGAAATCGCGGACTCGCGAACACTCCCGAAATAGCGGACTCGCGAACACCCGCGAAATCGCAGACTCGCGAACACCCGCGAAATCGCGGACTCGCGAACACTCCCGAAATAGCGGACTCGCGAACACCCGCGAAATCGCAGACTCGCGAACACTCCCGAAATCGCGGACTCGCGAACACCCGCGAAATCGCGAACACCCGCGAAATCGCGGACTCGCGAACACTCCCGAAATTGCGGACTCGCGAACACCCGCGAAATCGCGGACTCGCGAACACCCGCGAAATCGCGGACTCGCGAACACCCGCGAAATCGCGGACTCGCGAAATCACGGACTCGCGAAATCGCGGACTCGGGAACACCCGCGAAATCGCGGACTCGCGAACACCAGCGAAATCGCGGAATCGCGAACACTCCCGAAATCACGGACTCGCGAAATCGCGGACTCGCGAACACTCGCGAAATCGCGGACTCGCGAAATCACGGACTCGCGAAATCGCGGACTCGCGAACACTCCCGAAATCGCGGACTCGCGAACACCTGCGAAATCGCGAACACTCCCGAAATCGCGGACTCGCGAACACCCGCGAAATCGCGGACTCGCGAACACTCGCGAAATCGCGGACTCGCGAACTCTCCCGAAATCGCGGACTCGCGAAAACCCGCGAAATCGCGGACTCGCGAACACCCGCGAAATCGCGGACTCGCGAAATCGCGGACTCGCGAACACTCCCGAAATCGCGGACTCGCGGATACGCGAACACCCGCGAAATCGCGGACTCGCGAAATAGCGGACTCGCGAACACCCGCGAAATCGCGGACTCGCGAAATCGCGGACTCGCGAAATCACGGACTCGCGAAATCGCGGACTCGCGAACACTCCCGAAATCGCGGACTCGCGAACACTCGCGAACACTCGCAAAATCGCGAAATCGCGGACTCGCAAAATCGCGGACTCGCGGACACTCGCGAAATCGCGGACTCGCGGACACCCGCGAAATCGCGGACTCGCGAACACTCCCGAAATCGCGGACTCGCGAACACCCGCGAAATCGCGGACTCGCGAACACCCGCGAAATCGCGGACTCGCGAACACCCGCGAAATCGCGGACTCGCGAAATCGCGGACTCGCGAACACTCGCGAAATCGCGGACTCTCGAACAATCCCGAAATTGCGGACTCGCGAACACTCGCGAATTCGCGGACTCGCGAACACTCGCGAAATCGCGGACTCGCGAACACTCGCGAAATCGCGGACTCGCGAACACTCCCGAAATCGCGAACTCGCGCGGACTCGCGAACACTCCCGAAATAGCGGACTCGCGAATACCCGCGAAATCGCAGACTCGCGAACACCCGCGAAATCGCGGACTCGCGAAATCGCGGACTCGCGAACACTCCCGAAATCGCGGACTCGCGAACACTCGCGAACACTCGCAAAATCGCGAAATCGCGGACTCGCAAAATCGCGGACTCGCGGACACTCGCGAAATCACGGACTCGCGAACACCCGCGAAATCGCGGACTCGCGAACACTCGCGAAATCGCGGACTCGCTAACACTCCCGAAATAGCGGACTCGCGAACACCCGCGAAATCGAAGACTCGCGAACACCCTGGTGAAAACCCGCGAAATCGCGGACTCGCGAACACCCGCGAAATCGCGGACTCGCGAACACCCGCGAAATCGCGGACTCGCGAAATCGCGGACTCGCGAACACTCGCGAAATCGCGGACTCTCGAACAATCCCGAAATTGCGGACTCGCGAACACTCGCGAATTCGCGGACTCGCGAACACTCGCGAAATCGCGGACTCGCGAAATCGCGGACTCTCGAACAATCCCGAAATTGCGGACTCGCGAACACCCGCGAAATAGCGGACTCGCGAAATCGCGAACACTCGCGAATTCGCGGACTCGCGAACACTCGCGAAATCGCGGACTCGCGAACACTCGCGAAATCGCGGACTCGCGAACACTCCCGAAATCGCGAACTCGCGAACACTCGCGAAATCGCGGACTCGCGAACACTACCCGAAATAGCGGACTAGCGAACACCCGCGAAATCGCAGACTCGCGAACACCCGCGAAATCGCGGACTCGCGAACACTCCCGAAATAGCGGACTCGCGAACACCCGCGAAATCGCGGACTCGCGAACACCCGCGAAATCGCGGACTCGCGAACACTCCCGAAATTGCGGACTCGCGAACACCCGCGAAATCGCGGACTCGCGAACACCCGCGAAATCGCGGACTCGCAAACACCCGCGAAATCGCGGACTCGCGAAATCACGGACTCGCGAAATCGCGGACTCGCGAACACCCGCGAAATCGCGGACTCGCGAAATCACGGACTCGCGAAATCGCGGACTCGCGAACACTCCCGAAATCGCGGACTCGCGAACACCTGCGAAATCGCGAACACTCCCGAAATCGCGGACTCGCGAACACCCGCGAAATCGCGGACTCGCGAACACTCGCGAAATCGCGGACTCGCGAACTCTCCCGAAATCGCGGACTCGCGAAAACCCGCGAAATCGCGGACTCGCGAACACCCGCGAAATCGCGGACTCGCGAAATCGCGGACTCGCGAACACTCCCGAAATCGCGGACTCGCGGATACGCGAAATCGCGGAATCGCGAACACCCGCGAAATCGCGGACTCGCGAAATCGCGGACTCGCGAAATCGCGGACTCGCGAACACCCGCGAAATCGCGGACTCGCGAAATCGCGGACTCGCGAAATCACGGACTCGCGAAATCGCGGACTCGCGAACACTCCCGAAATCGCGGACTCGCGAACACTCGCGAACACTCGCAAAATCGCGAAATCGCGGACTCGCGGACTCGCGGACACTCGCGAAATCGCGGACTCGCGAACACCCGCGAAATCGCGGACTCGCGAACACTCGCGAAATCGCGGACTCGCGAACACTCCCGAAATAGCGGACTCGCGAACACCCGCGAAATCGCAGACTCGCGAACACCCGCGAAATCGCAGACTCGCGAACACCCGCGAAATCGCGGACTCGCGAACACTCGCGAAATCGCGGACTCTCGAACAATCCCGAAATTGCGGACTCGCGAACACCCGCGAAATAGCGGACTCGCGAAATCGCGAAATCGCGAACACTCGCGAATTCGCGGACTCGCGAACACTCGCGAAATCGCGGACTCGCGAACACTCGCGAAATCGCGGACTCGCGAACACTCCCGAAATCGCGAACTCGCGAACACTCGCGAAATCGCGGACTCGCGAACACTCCCGAAATCGCGAACTCGCGAACACCCGCGAAATCGCGGACTCGCGAACACCCGCGAAATGGCGGACTCGCGAACACCCGCGAAATCGCGGACTCGCGAACACCCGCGAAATCGGGGACTCGCGAACACTCGCGAAATCGCGGACTGGCGAACACCCGCGAAATCGCGTACTCGCGAACACTCGCGAAATCGCGTACTCGCGAACACTCGCGAAATCGCGGACTCGCGAAATCGCGGACTCGCTAACACTCCCGAAATAGCGGACTCGCGAACACCCGCGAAATCGAAGACTCGCGAACACCCTGGCGAACACCCGCGAAATCGCGGACTCGCGAATACTCCCGACATCGCGGACTCGCGAACACTCCCGAAATCGCGGACTCGCGAACACTCTCGAAATCGCGGACTCGCGAACACCAGCGAAATCGCGGACTCGCGAACACTCTCGAAATCGCGGACTCGCGAACACCAGCGAAATCGCGGACTCGCGAACACCCGCGAAATCGGGGACTCGCGAACACTCGCGAAATCGCGGACTTGCGAACACCCGGGAAATCGCGAAATCGCGGACTCGCGAACACTCCCGAAATCGCGGACTCGCGAACACCCGCGAAATCGCGGACTCGCGAACACCCGCGAAATCGCGGACTCGCGAAATCGCGGACTCGCGAACAATCGCGAAATCGCGGACACTCGAACAATCCCGAAATCGCGGACTCTCGAACAATCCCGAAATTGCGGACTCGCGAACACCCGCGAAATAGCGGACTCGCGAAATCGCGAACACTCGCGAATTCGCGGACTCGCGAACACTCGCGAAATCGCGGACTCGCGAACACTCGCGAAATCGCGGACTCGCGAACACTCCCGAAATCGCGAACTCGCGAACACCCGCGAAATCGCAGACTCGCGAACACCCGCGAAATCGCGGACTCGCGAAATCGCGGACTCGCGAACACTCGCGAAATCGCGGACTCTCGAACAATCCCGAAATTGCGGACTCGCGAACACCCCCGAAATAGCGGACTCGCGAAATCGCGAACAATCGCGAATTCGCGGACTCGCGAACACTCGCGAAATCGCGGACTCGCGAACACTCGCGAAATCGCGGACTCGCGAACACTCGCGAAATCGCGGACTCGCGAACACTCCCGAAATCGCGAACTCGCGAACACTCGCGAAATCGCGGACTCGCGAACACTCCCGAAATAGCGGACTCGCGAACACCCGCGAAATCGCAGACTCGCGAACACTCCCGAAATCGCGGACTCGCGAACACTCCCGAAATAGCGGACTCGCGAACACCCGCGAAATCGCAGACTCGCGAACACTCCCGAAATCGCGGACTCGCGAACACCCGCGAAATCGCGGACTCGCGAAATCGCGGACTCGCGAATACTCCCGACATCGCGGACTCGCGAACACTCCCGAAATCGCGGACTCGCGAACACTCCCGAAATCGCGAAATCGCGGACTCGCGAACACTCACGAAATCGCGGACTCGCGAACACTCGCGAAATCGCGGACTCGCGAAATCGCGGACTCGCGAACACTCGCGAAATCGCGGACTCGCGAACACCCGCGAAATCGCGGACTCGCGAACACTCCCGAAATTGCGGACTCGCGAACACCCGCGAAATCGCGGACTCGCGAACACCCGCGAAATCGCGGACTCGCGAAATCACGGACTCGCGAAATCGCGGAACCGGGAACACCCGCGAAATCGCGGACTCGCGAACACCAGCGAAATCGCGGAATCGCGAACACTCCCGAAATCACGGACTCGCGAAATCGCGGACTCGCGAACACTCCCGAAATCGCGGACTCGCGAACACCTGCGAAATCGCGAACACTCCCGAAATCGCGGACTCGCGAACACCCGCGAAATCGCGGACTCGCGAACACTCCCGAAATCGCGGACTCGCGAACACCCGCGAAATCGCGGACTCGCGAACACTCCCGAAATCGCGGACTCGCGAACACTCGCGAAATCGCGGACTCGCGAACACTCCCGAAATAGCGGACTCGCGAACACCCGCGAAATCGCAGACTCGCGAACACTCCCGAAATCGCGGACTCGCGAACACCAGCGAAATCGCGGACTCGCGAACACTCCCGAAATCGCGGACTCGCGAACACCCGCGAAATCGCGGACTCGCGAAATCGCGGACTCGCGAATACTCCCGACATCGCGGACTCGCGAACACTCGCGAAATCGCGGACTCGGGAACACTCGCGAAATCGCGGACTCGCGAACACTCCCGAAATCGCGGACTCGCGAACACTCCCGAAATCGCGGACTCGCGGATACGCGAAATCGCGGACTCGCGAACACCCGCGAAATCGCGGACTCGCGAACACCCGCGAAATCACGCACTCGCGAACACCCGCGAAATCGCGGACTCGCGAACACCCGCGAAATCGCGGACTCGCGAACACCCGCGAAATCGCGGACTCGCGGACACTCGCGAAATCGCGGACTCGCGAACCCCCGCGAAATCGCGGACTCGCGAACACCCGCGAAATCGCGGAATCGCGAACACTCCCGAAATCGCGGACTCGCGAACATTCCCGAAATCGCGGACTCGCGAACACCCGCGAAATCGCGGACTCGCGAAAACTCGCGAATTCGCGGACTCGCGAAAACTCGCGAAATCGCGGACTCGCGAACACTCGCGAAATCGCGGACTCGCGAACACCCGCGAAATCGCGGACTCGCGAACACCCGCGAAATCGCGGACTCGCGAACACCCGCGAAATCTCCCGAAATCGCGGACTCGCGAACACTCCCGAAATCGCGGACTCGCGAACACCCGCGAAATCGCTGACTCGCGAACAGTCGCGAAATCGCGGACTCGCGAACACTCGCGAACACCCGCGAAATCGCGGACTCGCGAAATCGCGGACTCGCGAACACTCGCGAAATCGCGGACTCTCGAACAATCCCGAAATTGCGGACTCGCGAACACCCCCGAAATAGCGGACTCGCGAAATCGCGAACAATCGCGAATTCGCGGACTCGCGAACACTCGCGAAATCGCGGACTCGCGAACACTCGCGAAATCGCGGACTCGCGAACACTCGCGAAATCGCGGACTCGCGAACACTCCCGAAATCGCGAACTCGCGAACACTCGCGAAATCGCGGACTCGCGAACACTCCCGAAATCGCGGACTCGCGAACACCCGCGAAATCGCGGACTCGCGAACACCCGCGAAATCGCGGACTCGCGAACACCAGCGAAATCGCGGACTCGCGAACACCCGCGAAATCGGGGACTCGCGAACACTCGCGAAATCGCGGACTTGCGAACACCCGGGAAATCGCGAAATCGCGGACTCGCGAACACCCGCGAAATCGCGGAATCGCGAACACTCCCGAAATCGCGGACTCGCGAACACTCCCGAAATCGCGGACTCGCGAACACCCGCGAAATCGCGGACTCGCGAAATCGCGAACACTCGCGAATTCGCGGACTCGCGAACACTCGCGAATTCGCGGACTCGCGAAAACTCGCGAAATCGCGGACTCGCGAAATCGCGGACTCGCGAAATCGCGGACTCGCGAACACTCGCGAAATCGCGGACTCGCGAAATCACGGACTCGCGAAATCGCGGACTCGCGAACACTCCCGAAATCGCGGACTCGCGAACACTCCCGAAATCGCGGACTCGCGAACACCCGCGAAATCGCGGACTCGCGAACACCCGCGAAATCGCGGACTCGCGAACACCCGCGAAATCGCGGACTCGCGAAATCGCGGACTCGCGAAATCGCGGACTCGCGAACACTCGCGAAATCGCGGACTCTCGAACAATCCCGAAATAGCGGACTCGCGAACACCCTGGTGAAAACCCGCGAAATCGCGGACTCGCGAACACCCGCGAAATCGCGGACTCGCGAAATCACGGACTCGCGAAATCGCGGACTCGCGAACACTCCCGAAATCGCGGACTCGCGAACAGCCGCGAAATCGCGGACTCGCGAACACCAGCGAAATCGCGGACTCGCGAACACTCCCGAAATCGCGGACTCGCGAACACCCGCGAAATCGCGGACTCGCGAACACCCGCGAAATCGCGGACTCGCGAACACCCGCGAAATCGCGGACTCGCGAAATCGCGGACTCGCGAACAATCCCGAAATTGCGGACTCGCGGACACCCGCGAAATAGCGGACTCGCGAAATCGCGAACACTCGCGAATTCGCGGACTCGCGAACACTCGCGAAATCGCGGACTCGCGAACACTCGCGACATCGCGGACTCGCGAACACTCCCGAAATCGCGGACTCGCGAACACTCCCGAAATAGCGGACTCGCGAACACCAGCGAAATCGCGGACTCGCGAACACTCCCGAAATCGCGGACTCGCGAACACCCGCGAAATCGCGGACTCGCGAAATCGCGGACTCGCGAATACTCCCGACATCGCCGACTCGCGAACACTCCCGAAATCGCGGACTCGCGAACACTCCCGAAATAGCGGACTCGCGAACACCAGCGAAATCGCGGACTCGCGAACACTCCCGAAATCGCGGACTCGCGAACACCCGCGAAATCGCGGACTCGCGAAATCGCGGACTCGCGAATACTCCCGACATCGCGGACTCGCGAACACTCCCGAAATCGCGGACTCGCGAACACTCCCGAAATCGCGAAATCGCGGACTCGCGAACACTCGCGAAATTGCGGACTCGCGAACACTCGCGAAATCGCGGACTCGCGAACACTCGCGAAATCGCGGACTCGCGAACACCCGCGAAATCGCGGACTCGCGAACACCCGCGAAATAGCGGACTCGCGAAATCGCGAACACTCGCGAATTCGCGGACTCGCGAACACTCGCGAAATCGCGGACTCGCGAACACTCGCGAAATCGCGGACTCGCGAACACTCCCGAAATCGCGGACTCGCGAACACTCCCGAAATCGCGTACTCGCGAACACCCGCGAAATCGCGGACTCGCGAAATCGCGGACTCGCGAATACTCCCGACATCGCGGACTCGCGAACACTCCCGAAATCGCGGACTCGCGAACACTCCCGAAATCGCGAAATCGCGGACTCGCGAACACTCGCGAAATCGCGGACTCGCGAACACTCGCGAAATCGCGGACTCGCGAAAACCCGCGAAATCGCGGACTCGCGAACACTCCCGAAATTGCGGACTCGCGAACACCCGCGAAATCGCGGACTCGCGAACACCCGCGAAATCGCGGACTCGCGAAATCACGGACTCGCGAAATCACGGACTCGCGAAATCGCGGACTCGCGAACACTCGCGAAATCGCGGACTCGGGAACACCCGCGAAATCGCGGACTGGCGAACACCAGCGAAATCGCGGAATCGCGAACACTCCCGAAATCACGGACTCGCGAAATCGCGGACTCGCGAACACTCGCGAAATCGCGGACTCGCGAAATCACGGACTCGCGAAATCGCGGACTCGCGAACACTCCCGAAATCGCGGACTCGCGAACACTCCCGAAATCGCGGACTCGCGAACACCCGCGAAATCGCGGACTCGCGAACACCCGCGAAATCGCGGACTCGCGAACACCCGCGAAATCGCGGACTCGCGAAATCGCGGACTCGCGAAATCGCGGACTCGCGAACACTCGCGAAATCGCGGACTCTCGAACAATCCCGAAATAGCGGACTCGCGAACACCCTGGTGAAAACCCGCGAAATCGCGGACTCGCGAACACCCGCGAAATCGCGGACTCGCGAAATCACGGACTCGCGAAATCGCGGACTCGCGAACACTCCCGAAATCGCGGACTCGCGAACAGCCGCGAAATCGCGGACTCGCGAACACCAGCGAAATCGCGGACTCGCGAACACTCCCGAAATCGCGGACTCGCGAACACCCGCGAAATCGCGGACTCGCGAACACCCGCGAAATCGCGGACTCGCGAACACCCGCGAAATCGCGGACTCGCGAAATCGCGGACTCGCGAACAATCCCGAAATTGCGGACTCGCGGACACCCGCGAAATAGCGGACTCGCGAAATCGCGAACACTCGCGAATTCGCGGACTCGCGAACACTCGCGAAATCGCGGACTCGCGAACACTCGCGACATCGCGGACTCGCGAACACTCCCGAAATCGCGGACTCGCGAACACTCCCGAAATAGCGGACTCGCGAACACCAGCGAAATCGCGGACTCGCGAACACTCCCGAAATCGCGGACTCGCGAACACCCGCGAAATCGCGGACTCGCGAAATCGCGGACTCGCGAATACTCCCGACATCGCCGACTCGCGAACACTCCCGAAATCGCGGACTCGCGAACACTCCCGAAATAGCGGACTCGCGAACACCAGCGAAATCGCGGACTCGCGAACACTCCCGAAATCGCGGACTCGCGAACACCCGCGAAATCGCGGACTCGCGAAATCGCGGACTCGCGAATACTCCCGACATCGCGGACTCGCGAACACTCCCGAAATCGCGGACTCGCGAACACTCCCGAAATCGCGAAATCGCGGACTCGCGAACACTCGCGAAATCGCGGACTCGCGAACACTCCCGAAATCGCGGACTCGCGAACACTCCCGAAATCGCGTACTCGCGAACACCCGCGAAATCGCGGACTCGCGAAATCGCGGACTCGCGAATACTCCCGACATCGCGGACTCGCGAACACTCCCGAAATCGCGGACTCGCGAACACTCCCGAAATCGCGAAATCGCGGACTCGCGAACACTCGCGAAATCGCGGACTCGCGAACACTCGCGAAATCGCGGACTCGCGAAAACCCGCGAAATCGCGGACTCGCGAACACTCCCGAAATTGCGGACTCGCGAACACCCGCGAAATCGCGGACTCGCGAACACCCGCGAAATCGCGGACTCGCGAAATCACGGACTCGCGAAATCACGGACTCGCGAAATCGCGGACTCGCGAACACTCGCGAAATCGCGGACTCGGGAACACCCGCGAAATCGCGGACTGGCGAACACCAGCGAAATCGCGGAATCGCGAACACTCCCGAAATCACGGACTCGCGAAATCGCGGACTCGCGAACACTCGCGAAATCGCGGACTCGCGAAATCACGGACTCGCGAAATCGCGGACTCGCGAACACTCCCGAAATCGCGGACTCGCGAACACTCCCGAAATCGCGGACTCGCGAACACCCGCGAAATCGCGGACTCGCGAACACCCGCGAAATCGCGGACTCGCGAACACCCGCGAAATCGCGGACTCGCGAAATCGCGGACTCGCGAAATCGCGGACTCGCGAACACTCGCGAAATCGCGGACTCGCGAACACCCGCGAAATCGCGGACTCGCGAAATCGCGGACTCGCGAAATCGCGGACTCGCGAACACTCGCGAAATCGCGGACTCTCGAACAATCCCGAAATTGCGGACTCGCGAACACCCGCGAAATAGCGGACTCGCGAAATCGCGAACACTCGCGAATTCGCGGACTCGCGAACACTCGCGAAATCGCGGACTCGCGAACACTCGCGAAATCGCGGACTCGCGAACACTCCCGAAATCGCGAACTCGCGAACACTCGCGAAATCGCGGACTCGCGAACACTCCCGAAATAGCGGACTCGCGAACACCCGCGAAATCGCAGACTCGCGAACACCCGCGAAATCGCGGACTCGCGAAATCGCGGACTCGCGAACACTCGCGAAATCGCGGATTCTCGAACAATCCCGAAATTGCGGACTCGCGAACACCCGCGAAATAGCGGACTCGCGAAATCGCGAACACTCGCGAATTCGCGGACTCGCGAACACTCGCGAAATCGCGGACTCGCGAACACTCGCGAAATCGCGGACTCGCGAACACTCCCGAAATCGCGAACTCGCGAACACTCGCGAAATCGCGGACTCGCGAACACTCCCGAAATAGCGGACTCGCGAACACCCGCGAAATCGCAGACTCGCGAACACCCGCGAAATCGCGGACTCGCGAACACTCCCGAAATCGCGGACTCGCGAACACCTGCGAAATCGCGAACACTCCCGAAATCGCGGACTCGCGAACACCCGCGAAATCGCGGACTCGCGAACACTCGCGAAATCGCGGACTCGCGAACTCTCCCGAAATCGCGGACTCGCGAAAACCCGCGAAATCGCGGACTCGCGAACACCCGCGAAATCGCGGACTCGCGAACACTCCCGAAATCGCGGACTCGCGGATACGCGAAATCGCGGACTCGCGAACACCCGCGAAATCGCGGACTCGCGAAATCGCGGACTCGCGAAATCGCGGACACGCGAAATCGCGGACTCGCGAACACCCGCGAAATCGCGGACTCGCGAAATCGCGGACTCGCGAAATCACGGACTCGCGAAATCGCGGACTCGCGAACACTCCGAAATCGCGGACTCGCGAACACTCGCGAACACTCGCAAAATCGCGAAATCGCGGACTCGCGAAATCGCGGACTCGCGAACACCCGCGAAATCGCAGACTCGCGAACACCCGCGAAATCGCGGACTCGCGAAATCACGGACTCGCGAAATCGCGGACTCGGGAACACCCGCGAAATCGCGGACTCGCGAACACCAGCGAAATCGCGGAATCGCGAACACTCCCGAAATCACGGACTCGCGAAATCGCGGACTCGCGAACACTCGCGAAATCGCGGACTCGCGAAATCACGGACTCGCGAAATCGCGGACTCGCGAACACTCCGAAATCGCGGACTCGCGAACACCCGCGAAATCGAAGACTCGCGAACACCCTGGTGAAAACCCGCGAAAATCGCGGACTCGCGAACACCCGCGAAATCGCGGACTCGCGAAATCACGGACTCGCGAAATCGCGGACTCGCGAACACTCCCGAAATCGCGGACTCGCGAACAGCCGCGAAATCGCGGACTCGCGAACACCAGCGAAATCGCGGACTCGCGAACACTCCGATCGAAATCGCTGGACCTCGCGAACACTCCCGAAATCGCGGACTCGCGAACACTCCGAAATCGCGGACACTCCCGAAATCGCGGACTCGGAACACCAGCGAAATCGCGGACTCGCGGACACCCGCGAAATCGCGGACTCGCGAACACTCCCGAAATCGCGAACACCCCGAAATAGCGGACTCGCGGACTCGCGAACACCCGCGAAATCGCGGAATCGCGAACACTCCCGAAATCGCGGACTCGCGAACACTCCCGAAATCGCGGACTCGCGAATACCCGCGAAATCGCGGACTCGCGAAATCGCGAAATCGCGGACTCGCAAAATCGCGGACTCGCGGACACTCGCGAAATCGCGGACTCGCGAACACCCGCGAAATCGCGTACTCGCGAACACTCGCGAAATCGCGGACTCGCGAAATCGCGGACTCGCTAACACTCCCGAAATAGCGACTCGCGAACACCCGCGAAATCGAAGACTCGCGAACACCCTGGTGAAAACCCGCGAAATCGCGGACTCGCGAACACCCGCGAAATCGCGGACTCGCGAAATCACGGACTCGCGAAATCGCGGACTCGCGAAATCGCGGACTCGCGAACACTCGCGAAATCGCGGACACTCGAACAATCCCGAAATCGCGGACTCTCGAACAATCCCGAAATTGCGGACTCGCGAACACCCGCGAAATAGCGGACTCGCGAAATCGCGAACACTCGCGAATTCGCGGACTCGCGAACACTCGCGAAATCGCGGACTCGCGAACACTCGCGAAATCGCGGACTCGCGAACACTCCCGAAATCGCGAACTCGCGAACACCCGCGAAATCGCAGACTCGCGAACACCCGCGAAATCGCGGACTCGCGAAATCGCGGACTCGCGAACACTCGCGAAATCGCGGACTCTCGAACAATCCCGAAATTGCGGACTCGCGAACACCCCCGAAATAGCGGACTCGCGAAATCGCGAACAATCGCGAATTCGCGGACTCGCGAACACTCGCGAAATCGCGGACTCGCGAACACTCGCGAAATCGCGGACTCGCGAACACTCGCGAAATCGCGGACTCGCGAACACTCCCGAAATCGCGAACTCGCGAACACTCGCGAAATCGCGGACTCGCGAACACTCCCGAAATAGCGGACTCGCGAACACCCGCGAAATCGCAGACTCGCGAACACTCCCGAAATCGCGGACTCGCGAACACTCCCGAAATAGCGGACTCGCGAACACCCGCGAAATCGCAGACTCGCGAACACTCCCGAAATCGCGGACTCGCGAACACTTGCGAAATCGCGGACTCGCGAAATCGCGGACTCGCGAATACTCCCGACATCGCGGACTCGCGAACACTCCCGAAATCGCGGACTCGCGAACACTCCCGAAATCGCGAAATCGCGGACTCGCGAACACTCACGAAATCGCGGACTCGCGAACACTCGCGAAATCGCGGACTCGCGAAATCGCGGACTCGCGAACACTCGCGAAATCGCGGACTCGCGAACACCCGCGAAATCGCGGACTCGCGAACACTCCCGAAATTGCGGACTCGCGAACACCCGCGAAATCGCGGACTCGCGAACACCCGCGAAATCGCGGACTCGCGAAATCACGGACTCGCGAAATCGCGGAACCGGGAACACCCGCGAAATCGCGGACTCGCGAACACCAGCGAAATCGCGGAATCGCGAACACTCCCGAAATCACGGACTCGCGAAATCGCGGACTCGCGAACACTCCCGAAATCGCGGACTCGCGAACACCTGCGAAATCGCGAACACTCCCGAAATCGCGGACTCGCGAACACCCGCGAAATCGCGGACTCGCGAACACTCCCGAAATCGCGGACTCGCGAACACCCGCGAAATCGCGGACTCGCGAACACTCCCGAAATCGCGGACTCGCGAACACTCCCGAAATAGCGGACTCGCGAACACTCGCGAAATCGCGGACTCGCGAACACTCCCGAAATCGTGAACTCGCGAACACTCGCGAAATCGCGGACTCGCGAACACTCCCGAAATAGCGGACTCGCGAACACCCGCGAAATCGCAGACTCGCGAACACCCGCGAAATCGCGGACTCGCGAACACTCCCGAAATAGCGGACTCGCGAACACTCGCGAAATCGCGGACTCGCGAACACTCGCAAAATCGCGAAATCGCGGACTCGCAAAATCGCGGACTCGCGGACACTCGCGAAATCGCGGACTCGCGAACACCCGCGAAATCGCGGACTCGCGAACACTCGCGAAATCGCGGACTCGCGAAATCGCGGACTCGCTAACACTCCCGAAATAGCGGACTCGCTAACACTCCCGAAATAGCGGACTCGCGAACACCCTGGTGAAAACCCGCGAAATCGCGGACTCGCGAACACCCGCGAAATCGCGGACTCGCGAAATCACGGACTCGCGAAATCGCGGACTCGCGAACACTCCCGAAATCGCGGACTCGCGAACAGCCGCGAAATCGCGGACTCGCGAACACCAGCGAAATCGCGGACTCGCGAACACTCCCGAAATCGCGGACTCGCGAACACCCGCGAAATCGCGGACTCGCGAACACCCGCGAAATCTCGGACTCGCGAACACCCGCGAAATCGCGGACTCGCGAAATCGCGGACTCGCGAACAATCCCGAAATTGCGGACTCGCGGACACCCGCGAAATAGCGGACTCGCGAAATCGCGAACACTCGCGAATTCGCGGACTCGCGAACACTCGCGAAATCGCGGACTCGCGAACACTCGCGACATCGCGGACTCGCGAACACTCCCGAAATCGCGGACTCGCGAACACTCCCGAAATAGCGGACTCGCGAACACCAGCGAAATCGCGGACTCGCGAACACTCCCGAAATCGCGGACTCGCGAACACCCGCGAAATCGCGGACTCGCGAAATCGCGGACTCGCGAATACTCCCGACATCGCCGACTCGCGAACACTCCCGAAATCGCGGACTCGCGAACACTCCCGAAATAGCGGACTCGCGAACACCAGCGAAATCGCGGACTCGCGAACACTCCCGAAATCGCGGACTCGCGAACACCCGCGAAATCGCCGACTCGCGAAATCGCGGACTCGCGAATACTCCCGACATCGCGGACTCGCGAACACTCCCGAAATCGCGGACTCGCGAACACTCCCGAAATCGCGAAATCGCGGACTCGCGAACACTCGCGAAATTGCGGACTCGCGAACACTCGCGAAATCGCGGACTCGCGAACACTCGCGAAATCGCGGACTCGCGAACACCCGCGAAATCGCGGACTCGCGAACACCCGCGAAATAGCGGACTCGCGAAATCGCGAACACTCGCGAATTCGCGGACTCCCGAAATCGCGGACTCGCGAACACTCCCGAAATCGCGAAATCGCGGACTCGCGAACACTCGCGAAATCGCGGACTCGCGAACACTCGCGAAATCGCGGACTCGCGAAAACCCGCGAAATCGCGGACTCGCGAACACTCCCGAAATTGCGGACTCGCGAACACCCGCGAAATCGCGGACTCGCGAACACCCGCGAAATCGCGGACTCGCGAAATCGCGGACTCGCGAAATCGCGAACACTCGCGAATTCGCGGACTCCCGAAATCGCGGACTCGCGAACACTCCCGAAATCGCGAAATCGCGGACTCGCGAACACTCGCGAAATCGCGGACTCGCGAACACTCGCGAAATCGCGGACTCGCGAAAACCCGCGAAATCGCGGACTCGCGAACACTCCCGAAATTGCGGACTCGCGAACACCCGCGAAATCGCGGACTCGCGAACACCCGCGAAATCGCGGACTCGCGAAATCGCGGACTCGCGAAATCGCGGACTCGCGAAATCACGGACTCGCGAAATCGCGGACTCGCGAACACTCGCGAAATCGCGGACTCGGGAACACCCGCGAAATCGCGGACTGGCGAACACCAGCGAAATCGCGGAATCGCGAACACTCCCGAAATCAGGGACTCGCGAAATCGCGGACTCGCGAACACTCGCGAAATCGCGGACTCGCGAAATCACGGACTCGCGAAATCGCGGACTCGCGAACAATCCCCAAATCGCGGACTCGCGAACACCTGCGAAATCGCGAACACCCGCGAAATCGCGGACTCGCGAACACTCGCGAAATCGCGGACTCGCGAAAACCCGCGAAATCGCGGACTCGCGAACACCCGTGAAATCGCGGACTCGCGAACACCCGCGAAATCTCCCGAAATCGCGGACTCGCGAACACTCCCGAAATCGCGGACTCGCGAACACCCGCGAAATCGCTGACTCGCGAACACTCGCGAACACCCGCGAAATCGCGGACTCGCGAAATCGCGGACTCGCGAACACTCGCGAAATCGCGGACTCGCGAACACTCCCGAAATTGCGGACTCGCGAACACCCGCGAAATCGCGGACTCGCGAACACTCCCGAAATCGCGGACTCGCGAACACCCGCGAATACGCGGACTCGCGAACTCCCGCGAAATCGCGGACTCGCGAACACCCGCGAAATCGCGGACTCGCGAACACCCGCGAATTCGCGGACTCGCGAACACTCCCAAAATCGCGGCCTCGCGAACACTCGCAAAATCGCGAAATCGCGGACTCGCGGACACTCGCGAAATCGCGGACTCGCGAACACCCGCGAAATCGCGGACACGCGAAATCACGGACTCGCGAAATCACGGACTCGCAACACTCCCGAAATCGCGGACTCGCGAACACCCGCGAAATCGCAGACTCGCGAACACTCCCGAAATCGCGGACTCGCGAACACCCGCGAAATCGCGGATTCGCGAAATCGCGGACTCGCGAATACTCCCGACATCGCGGACTCGCGAACACTCCCGAAATCGCGGACTCGCGAACACTCCCGAAATCGCGAAATCGCGGACTCGCGAACACTCGCGAAATCGCGGACTCGCGAACACTCGCGAAATCGCGGACTCGCGAAATCGCGGACTCGCGAACACTCGCGAAATCGCGGACTCGCGAACACCCGCGAAATCGCGGACTCGCGAACACCCGCGAAATCGCGGACTCGCGAACACCCGCGAAATCGCGGACTCGCGAAATCACGGACTCGCGAAATCGCGGACTCGGGAACACCCGCGAAATCGCGGACTCGCGAACACCAGCGAAATCGCGGAATCGCGAACACTCCCGAAATCACGGACTCGCGAAATCGCGGACTCGCGAACACTCGCGAAATCGCGGACTCGCGAAATCACGGACTCGCGAAATCGCGGACTCGCGAACACTCCCGAAATCGCGGACTCGCGAACACCTGCGAAATCGCGAACACTCCCGAAATCGCGGACTCGCGAACACCCGCGAAATCGCGGACTCGCGAACACTCGCGAAATCGCGGACTCGCGAACTCTCCCGAAATCGCGGACTCGCGAAAACCCGCGAAATCGCGGACTCGCGAACACCCGCGAAATCGCGGACTCGCGAAATCGCGGACTCGCGAACACTCCCGAAATCGCGGACTCGCGGATACGCGAACACCCGCGAAATCGCGGACTCGCGAAATCGCGGACTCGCGAACACCCGCGAAATCGCGGACTCGCGAAATCGCGGACTCGCGAAATCACGGACTCGCGAAATCACGGACTCGCGAACACTCCCGAAATCGCGGACTCGCGAACACTCGCGAACACTCGCAAAATCGCGAAATCGCGGACTCGCAAAATCGCGGACTCGCGGACACTCGCGAAATCGCGGACTCGCGAACACCCGCGAAATCGCTGACTCGCGAACACTCGCGAAATCGCGGACTCGCGAAATCGCGGACTCGCTAACACTCCCGAAATAGCGGACTCGCGAACACCCGCGAAATCGAAGACTCGCGAACACCCTGGTGAAAACCCGCGAAATCGCGGACTCGCGAACACGGGAACACCAGCGAAATCGCGGACTCGCGGACACCCGCGAAATCGCGGACTCGCGAACACTCCCGAAATCGCGGACTCGCGAACACTCCCGAAATCGCGGACTCGCGAACACCAGCGAAATCGCGGACTCGCGAACACTCCCGAAATCGCGGACTCGCGAACACCCGCGAAATCGCGGACTCGCGAACACCCGCGAAATCGCGGACTCGCGAATACTCCCGACATCGCGGACTCGCGAACACTCCCGAAATCGCGGACTCGCGAACACCCGCGGACTCGCGAACACTCGCGAAATCGCGGACTCGCGAACTCTCCCGAAATCGCGGACTCGCGAAAACCCGCGAAATTGCGGACTCGGGAACACTCGCGAAATCGCGGACTCGCGAACACTCCCGAAATCGCGGACTCGCGAACACTCCCGAAATCGCGGACTCGCGGATACGCGAAATCGCGGACTCGCGAACACCCGCGAAATCGCGGACTCGCGAACACCCGCGAAATCGCGCACTCGCGAACACCCGCGAAATCGCGGACTCGCGAACACCCGCGAAATCGCGGACTCGCGAACACCCGCGAAATCGCGGACTCGCGAACACCCGCGAAATCGCGGACTCGCGGACACTCGCGAAATCGCGGACTCGCGAACACCCGCGAAATCGCGCACTCGCGAACACCCGCGAAATCGCGGACTCGCGAACACCCGCGAAATCGCGGACTCGCGAACACCCGCGAAATCGCGGACTCGCGGACACTCGCGAAATCGCGGACTCGCGAACCCCCGCGAAATCGCGGACTCGCGAACACTCGCGAAATCGCGGACTCGCGAACACCCGCGAAATCGCGGACTCGCGAACACTCCCGAAATCGCGGACTCGCGAACACTCCCGAAATCGCGAAATCGCGGACTCGCGAACACTAGCGAAATCGCGGACTCGCGAACACTCGCGAAATCGCGGACTCGCGAACACTCGCGAAATCGCGGACTCGCGAAAACCCGCGAAATCGCGGACTCGCGAACACTCCCGAAATTGCGGACTCGCGAACACCCGCGAAATCGCGGACTCGCGAACACCCGCGAAATCGCGGACTCGCGAAATCGCGGACTCGCGAACACTCGCGAAATAGCGGACTCGCGAACACCCGCGAAATCGCGGACTGGCGAACACCAGCGAAATCGCGGAATCGCGAACACTCGCGAAATAGCGGACTCGCGAACACCCGCGAAATCGCGGACTGGCGAACACCAGCGAAATCGCGGAATCGCGAACACTCCCGAAATCACGGACTCGCGAAATCGCGGACTCGCGAACACTCGCGAAATCGCGGACTCGCGAAATCACGGACTCGCGAAATCGCGGACTCGCGAACAATCCCCAAATCGCGGACTCGCGAACACCTGCGAAATCGCGAACACCCGCGTAATCGCGGACTCGCGAACACTCGCGAAATCGCGGACTCGCGAAAACCCGCGAAATCGCGGACTCGCGAACACCCGTGAAATCGCGGACTCGCGAACACCCGCGAAATCTCCCGAAATCGCGGACTCGCGAACACTCCCGAAATCGCGGACTCGCGAACACCCGCGAAATCGCGGACTCGCGAACACCCGCGAAATCGCGGACTCGCGAAATCGCGGACTCGCGAAATCGCGGACTCGCGAACAATCCCCAAATCGCGGACTCGCGAACACCTGCGAAATCGCGAACACCCGCGTAATCGCGGACTCGCGAACACTCGCGAAATCGCGGTCTCGCGAAAACCCGCTAAATCGCGGACTCGCGAACACCCGTGAAATCGCGGACTCGCGAACACCCGCGAAATCTCCCGAAATCGCGGACTCGCGAACACTCCCGAAATCGCGGACTCGCGAACACCCGCGAAATCGCGGACTCGCGAACACCCGCGAAATCGCGGACTCGCGAAATCGCGGACTCGCGAAATCGCGGACTCGCGAACACTCGCGAAATCGCGGACTCTCGAACAATCCCGAAATTGCGGACTCGCGAACACCCGCGAAATAGCGGACTCGCGAAATCGCGAACACTCGCGAATTCGCGGACTCGCGAACACTCGCGAAATCGCGGACTCGCGAACACTCGCGAAATCGCGGACTCGCGAAATCGCGGACTCGCGAACACTCGCGAAATCGCGGACTCGCGAACACTCCCGAAATAGCGGACTCGCGAACACCCGCGAAATCGCAGACTCGCGAACACCCGCGAAATCGCAGACTCGCGAACACCCGCGAAATCGCGGACTCGCGAAATCGCGGACTCGCGAACACTCGCGAAATCGCGGACTCTCGAACAATCCCGAAATTGCGGACTCGCGAACACCCGCGAAATAGCGGACTCGCGAAATCGCGAACACTCGCGAATTCGCGGACTCGCGAACACTCGCGAAATCGCGGACTCGCGAACACTCGCGAAATCGCGGACTCGCGAACACTCCCGAAATCGCGAACTCGCGAACACTCGCGAAATCGCGGACTCGCGAACACTCCCGAAATAGCGGACTCGCGAACACCCGCGAAATCGCAGACTCGCGAACACCCGCGAAATCGCGGACTCGCGAACACTCCCGAAATAGCGGACTCGCGAACACTCCCGAAATCGCGAACTCGCGAACACTCGCGAAATCGCGGACTCGCGAACACTCCCGAAATAGCGGACTCGCGAACACCCGCGAAATCGCAGACTCGCGAACACCCGCGAAATCGCGGACTCGCGAACACTCCCGAAATAGCGGACTCGCGAACACTCGCGAAATCGCGGACTCGCGAACACTCGCAAAATCGCGAAATCGCGGACTCGCAAAATCGCGGACTCGCGGACACTCCCGACATCGCGGACTCGCGAACACTCCCGAAATCGCGGACTCGCGAACACTCCCGAAATCGCGAAATCGCGGACTCGCGAACACTCGCGAAATCGCGGACTCGCGAACACTCGCGAAATCGCGGACTCGCGAAATCGCGGACTCGCGAACACTCGCGAAATCGCGGACTCGCGAACACCCGCGAAATCGCGGACTCGCGAACACTCCCGAAATTGCGGACTCGCGAACACCCGCGAAATCGCGGACTCGCGAACACCCGCGAAATCGCGGACTCGCGAACACCCGCGAAATCGCGGACTCGCGAAATCACGGACTCGCGAAATCGCGGACTCGGGAACACCCGCGAAATCGCGGACTCGCGAACACTCCCGAAATCGCGGACTCGCGAAATCACGGACTCGCGAAATCGCGGACTCGGGAACACCCGCGAAATCGCGGACTCGCGAACACTCCCGAAATCGCGGACTCGCGAACACCCGCGAAATCGCGGACTCGCGAACACCCGCGAAATCGCGGACTCGCGAATACTCCCGACATCGCGGACTCGCGAACACTCCCGAAATCGCGGACTCGCGAACAGCCGCGGACTCGCGAACACTCGCGAAATCGCGGACTCGCGAACACTCCCGAAATCGCGAACTCGCGAACACTCGCGAACACTCCCGAAATAGCGGACTCGCGAACACCCGCGAAATCGCAGACTCGCGAACACCCGCGAAATCGCGGACTCGCGAACACTCCCGAAATAGCGGACTCGCGAACACCCGCGAAATCGCAGACTCGCGAACACTCCCGAAATCGCGGACTCGCGAACACCCGCGAAATCGCGGACTCGCGAAATCGCGGACTCGCGAAATCGCGGACTCGCGAACACTCGCGAAATCACGGACTCTCGAACAATCCCGAAATTGCGGACTCGCGAACACTCGCGAATTCGCGGACTCGCGAACACTCGCGAAATCGCGGACTCGCGAACACTCGCGAAATCGCGGACTCGCGAACACTCCCGAAATCGCGAACTCGCGCGGACTCGCGAACACTCCCGAAATAGCGGACTCGCGAACACCCGCGAAATCGCAGACTCGCGAACACCCGCGAAATCGCGGACTCGCGAAATCGCGGACTCGCGAACACTCGCGAAATCGCGGACTCTCGAACAATCCCGAAATTGCGGACTCGCGAACACCCGCGAAATAGCGGACTCGCGAAATCGCGAACACTCGCGAATTCGCGGACTCGCGAACACTCGCGAAATCGCGGACTCGCGAACACTCGCGAAATCGCGGACTCGCGAACACTCCCGAAATCGCGAACTCGCGAACACTCGCGAAATCGCGGACTCGCGAACACTCCCGAAATAGCGGACTAGCGAACACCCGCGAAATCGCAGACTCGCGAACACCCGCGAAATCGCGGACTCGCGAACACTCCCGAAATAGCGGACTCGCGAACACCCGCGAAATCGCGGACTCGCGAACACCCGCGAAATCGCGGACTCGCGAACACTCCCGAAATTGCGGACTCGCGAACACCCGCGAAATCGCGGACTCGCGAACACCCGCGAAATCGCGGACTCGCAAACACCCGCGAAATCGCGGACTCGCGAAATCACGGACTCGCGAAATCGCGGACTCGCGAACACCCGCGAAATCGCGGACTCGCGAAATCACGGACTCGCGAAATCGCGGACTCGCGAACACTCCCGAAATCGCGGACTCGCGAACACCTGCGAAATCGCGAACACTCCCGAAATCGCGGACTCGCGAACACCCGCGAAATCGCGGACTCGCGAACACTCGCGAAATCGCGGACTCGCGAACTCTCCCGAAATCGCGGACTCGCGAAAACCCGCGAAATCGCGGACTCGCGAACACCCGCGAAATCGCGGACTCGCGAAATCGCGGTCTCGCGAACACTCCCGAAATCGCGGACTCGCGGATACGCGAAATCGCGGACTCGCGAACACCCGCGAAATCGCGGACTCGCGAAATCGCGGACTCGCGAAATCGCGGACACGCGAAATCGCGGACTCGCGAACACCCGCGAAATCGCGGACTCGCGAAATCGCGGACTCGCGAAATCACGGACTCGCGAAATCGCGGACTCGCGAACACTCCCGAAATCGCGGACTCGCGAACACTCGCGAACACTCGCAAAATCGCGAAATCGCGGACTCGCAAAATCGCGGACTCGCGGACACTCGCGAAATCGCGGACTCGCGAACACCCGCGAAATCGCGGACTCGCGAACACTCGCGAAATCGCGGACTCGCGAACACTCCCGAAATAGCGGACTCGCGAACACCCGCGAAATCGCAGACTCGCGAACACCCGCGAAATCGCAGACTCGCGAACACCCGCGAAATCGCGGACTCGCGAACACTCGCGAAATCGCGGACTCTCGAACAATCCCGAAATTGCGGACTCGCGAACACCAGCGAAATAGCGGACTCGCGAAATCGCGAACACTCGCGAATTCGCGGACTCGCGAACACTCGCGAAATCGCGGACTCGCGAACACTCGCGAAATCGCGGACTCGCGAACACTCCCGAAATCGCGAACTCGCGAACACTCGCGAAATCGCGGACTCGCGAACACTCCCGAAATAGCGGACTCGCGAACACCCGCGAAATCGCAGACTCGCGAACACCCGCGAAATCGCGGACTCGCGAACACTCCCGAAATAGCGGACTCGCGAACACTCGCGAAATCGCGGACTCGCGAACACTCCCGAAATCGCGAACTCGCGAACACTCGCGAAATCGCGGACTCGCGAACACTCCCGAAATAGCGGACTCGCGAACACCCGCGAAATCGCAGACTCGCGAACACCCGCGAAATCGCGGACTCGCGAACACTCCCGAAATAGCGGACTCGCGAACACTCGCGAAATCGCGGACTCGCGAACACTCGCAAAATCGCGAAATCGCGGACTCGCAAAATCGCGGACTCGCGGACACTCGCGAAATCGCGGACTCGCGAACACCCGCGAAATCGCGGACTCGCGAACACTCGCGAAATCGCGGACTCGCGAAATCGCGGACTCGCGAACACTCGCGAAATCGCGGACTCGCGAACACTCCCGAAATAGCGGACTCGCGAACACCCGCGAAATCGCAGACTCGCGAACACCCGCGAAATCGCAGACTCGCGAACACCCGCGAAATCGCGGACTCGCGAAATCGCGGACTCGCGAACACTCGCGAAATCGCGGACTCTCGAACAATCCCGAAATTGCGGACTCGCGAACACCCGCGAAATAGCGGACTCGCGAAATCGCGAACACTCGCGAATTCGCGGACTCGCGAACACTCGCGAAATCGCGGACTCGCGAACACTCGCGAAATCGCGGACTCGCGAACACTCCCGAAATCGCGAACTCGCGAACACTCGCGAAATCGCGGACTCGCGAACACTCCCGAAATAGCGGACTCGCGAACACCCGCGAAATCGCAGACTCGCGAACACCCGCGAAATCGCGGACTCGCGAACACTCCCGAAATAGCGGACTCGCGAACACTCGCGAAATCGCGGACTCGCGAACACTCCCGAAATCGCGAACTCGCGAACACTCGCGAAATCGCGGACTCGCGAACACTCCCGAAATAGCGGACTCGCGAACACCCGCGAAATCGCAGACTCGCGAACACCCGCGAAATCGCGGACTCGCGAACACTCCCGAAATAGCGGACTCGCGAACACTCGCGAAATCGCGGACTCGCGAACACTCGCAAAATCGCGAAATCGCGGACTCGCAAAATCGCGGACTCGCGGACACTCCCGACATCGCGGACTCGCGAACACTCCCGAAATCGCGGACTCGCGAACACTCCCGAAATCGCGAAATCGCGGACTCGCGAACACTCGCGAAATCGCGGACTCGCGAACACTCGCGAAATCGCGGACTCGCGAAATCGCGGACTCGCGAACACTCGCGAAATCGCGGACTCGCGAACACCCGCGAAATCGCGGACTCGCGAACACTCCCGAAATTGCGGACTCGCGAACACCCGCGAAATCGCGGACTCGCGAACACCCGCGAAATCGCGGACTCGCGAACACCCGCGAAATCGCGGACTCGCGAAATCACGGACTCGCGAAATCGCGGACTCGGGAACACCCGCGAAATCGCGGACTCGCGAACACTCCCGAAATCGCGGACTCGCGAAATCACGGACTCGCGAAATCGCGGACTCGGGAACACCCGCGAAATCGCGGACTCGCGAACACTCCCGAAATCGCGGACTCGCGAACACCCGCGAAATCGCGGACTCGCGAACACTCCCGAAATTGCGGACTCGCGAACACCCGCGAAATAGCGGACTCGCGAAATCGCGAACACTCGCGAATTCGCGGACTCGCGAACACTCGCGAAATCGCGGACTCGCGAACACTCGCGAAATCGCGGACTCGCGAACACTCCCGAAATCGCGAACTCGCGAACACTCGCGAAATCGCGGACTCGCGAACACTCCCGAAATAGCGGACTCGCGAACACCCGCGAAATCGCAGACTCGCGAACACCCGCGAAATCGCGGACTCGCGAACACTCCCGAAATAGCGGACTCGCGAACACTCGCGAAATCGCGGACTCGCGAACACTCCCGAAATCGCGAACTCGCGAACACTCGCGAAATCGCGGACTCGCGAACACTCCCGAAATAGCGGACTCGCGAACACCCGCGAAATCGCAGACTCGCGAACACCCGCGAAATCGCGGACTCGCGAACACTCCCGAAATAGCGGACTCGCGAACACTCGCGAAATCGCGGACTCGCGAACACTCGCAAAATCGCGAAATCGCGGACTCGCAAAATCGCGGACTCGCGGACACTCCCGACATCGCGGACTCGCGAACACTCCCGAAATCGCGGACTCGCGAACACTCCCGAAATCGCGAAATCGCGGACTCGCGAACACTCGCGAAATCGCGGACTCGCGAACACTCGCGAAATCGCGGACTCGCGAAATCGCGGACTCGCGAACACTCGCGAAATCGCGGATTCGCGAACACCCGCGAAATCGCGGACTCGCGAACACTCCCGAAATTGCGGACTCGCGAACACCCGCGAAATCGCGGACTCGCGAACACCCGCGAAATCGCGGACTCGCGAACACCCGCGAAATCGCGGACTCGCGAAATCACGGACTCGCGAAATCGCGGACTCGGGAACACCCGCGAAATCGCGGACTCGCGAACACTCCCGAAATCGCGGACTCGCGAAATCACGGACTCGCGAAATCGCGGACTCGGGAACACCCGCGAAATCGCGGACTCGCGAACACTCGCGAAATCGCGGACTCGCGAAAACCCGCGAAATCGCGGACTCGCGAACACTCCCGAAATTGCGGACTCGCGAACACCCGCGAAATAGCGGACTCGCGAAATCGCGAACACTCGCGAATTCGCGGACTCGCGAACACTCGCGAAATCGCGGACTCGCGAACACTCGCGAAATCGCGGACTCGCGCACACTCCCGAAATCGCGAACTCGCGAACACTCGCGAAATCGCGGACTCGCGAACACTCCCGAAATAGCGGACTAGCGAACACCCGCGAAATCGCAGACTCGCGAACACCCGCGAAATCGCGGACTCGCAAACACCCGCGAAATCGCGGACTCGCGAAATCACGGACTCGCGAAATCGCGGACTCGCGAACACCCGCGAAATCGCGGACTCGCGAAATCACGGACTCGCGAAATCGCGGACTCGCGAACACTCCCGAAATCGCGGACTCGCGAACACCTGCGAAATCGCGAACACTCCCGAAATCGCGGACTCGCGAACACCCGCGAAATCGCGGACTCGCGAACACTCGCGAAATCGCGGACTCGCGAACTCTCCCGAAATCGCGGACTCGCGAAAACCCGCGAAATCGCGGACTCGCGAACACCCGCGAAATCGCGGACTCGCGAAATCGCGGACTCGCGAACACTCCCGAAATCGCGGACTCGCGGATACGCGAAATCGCGGACTCGCGAACACCCGCGAAATCGCGGACTCGCGAAATCGCGGACTCGCGAAATCGCGGACACGCGAAATCGCGGACTCGCGAAATCGCGGACTCGCGAAATCACGGACTCGCGAAATCGCGGACTCGCGAACACTCCCGAAATCGCGGACTCGCGAACACTCGCGAACACTCGCAAAATCGCGAAATCGCGGACTCGCAAAATCGCGGACTCGCGGACACTCGCGAACACCCGCGAAATCGCGGACTCGCGAACACTCGCGAAATCGCGGACTCGCGAACACTCCCGAAATAGCGGACTCGCGAACACCCGCGAAATCGCGGACTCGCGGACACTCGCGAAATCGCGGACTCGCGAACCCCCGCGAAATCACGGACTCGCGAACACTCGCGAAATCGCGGACTGGCGAACACCCGGGAAATCGCGAAATCGCGGACTCGCGAACACCCGCGAAATCGCGGACTCGCGAACACTCCCGAAATCGCGGACTCGCGAACACTCCCCAAATCGCGAAATCGCGGACTCGCGAACACTCGCGAAATCGCGGACTCGCGAACACTCGCGAAATCACGGACTCGCGAACACTCGCGAAATCGCGGAATCGCGAAAACCCGCGAAATGGCGGACTCGCGAACACTCCCGAAATTGCGGACTCGCGAACACCCGCGAAATAGCGGACTCGCGAAATCGCGAACACTCGCGAATTCGCGGACTCGCGAACACTCGCGAAATCGCGGACTCGCGAACACTCGCGAAATCGCGGACTCGCGCACACTCCCGAAATCGCGAACTCGCGAACACTCGCGAAATCGCGGACTCGCGAACACTCCCGAAATAGCGGACTAGCGAACACCCGCGAAATCGCAGACTCGCGAACACCCGCGAAATCGCGGACTCGCGAACACTCCCGAAATAGCGGACTCGCGAACACCCGCGAAATCGCGGACTCGCGAACACCCGCGAAATCGCGGACTCGCGAACACTCCCGAAATTGCGGACTCGCGAACACCCGCGAAATCGCGGACTCGCGAACACCCGCGAAATCGCGGACTCGCAAACACCCGCGAAATCGCGGACTCGCGAAATCACGGACTCGCGAAATCGCGGACTCGCGAACACCCGCGAAATCGCGGACTCGCGAAATCACGGACTCGCGAAATCGCGGACTCGCGAACACTCCCGAAATCGCGGACTCGCGAACACCTGCGAAATCGCGAACACTCCCGAAATCGCGGACTCGCGAACACCCGCGAAATCGCGGACTCGCGAACACTCGCGAAATCGCGGACTCGCGAACTCTCCCGAAATCGCGGACTCGCGAAAACCCGCGAAATCGCGGACTCGCGAACACCCGCGAAATCGCGGACTCGCGAAATCGCGGACTCGCGAACACTCCCGAAATCGCGGACTCGCGGATACGCGAAATCGCGGACTCGCGAACACCCGCGAAATCGCGGACTCGCGAAATCGCGGACTCGCGAAATCGCGGACACGCGAAATCGCGGACTCGCGAACACGCGCGAAATCGCGGACTCGCGAAATCGCGGACTCGCGAAATCACGGACTCGCGAAATCGCGGACTCGCGAACACTCCCGAAATCGCGGACTCGCGAACACTCGCGAACACTCGCAAAATCGCGAAATCGCGGACTCGCAAAATCGCGGACTCGCGGACACTCGCGAACACCCGCGAAATCGCGGACTCGCGAACACTCGCGAAATCGCGGACTCGCGAACACTCCCGAAATAGCGGACTCGCGAACACTCGCGAAATCGCGGACTCGCGAACACTCCCGAAATCGCGAACTCGCGAACACTCGCGAAATCGCGGACTCGCGAACACTCCCGAAATAGCGGACTCGCGAACACCCGCGAAATCGCAGACTCGCGAACACCCGCGAAATCGCGGACTCGCGAACACTCCCGAAATAGCGGACTCGCGAACACTCGCGAAATCGCGGACTCGCGAACACTCGCAAAATCGCGAAATCGCGGACTCGCAAAATCGCGGACTCGCGGACACTCGCGAAATCGCGGACTCGCGAACACCCGCGAAATCGCGGACTCGCGAACTCTCGCGAAATCGCGGACTCGCGAAATCGCGGACTCGCGAACAATCCCGAAATTGCGGACTCGCGAACACCCGCGAAATAGCGGACTCGCGAAATCGCGAACACTCGCGAATTCGCGGACTCGCGAACACTCGCGAAATCGCGGACTCGCGAACACTCGCGAAATCGCGGACTCGCGAACACTCCCGAAATCGCGAACTCGCGAACACTCGCGAAATCGCGGACTCGCGAACACTCCCGAAATAGCGGACTCGCGAACACCCGCGAAATCGCAGACTCGCGAACACCCGCGAAATCGCGGACTCGCGAACACTCCCGAAATAGCGGACTCGCGAACACTCGCGAAATCGCGGACTCGCGAACACTCCCGAAATCGCGAACTCGCGAACACTCGCGAAATCGCGGACTCGCGAACACTCCCGAAATAGCGGACTCGCGAACACTCGCGAAATCGCGGACTCGCGAACACTCCCGAAATCGCGAACTCGCGAACACTCCCGAAATCGCGGACTCGCGAACACCTGCGAAATCGCGAACACTCCCGAAATCGCGGACTCGCGAACACCCGCGAAATCGCGGACTCGCGAACACTCGCGAAATCGCGGACTCGCGAACTCTCCCGAAATCGCGGACTCGCGAAAACCCGCGAAATCGCGGACTCGCGAACACCCGCGAAATCGCGGACTCGCGAAATCGCGGTCTCGCGAACACTCCCGAAATCGCGGACTCGCGGATACGCGAAATCGCGGACTCGCGAACACCCGCGAAATCGCGGACTCGCGAAATCGCGGACTCGCGAAATCGCGGACACGCGAAATCGCGGACTCGCGAACACCCGCGAAATCGCGGACTCGCGAAATCGCGGACTCGCGAAATCACGGACTCGCGAAATCGCGGACTCGCGAACACTCCCGAAATCGCGGACTCGCGAACACTCGCGAACACTCGCAAAATCGCGAAATCGCGGACTCGCAAAATCGCGGACTCGCGGACACTCGCGAAATCGCGGACTCGCGAACACCCGCGAAATCGCGGACTCGCGAACACTCGCGAAATCGCGGACTCGCGAACACTCCCGAAATAGCGGACTCGCGAACACCCGCGAAATCGCAGACTCGCGAACACCCGCGAAATCGCAGACTCGCGAACACCCGCGAAATCGCGGACTCGCGAACACTCGCGAAATCGCGGACTCTCGAACAATCCCGAAATTGCGGACTCGCGAACACCAGCGAAATAGCGGACTCGCGAAATCGCGAACACTCGCGAATTCGCGGACTCGCGAACACTCGCGAAATCGCGGACTCGCGAACACTCGCGAAATCGCGGACTCGCGAACACTCCCGAAATCGCGAACTCGCGAACACTCGCGAAATCGCGGACTCGCGAACACTCCCGAAATAGCGGACTCGCGAACACCCGCGAAATCGCAGACTCGCGAACACCCGCGAAATCGCGGACTCGCGAACACTCCCGAAATAGCGGACTCGCGAACACTCGCGAAATCGCGGACTCGCGAACACTCCCGAAATCGCGAACTCGCGAACACTCGCGAAATCGCGGACTCGCGAACACTCCCGAAATAGCGGACTCGCGAACACCCGCGAAATCGCAGACTCGCGAACACCCGCGAAATCGCGGACTCGCGAACACTCCCGAAATAGCGGACTCGCGAACACTCGCGAAATCGCGGACTCGCGAACACTCGCAAAATCGCGAAATCGCGGACTCGCAAAATCGCGGACTCGCGGACACTCGCGAAATCGCGGACTCGCGAACACCCGCGAAATCGCGGACTCGCGAACACTCGCGAAATCGCGGACTCGCGAAATCGCGGACTCGCGAACACTCGCGAAATCGCGGACTCGCGAACACTCCCGAAATAGCGGACTCGCGAACACCCGCGAAATCGCAGACTCGCGAACACCCGCGAAATCGCAGACTCGCGAACACCCGCGAAATCGCGGACTCGCGAAATCGCGGACTCGCGAACACTCGCGAAATCGCGGACTCTCGAACAATCCCGAAATTGCGGACTCGCGAACACCCGCGAAATAGCGGACTCGCGAAATCGCGAACACTCGCGAATTCGCGGACTCGCGAACACTCGCGAAATCGCGGACTCGCGAACACTCGCGAAATCGCGGACTCGCGAACACTCCCGAAATCGCGAACTCGCGAACACTCGCGAAATCGCGGACTCGCGAACACTCCCGAAATAGCGGACTCGCGAACACCCGCGAAATCGCAGACTCGCGAACACCCGCGAAATCGCGGACTCGCGAACACTCCCGAAATAGCGGACTCGCGAACACTCGCGAAATCGCGGACTCGCGAACACTCCCGAAATCGCGAACTCGCGAACACTCGCGAAATCGCGGACTCGCGAACACTCCCGAAATAGCGGACTCGCGAACACCCGCGAAATCGCAGACTCGCGAACACCCGCGAAATCGCGGACTCGCGAACACTCCCGAAATAGCGGACTCGCGAACACTCGCGAAATCGCGGACTCGCGAACACTCGCAAAATCGCGAAATCGCGGACTCGCAAAATCGCGGACTCGCGGACACTCCCGACATCGCGGACTCGCGAACACTCCCGAAATCGCGGACTCGCGAACACTCCCGAAATCGCGAAATCGCGGACTCGCGAACACTCGCGAAATCGCGGACTCGCGAACACTCGCGAAATCGCGGACTCGCGAAATCGCGGACTCGCGAACACTCGCGAAATCGCGGACTCGCGAACACCCGCGAAATCGCGGACTCGCGAACACTCCCGAAATTGCGGACTCGCGAACACCCGCGAAATCGCGGACTCGCGAACACCCGCGAAATCGCGGACTCGCGAACACCCGCGAAATCGCGGACTCGCGAAATCACGGACTCGCGAAATCGCGGACTCGGGAACACCCGCGAAATCGCGGACTCGCGAACACTCCCGAAATCGCGGACTCGCGAAATCACGGACTCGCGAAATCGCGGACTCGGGAACACCCGCGAAATCGCGGACTCGCGAACACTCCCGAAATCGCGGACTCGCGAACACCCGCGAAATCGCGGACTCGCGAACACCCGCGAAATCGCGGACTCGCGAATACTCCCGACATCGCGGACTCGCGAACACTCCCGAAATCGCGGACTCGCGAACAGCCGCGGACTCGCGAACACTCGCGAAATCGCGGACTCGCGAACTCTCCCGAAATCGCGGACTCGCGAAAACCCGCGAAATCGCGGACTCGGGAACACTCGCGAAATCGCGGACTCGCGAACACTCCCGAAATCGCGGACTCGCGAACACTCCCGAAATCGCGGACTCGCGGATACGCGAAATCGCGCACTCGCGAACACCCGCGAAATCGCGGACTCGCGAACACCCGCGAAATCGCGGACTCGCGAACACCCGCGAAATCGCGGACTCGCGGACACTCGCGAAATCGCGGACTCGCGAACCCCCGCGAAATCACGGACTCGCGAACACTCGCGAAATCGCGGACTGGCGAACACCCGGGAAATCGCGAAATCGCGGACTCGCGAACACCCGCGAAATCGCGGACTCGCGAACACTCCCGAAATCGCGGACTCGCGAACACTCCCCAAATCGCGAAATCGCGGACTCGCGAACACTCGCGAAATCGCGGACTCGCGAACACTCGCGAAATCACGGACTCGCGAACACTCGCGAAATCGCGGACTCGCGAAAACCCGCGAAATCGCGGACTCGCGAACACTCCCGAAATTGCGGACTCGCGAACACCCGCGAAATAGCGGACTCGCGAAATCGCGAACACTCGCGAATTCGCGGACTCGCGAACACTCGCGAAATCGCGGACTCGCGAACACTCGCGAAATCGCGGACTCGCGCACACTCCCGAAATCGCGAACTCGCGAACACTCGCGAAATCGCGGACTCGCGAACACTCCCGAAATAGCGGACTAGCGAACACCCGCGAAATCGCAGACTCGCGAACACCCGCGAAATCGCGGACTCGCGAACACTCCCGAAATAGCGGACTCGCGAACACCCGCGAAATCGCGGACTCGCGAACACCCGCGAAATCGCGGACTCGCGAACACTCCCGAAATTGCGGACTCGCGAACACCCGCGAAATCGCGGACTCGCGAACACCCGCGAAATCGCGGACTCGCAAACACCCGCGAAATCGCGGACTCGCGAAATCACGGACTCGCGAAATCGCGGACTCGCGAACACCCGCGAAATCGCGGACTCGCGAAATCACGGACTCGCGAAATCGCGGACTCGCGAACACTCCCGAAATCGCGGACTCGCGAACACCTGCGAAATCGCGAACACTCCCGAAATCGCGGACTCGCGAACACCCGCGAAATCGCGGACTCGCGAACACTCGCGAAATCGCGGACTCGCGAACTCTCCCGAAATCGCGGACTCGCGAAAACCCGCGAAATCGCGGACTCGCGAACACCCGCGAAATCGCGGACTCGCGAAATCGCGGACTCGCGAACACTCCCGAAATCGCGGACTCGCGGATACGCGAAATCGCGGACTCGCGAACACCCGCGAAATCGCGGACTCGCGAAATCGCGGACTCGCGAAATCGCGGACACGCGAAATCGCGGACTCGCGAACACGCGCGAAATCGCGGACTCGCGAAATCGCGGACTCGCGAAATCACGGACTCGCGAAATCGCGGACTCGCGAACACTCCCGAAATCGCGGACTCGCGAACACTCGCGAACACTCGCAAAATCGCGAAATCGCGGACTCGCAAAATCGCGGACTCGCGGACACTCGCGAACACCCGCGAAATCGCGGACTCGCGAACACTCGCGAAATCGCGGACTCGCGAACACTCCCGAAATAGCGGACTCGCGAACACCCGCGAAATCGCGGACTCGCGGACACTCGCGAAATCGCGGACTCGCGAACCCCCGCGAAATCACGGACTCGCGAACACTCGCGAAATCGCGGACTGGCGAACACCCGGGAAATCGCGAAATCGCGGACTCGCGAACACCCGCGAAATCGCGGACTCGCGAACACTCCCGAAATCGCGGACTCGCGAACACTCCCCAAATCGCGAAATCGCGGACTCGCGAACACTCGCGAAATCGCGGACTCGCGAACACTCGCGAAATCACGGACTCGCGAACACTCGCGAAATCGCGGACTCGCGAAAACCCGCGAAATCGCGGACTCGCGAACACTCCCGAAATTGCGGACTCGCGAACACCCGCGAAATAGCGGACTCGCGAAATCGCGAACACTCGCGAATTCGCGGACTCGCGAACACTCGCGAAATCGCGGACTCGCGAACACTCGCGAAATCGCGGACTCGCGCACACTCCCGAAATCGCGAACTCGCGAACACTCGCGAAATCGCGGACTCGCGAACACTCCCGAAATAGCGGACTAGCGAACACCCGCGAAATCGCAGACTCGCGAACACCCGCGAAATCGCGGACTCGCGAACACTCCCGAAATAGCGGACTCGCGAACACCCGCGAAATCGCGGACTCGCGAACACCCGCGAAATCGCGGACTCGCGAACACTCCCGAAATTGCGGACTCGCGAACACCCGCGAAATCGCGGACTCGCGAACACCCGCGAAATCGCGGACTCGCAAACACCCGCGAAATCGCGGACTCGCGAAATCACGGACTCGCGAAATCGCGGACTCGCGAACACCCGCGAAATCGCGGACTCGCGAAATCACGGACTCGCGAAATCGCGGACTCGCGAACACTCCCGAAATCGCGGACTCGCGAACACCTGCGAAATCGCGAACACTCCCGAAATCGCGGACTCGCGAACACCCGCGAAATCGCGGACTCGCGAACACTCGCGAAATCGCGGACTCGCGAACTCTCCCGAAATCGCGGACTCGCGAAAACCCGCGAAATCGCGGACTCGCGAACACCCGCGAAATCGCGGACTCGCGAAATCGCGGACTCGCGAACACTCCCGAAATCGCGGACTCGCGGATACGCGAAATCGCGGACTCGCGAACACCCGCGAAATCGCGGACTCGCGAAATCGCGGACTCGCGAAATCGCGGACACGCGAAATCGCGGACTCGCGAACACGCGCGAAATCGCGGACTCGCGAAATCGCGGACTCGCGAAATCACGGACTCGCGAAATCGCGGACTCGCGAACACTCCCGAAATCGCGGACTCGCGAACACTCGCGAACACTCGCAAAATCGCGAAATCGCGGACTCGCAAAATCGCGGACTCGCGGACACTCGCGAACACCCGCGAAATCGCGGACTCGCGAACACTCGCGAAATCGCGGACTCGCGAACACTCCCGAAATAGCGGACTCGCGAACACTCGCGAAATCGCGGACTCGCGAACACTCCCGAAATCGCGAACTCGCGAACACTCGCGAAATCGCGGACTCGCGAACACTCCCGAAATAGCGGACTCGCGAACACCCGCGAAATCGCAGACTCGCGAACACCCGCGAAATCGCGGACTCGCGAACACTCCCGAAATAGCGGACTCGCGAACACTCGCGAAATCGCGGACTCGCGAACACTCGCAAAATCGCGAAATCGCGGACTCGCAAAATCGCGGACTCGCGGACACTCGCGAAATCGCGGACTCGCGAACACCCGCGAAATCGCGGACTCGCGAACTCTCGCGAAATCGCGGACTCGCGAAATCGCGGACTCGCGAACAATCCCGAAATTGCGGACTCGCGAACACCCGCGAAATAGCGGACTCGCGAAATCGCGAACACTCGCGAATTCGCGGACTCGCGAACACTCGCGAAATCGCGGACTCGCGAACACTCGCGAAATCGCGGACTCGCGAACACTCCCGAAATCGCGAACTCGCGAACACTCGCGAAATCGCGGACTCGCGAACACTCCCGAAATAGCGGACTCGCGAACACCCGCGAAATCGCAGACTCGCGAACACCCGCGAAATCGCGGACTCGCGAACACTCCCGAAATAGCGGACTCGCGAACACTCGCGAAATCGCGGACTCGCGAACACTCCCGAAATCGCGAACTCGCGAACACTCGCGAAATCGCGGACTCGCGAACACTCCCGAAATAGCGGACTCGCGAACACCCGCGAAATCGCAGACTCGCGAACACCCGCGAAATCGCGGACTCGCGAACACTCCCGAAATAGCGGACTCGCGAACACTCGCGAAATCGCGGACTCGCGAACACTCGCAAAATCGCGAAATCGCGGACTCGCAAAATCGCGGACTCGCGGACACTCCCGACATCGCGGACTCGCGAACACTCCCGAAATCGCGGACTCGCGAACACTCCCGAAATCGCGAAATCGCGGACTCGCGAACACTCGCGAAATCGCGGACTCGCGAACACTCGCGAAATCGCGGACTCGCGAAATCGCGGACTCGCGAACACTCGCGAAATCGCGGACTCGCGAACACCCGCGAAATCGCGGACTCGCGAACACTCCCGAAATTGCGGACTCGCGAACACCCGCGAAATCGCGGACTCGCGAACACCCGCGAAATCGCGGACTCGCGAACACCCGCGAAATCGCGGACTCGCGAAATCACGGACTCGCGAAATCGCGGACTCGGGAACACCCGCGAAATCGCGGACTCGCGAACACTCCCGAAATCGCGGACTCGCGAAATCACGGACTCGCGAAATCGCGGACTCGGGAACACCCGCGAAATCGCGGACTCGCGAACACTCCCGGAATCGCGGACTCGCGAACACCCGCGAAATCGCGGACTCGCGAACACCCGCGAAATCGCGGACTCGCGAATACTCCCGACATCGCGGACTCGCGAACACTCCCGAAATCGCGGACTCGCGAACAGCCGCGGACTCGCGAACACTCGCGAAATCGCGGACTCGCGAACTCTCCCGAAATCGCGGACTCGCGAAAACCCGCGAAATCGCGGACTCGGGAACACTCGCGAAATCGCGGACTCGCGAACACTCCCGAAATCGCGGACTCGCGAACACTCCCGAAATCGCGGACTCGCGGATACGCGAAATCGCGCACTCGCGAACACCCGCGAAATCGCGGACTCGCGAACACCCGCGAAATCGCGGACTCGCGAACACCCGCGAAATCGCGGACTCGCGGACACTCGCGAAATCGCGGACTCGCGAACCCCCGCGAAATCACGGACTCGCGAACACTCGCGAAATCGCGGACTGGCGAACACCCGGGAAATCGCGAAATCGCGGACTCGCGAACACCCGCGAAATCGCGGACTCGCGAACACTCCCGAAATCGCGGACTCGCGAACACTCCCCAAATCGCGAAATCGCGGACTCGCGAACACTCGCGAAATCGCGGACTCGCGAACACTCGCGAAATCACGGACTCGCGAACACTCGCGAAATCGCGGACTCGCGAAAACCCGCGAAATCGCGGACTCGCGAACACTCCCGAAATTGCGGACTCGCGAACACCCGCGAAATCGCGGACTCGCGAACACCCGCGAAATCGCGGACTCGCGAACACCCGCGAAATCGCGGACTCGCGAACACCCGCGAAATCGCGGACTCGCGAAATCGCGGACTCGCGAACACTCGCGAAATCGCGGACTCTCGAACAATCCCGAAATTGCGGACTCGCGAACACCCGCGAAATAGCGGACTCGCGAAATCGCGAACACTCGCGAATTCGCGGACTCGCGAACACTCGCGAAATCGCGGACTCGCGAACACTCGCGAAATCGCGGACTCGCGAACACTCCCGAAATCGCGAACTCGCGAACACTCGCGAACACTCCCGAAATAGCGGACTCGCGAACACCCGCGAAATCGCAGACTCGCGAACACCCGCGAAATCGCGGACTCGCGAACACTCCCGAAATAGCGGACTCGCGAACACCCGCGAAATCGCAGACTCGCGAACACTCCCGAAATCGCGGACTCGCGAACACCCGCGAAATCGCGGACTCGCGAAATCGCGGACTCGCCAATACTCCCGACATCGCGGACTCGCGAACACTCCCGAAATCGCGGACTCGCGAACACTCCCGAAATCGCGAAATCGCGGACTCGCGAACACTCGCGAAATCGCGGACTCGCGAACACTCGCGAAATAGCGGACTCGCGAAATCGCGGACTCGCGAACACTCGCGAAATCGCGGACTCGCGAACACCCGCGAAATCGCGGACTCGCGAACACTCCCGAAATTGCGGACTCGCGAACACCCGCGAAATCGCGGACTCGCGAACACCCGCGAAATCGCGGACTCGCGAACACCCGCGAAATCGCGGACTCGCGAAATCACGGACTCGCGAAATCGCGGACTCGGGAACACCCGCGAAATCGCGGACTCGCGAACACCAGCGAAATCGCGGAATCGCGAACACTCCCGAAATCACGGACTCGCGAAATCGCGGACTCGCGAACACTCGCGAAATCGCGGACTCGCGAAATCACGGACTCGCGAAATCGCGGACTCGCGAACACTCCCGAAATCGCGGACTCGCGAACACCTGCGAAATCGCGAACACTCCCGAAATCGCGGACTCGCGAACACCCGCGAAATCGCGGACTCGCGAACACCCGCGAAATCGCGGACTCGCGAAATCACGGACTCGCGAAATCGCGGACTCGCGAACACTCCCGAAATCGCGGACTCGCGAACACCCGCGAAATCGCGGACTCGCGAACACCCGCGAAATCGCGGACTCGCGAACACCCGCGAAATCGCGGACTCGCGAAATCGCGGACTCGCGAAATCGCGGACTCGCGAACACTCGCGAAATCGCGGACTCTCGAACAATCCCGAAATTGCGGACTCGCGAACACACGCGAATTCGCGGACTCGCGAACACTCGCGAAATCGCGGACTCGCGAACACTCGCGAAATCGCGGACTCGCGAACACTCCCGAAATCGCGAACTCGCGCGGACTCGCGAACACTCCCGAAATAGCGGACTCGCGAACACCCGCGAAATCGCAGACTCGCGAACACCCGCGAAATCGCGGACTCGCGAAATCGCGGACTCGCGAACACTCGC
Source organism: Conger conger (assembly GCF_963514075.1). Taxonomy (NCBI): domain Eukaryota; kingdom Metazoa; phylum Chordata; class Actinopteri; order Anguilliformes; family Congridae; genus Conger; species Conger conger. The sequence continues at coordinate 227,940 of NC_083767.1, forward strand.
GAAATCGCGGACTCTCGAACAATCCCGAAATTGCGGACTCGCGAACACCCGCGAAATAGCGGACTCGCGAAATCGCGAACACTCGCGAATTCGCGGACTCGCGAACACTCGCGAAATCGCGGACTCGCGAACACTCGCGAAATCGCGGACTCGCGAACACTCCCGAAATCGCGAACTCGCGAACACTCGCGAAATCGCGGACTCGCGAACACTCCCGAAATAGCGGACTAGCGAACACCCGCGAAATCGCAGACTCGCGAACACCCGCGAAATCGCGGACTCGCGAACACTCCCGAAATAGCGGACTCGCGAACACCCGCGAAATCGCGGACTCGCGAACACCCGCGAAATCGCGGACTCGCGAACACTCCCGAAATTGCGGACTCGCGAACACCCGCGAAATCGCGGACTCGCGAACACCCGCGAAATCGCGGACTCGCAAACACCCGCGAAATCGCGGCCTCGCGAAATCACGGACTCGCGAAATCGCGGACTCGCGAACACCCGCGAAATCGCGGACTCGCGAAATCACGGACTCGCGAAATCGCGGACTCGCGAACACTCCCGAAATCGCGGACTCGCGAACACCTGCGAAATCGCAAACACTCCCGAAATCGCGGACTCGCGAACACCCGCGAAATCGCGGACTCGCGAACACTCGCGAAATCGCGGACTCGCGAACTCTCCCGAAATCGCGGACTCGCGAAAACCCGCGAAATCGCGGACTCGCGAACACCCGCGAAATCGCGGACTCGCGAAATCGCGGACTCGCGAACACTCCCGAAATCGCGGACTCGCGGATACGCGAAATCGCGGACTCGCGAACACCCGCGAAATCGCGGACTCGCGAAATCGCGGACTCGCGAAATCGCGGACACGCGAAATCGCGGACTCGCGAACACCCGCGAAATCGCGGACTCGCGAAATCGCGGACTCGCGAAATCACGGACTCGCGAAATCGCGGACTCGCGAACACTCCCGAAATCGCGGACTCGCGAACACTCGCGAACACTCGCAAAATCGCGAAATCGCGGACTCGCAAAATCGCGGACTCGCGGACACTCGCGAACACCCGCGAAATCGCGGACTCGCGAACACTCGCGAAATCGCGGACTCGCGAACACTCCCGAAATAGCGGACTCGCGAACACTCGCGAAATCGCGGACTCGCGAACACTCCCGAAATCGCGAACTCGCGAACACTCGCGAAATCGCGGACTCGCGAACACTCCCGAAATAGCGGACTCGCGAACACCCGCGAAATCGCAGACTCGCGAACACCCGCGAAATCGCGGACTCGCGAACACTCCCGAAATAGCGGACTCGCGAACACTCGCGAAATCGCGGACTCGCGAACACTCGCAAAATCGCGAAATCGCGGACTCGCAAAATCGCGGACTCGCGGACACTCGCGAAATCGCGGACTCGCGAACACCCGCGAAATCGCGGACTCGCGAACACTCGCGAAATCGCGGACTCGCGAAATCGCGGACTCGCGAACACTCGCGAAATCGCGGACTCGCGAACACTCCCGAAATAGCGGACTCGCGAACACCCGCGAAATCGCAGACTCGCGAACACCCGCGAAATCGCAGACTCGCGAACACCCGCGAAATCGCGGACTCGCGAACACTCGCGAAATCGCGGACTCTCGAACAATCCCGAAATTGCGGACTCGCGAACACCCGCGAAATAGCGGACTCGCGAAATCGCGAACACTCGCGAATTCGCGGACTCGCGAACACTCGCGAAATCGCGGACTCGCGAACACTCCCGAAATCGCGAACTCGCGAACACTCGCGAAATCGCGGACTCGCGAACACTCCCGAAATAGCGGACTCGCGAACACCCGCGAAATCGCAGACTCGCGAACACCCGCGAAATCGCGGACTCGCGAACACTCCCGAAATAGCGGACTCGCGAACACTCGCGAAATCGCGGACTCGCGAACACTCCCGAAATCGCGAACTCGCGAACACTCGCGAAATCGCGGACTCGCGAACACTCCCGAAATAGCGGACTCGCGAACACCCGCGAAATCGCAGACTCGCGAACACCCGCGAAATCGCGGACTCGCGAACACTCCCGAAATAGCGGACTCGCGAACACTCGCGAAATCGCGGACTCGCGAACACTCGCAAAATCGCGAAATCGCGGACTCGCAAAATCGCGGACTCGCGGACACTCGCGAAATCGCGGACTCGCGAACACCCGCGAAATCGCGGACTCGCGAACACTCGCGAAATCGCGGACTCGCGAAATCGCGGACTCGCTAACACTCCCGAAATAGCGGACTCGCGAACACCCGCGAAATCGAAGACTCGCGAACACCCTGGTGAAAACCCGCGAAATCGCGGACTCGCGAACACCCGCGAAATCGCGGACTCGCGAAATCACGGACTCGCGAAATCGCGGACTCGCGAACACTCCCGAAATCGCGGACTCGCGAACAGCCGCGAAATCGCGGACTCGCGAACACCAGCGAAATCGCGGACTCGCGAACACTCCCGAAATCGCGGACTCGCGGACTCGCGGACACTCGCGAAATCGCGGACTCGCGAACACCCGCGAAATCGCGGACACGCGAACACTCCCGAAATCGCGAACTCGCGAACACTCGCGAAATCGCGGACTCGCGAACACTCCCGAAATAGCGGACTAGCGAACACCCGCGAAATCGCAGACTCGCGAACACCCGCGAAATCGCAGACTCGCGAACACCCGCGAAATCGCGGACTCGCGAACACTCCCGAAATAGCGGACTCGCGAACACCCGCGAAATCGCGGACTCGCGAACACTCGCGAAATCGCGGACTCGCGAACACTCCCGAAATCGCGAACTCGCGAACACTCGCGAAATCGCGGACTCGCGAACACTCCCGAAATAGCGGACTAGCGAACACCCGCGAAATCGCAGACTCGCGAACACCCGCGAAATCGCAGACTCGCGAACACCCGCGAAATCGCGGACTCGCGAACACCCGCGAAATCGCGGACTCGCAAACACCCGCGAAATCGCGGACTCGCGAAATCACGGACTCGCGAAATCGCGGACTCGCGAACACCCGCGAAATCGCGGACTCGCGAAATCACGGACTCGCGAACACTCCCGAAATCGCGAACTCGCGAACACTCGCGAAATCGCGGACTCGCGAACACTCCCGAAATAGCGGACTAGCGAACACCCGCGAAATCGCAGACTCGCGAACACCCGCGAAATCGCAGACTCGCGAACACCCGCGAAATCGCGGACTCGCGAACACCCGCGAAATCGCGGACTCGCAAACACCCGCGAAATCGCGGACTCGCGAAATCACGGACTCGCGAAATCGCGGACTCGCGAACACCCGCGAAATCGCAGACTCGCGAACACCCGCGAAATCGCGGACTCGCGAACACTCCCGAAATAGCGGACTCGCGAACACTCGCGAAATCGCGGACTCGCGAACACTCGCAAAATCGCGAAATCGCGGACTCGCAAAATCGCGGACTCGCGGACACTCGCGAAATCGCGGACTCGCGAACACCCGCGAAATCGCGGACTCGCGAACACTCGCGAAATCGCGGACTCGCGAAATCGCGCACTCGCTAACACTCCCGAAATAGCGGACTCGCGAACACCCGCGAAATCGAAGACTCGCGAACACCCTGGTGAAAACCCGCGAAATCGCGGACTCGCGAACACCCGCGAAATCGCGGACTCGCGAAATCACGGACTCGCGAAATCGCGGACTCGCGAACACTCCCGAAATCGCGGACTCGCGAACAGCCGCGAAATCGCGGACTCGCGAACACCAGCGAAATCGCGGACACGCGAACACTCCCGAAATCGCGGACTCGCGAACACCCGCGAAATCGCGGACTCGCGAACACCCGCGAAATCGCGGACTCGCGAACACCCGCGAAATCGCGGACTCGCGAAATCGCGGACTCGCGAACCATCCCGAAATTGCGGACTCGCGGACACCCGCGAAATAGCGGACTCGCGAAATCGCGAACACTCGCGAATTCGCGGACTCGCGAACACTCGCGAAATCGCGGACTCGCGAACACTCGCGAAATCGCGGACTCGCGAACACTCCCGAAATCGCGGACTCGCGAACACTCCCGAAATAGCGGACTCGCGAACACCAGCGAAATCGCGGACTCGCGAACACTCCCGAAATCGCGGACTCGCGAACACCCGCGAAATCGCGGACTCGCGAAATCGCGGACTCGCGAATACTCCCGACATCGCCGACTCGCGAACACTCCCGAAATCGCGGACTCGCGAACACTCCCGAAATAGCGGACTCGCGAACACCAGCGAAATCGCGGACTCGCGAACACTCCCGAAATCGCGGACTCGCGAACACCCGCGAAATCGCGGACTCGCGAAATCGCGGACTCGCGAATACTCCCGACATCGCGGACTCGCGAACACTCCCGAAATCGCGGACTCGCGAACACTCCCGAAATCGCGAAATCGCGGACTCGCGAACACTCGCGAAATCGCGGACTCGCGAACACTCGCGAAATCGCGGACTCGCGAACACTCGCGAAATCGCGGACTCGCGAACACCCGCGAAATCGCGGACTCGCGAACACCCGCGAAATAGCGGACTCGCGAAATCGCGAACACTCGCGAATTCGCGGACTCGCGAACACTCGCGAAATCGCGGACTCGCGAACAATCGCGAAATCGCGGACTCGCGAACACTCACGAAATCGCGGACTCGCGAACACTCCCGAAATAGCGGACTCGCGAACACCAGCGAAATCGCGGACTCGCGAACACTCCCGAAATCGCGGACTCGCGAACACCCGCGAAAACGCGGACTCGCGAAATCGCGGACTCGCGAATACTCCCGACATCGCGGACTCGCGAACACTCCCGAAATCGCGGACTCGCGAACACTCCCGAAATCGCGAAATCGCGGACTCGCGAACACTCGCGAAATCGCGGACTCGCGAACACTCGCGAAATCGCGGACTCGCGAAAACCCGCGAAATCGCGGACTCGCGAACACTCCCGAAATTGCGGACTCGCGAACACCCGCGAAATCGCGGACTCGCGAACACCCGCGAAATCGCGGACTCGCGAAATCGCGGACTCGCGAAATCACGGACTCGCGAAATCACGGACTCGCGAAATCGCGGACTCGCGAACACTCGCGAAATCGCGGACTCGGGAACACCCGCGAAATCGCGGACTGGCGAACACCAGCGAAATCGCGGAATCGCGAACACTCCCGAAATCACGGACTCGCGAAATCGCGGACTCGCGAACACTCGCGAAATCGCGGACTCGCGAAATCACGGACTCGCGAAATCGCGGACTCGCGAACACTCGCGAAATCGCGGACTCTCGAACAATCCCGAAATTGCGGACTCGCGAACACTCGCGAATTCGCGGACTCGCGAACACTCGCGAAATCGCGGACTCGCGAACACTCGCGAAATCGCGGACTCGCGAACACTCCCGAAATCGCGAACTCGCGCGGACTCGCGAACACTCCCGAAATAGCGGACTCGCGAACACCCGCGAAATCGCAGACTCGCGAACACCCGCGAAATCGCGGACTCGCGAAATCGCGGACTCGCGAACACTCGCGAAATCGCGGACTCTCGAACAATCCCGAAATTGCGGACTCGCGAACACCCGCGAAATAGCGGACTCGCGAAATCGCGAACACTCGCGAATTCGCGGACTCGCGAACACTCGCGAAATCGCGGACTCGCGAACACTCGCGAAATCGCGGACTCGCGAACACTCCCGAAATCGCGAACTCGCGAACACTCGCGAAATCGCGGACTCGCGAACACTCCCGAAATAGCGGACTAGCGAACACCCGCGAAATCGCAGACTCGCGAACACCCGCGAAATCGCGGACTCGCGAACACTCCCGAAATAGCGGACTCGCGAACACCCGCGAAATCGCGGACTCGCGAACACCCGCGAAATCGCGGACTCGCGAACACTCCCGAAATTGCGGACTCGCGAACACCCGCGAAATCGCGGACTCGCGAACACCCGCGAAATCGCGGACTCGCAAACACTCGCGAAATCGCGGACACACGAAATCGCGGACTCGCGAACACCCGCGAAATCGCGGACTCGCGAAATCGCGGACTCGCGAAATCACGGACTCGCGAAATCGCGGACTCGCGAACACTCCCGAAATCGCGGACTCGCGAACACTCGCGAACACTCGCAAAATCGCGAAATCGCGGACTCGCAAAATCGCGGACTCGCGGACACTCGCGAACACCCGCGAAATCGCGGACTCGCGAACACTCGCGAAATCGCGGACTCGCGAACACTCCCGAAATAGCGGACTCGCGAACACTCGCGAAATCGCGGACTCGCGAACACTCCCGAAATCGCGAACTCGCGAACACTCGCGAAATCTCGGACTCGCGAACACTCCCGAAATAGCGGACTCGCGAACACCCGCGAAATCGCAGACTCGCGAACACCCGCGAAATCGCGGACTCGCGAACACTCCCGAAATAGCGGACTCGCGAACACTCGCGAAATCGCGGACTCGCGAACACTCCCGAAATAGCGGACTCGCGAACACTCGCGAAATCGCGGACTCGCGAACACTCGCAAAATCGCGAAATCGCGGACTCGCAAAATCGCGGACTCGCGGACACTCGCGAAATCGCGGACTCGCGAACACCCGCGAAATCGCGGACTCGCGAACACTCGCGAAATCGCAGACTCGCGAACACCCGCGAAATCGCGGACTCGCGAAATCGCGGACTCGCGAACACTCGCGAAATCGAGGACTCTCGAACAATCCCGAAATTGCGGACTCGCGAACACCCGCGAAATAGCGGACTCGCGAAATCGCGAACACTCGCGAATTCGCGGACTCGCGAACACTCGCGAAATCGCGGACTCGCGAACACTCCCGAAATCGCGAACTCGCGAACACTCGCGAAATCGCGGACTCGCGAACACTCCCGAAATAGCGGACTCGCGAACACCCGCGAAATCGCAGACTCGCGAACACCCGCGAAATCGCGGACTCGCGAACACTCCCGAAATAGCGGACTCGCGAACACTCGCGAAATCGCGGACTCGCGAACACTCCCGAAATCGCGAACTCGCGAACACTCGCGAAATAGCGGACTCGCGAACACTCCCGAAATCGCAGACTCGCGAACACCCGCGAAATCGCAGACTCGCGAACACCCGCGAAATCGCGGACTCGCAAACACTCCCGAAATAGCGGACTCGCGAACACTCGCGAAATCGCGGACTCGCGAACACTCGCAAAATCGCGAAATCGCGGACTCGCAAAATCGCGGACTCGCGGACACTCGCGAAATCGCGGACTCGCGAACACCCGCGAAATCGCGGACTCGCGAACACTCGCGAAATCGCGGACTCGCGAAATCGCGGACTCGCTAACACTCCCGAAATAGCGGACTCGCGAACACCCGCGAAATCGAAGACTCGCGAACACCCTGGTGAAAACCCGCGAAATCGCGGACTCGCGAACACCCGCGAAATCGCGGACTCGCGAAATCACGGACTCGCGAAATCGCGGACTCGCGAACACTCCCGAAATCGCGGACTCGCGAACAGCCGCGAAATCGCGGACTCGCGAACACCAGCGAAATCGCGGACTCGCGAACACTCCCGAAATCGCGGACTCGCGGACTCGCGGACACTCGCGAAATCGCGGACTCGCGAACACCCGCGAAATCGCGGACACGCGAACACTCCCGAAATCGCGAACTCGCGAACACTCGCGAAATCGCGGACTCGCGAACACTCCCGAAATAGCGGACTAGCGAACACCCGCGAAATCGCAGACTCGCGAACACCCGCGAAATCGCAGACTCGCGAACACCCGCGAAATCGCGGACTCGCGAACACTCCCGAAATAGCGGACTCGCGAACACCCGCGAAATCGCGGACTCGCGAACACTCGCGAAATCGCGGACTCGCGAACACTCCCGAAATCGCGAACTCGCGAACACTCGCGAAATCGCGGACTCGCGAACACTCCCGAAATCGCAGACTCGCGAACACCCGCGAAATCGCAGACTCGCGAACACCCGCGAAATCGCAGACTCGCGAACACCCGCGAAATCGCGGACTCGCGAACACCCGCGAAATCGCGGACTCGCAAACACCCGCGAAATCGCGGACTCGCGAAATCACGGACTCGCGAAATCGCGGACTCGCGAACACCCGCGAAATCGCGGACTCGCGAAATCACGGACTCGCGAAATCGCGGACTCGCGAACACTCCCGAAATCGCGGACTCGCGAACACCTGCGAAATCGCGAACACTCCCGAAATCGCGGACTCGCGAACACCCGCGAAATCGCGGACTCGCGAACACTCGCGAAATCGCGGACTCGCGAACTCTCCCGAAATCGCGGACTCGCGAAAACCCGCGAAATCGCGGACTCGCGAACACCCGCGAAATCGCGGACTCGCGAAATCGCGGACTCGCGAACACTCCCGAAATCGCGGACTCGCGGATACGCGAAATCGCGGACTCGCGAACACCCGCGAAATCGCGGACTCGCGAAATCGCGGACTCGCGAAATCGCGGACACGCGAAATCGCGGACTCGCGAACACCCGCGAAATCGCGGACTCGCGAAATCGCGGACTCGCGAAATCACGGACTCGCGAAATCGCGGACTCGCGAACACTCCCGAAATCGCGGACTCGCGAACACTCGCGAACACTCGCAAAATCGCGAAATCGCGGACTCGCAAAATCGCGGACTCGCGGACACTCGCGAAATCGCGGACTCGCGAACACCCGCGAAATCGCGGACTCGCGAACACTCGCGAAATCGCGGACTCGCGAACACTCCCGAAATAGCGGACTCGCGAACACCCGCGAAATCGCAGACTCGCGAACACCCGCGAAATCGCAGACTCGCGAACACCCGCGAAATCGCGGACTCGCGAAATCGCGGACTCGCGAACACTCGCGAAATCGCGGACTCTCGAACAATCCCGAAATTGCGGACTCGCGAACACCCGCGAAATCGCGAACTCGCGAACACTCGCGAAATCGCGGACTCGCGAACACTCCCGAAATAGCGGACTCGCGAACACCCGCGAAATCGCAGACTCGCGAACACCCGCGAAATCGCGGACTCGCGAACACTCCCGAAATAGCGGACTCGCGAACACTCGCGAAATCGCGGACTCGCGAACACTCGCAAAATCGCGAAATCGCGGACTCGCAAAATCGCGGACTCGCGGACACTCGCGAAATCGCGGACTCGCGAACACCCGCGAAATCGCGGACTCGCGAACACTCGCGAAATCGCGGACTCGCGAAATCGCGCACTCGCTAACACTCCCGAAATAGCGGACTCGCGAACACCCGCGAAATCGAAGACTCGCGAACACCCTGGTGAAAACCCGCGAAATCGCGGACTCGCGAACACCCGCGAAATCGCGGACTCGCGAAATCACGGACTCGCGGACACTCGCGAAATCGCGGACTCGCGAACACCCGCGAAATCGCGGACTCGCGAACACTCGCGAAATCGCGGACTCGCGAAATCGCGCACTCGCTAACACTCCCGAAATCGCGGACTCGCGAACACCCGCGAAATCGCGGACTCGCGAAATCACGGACTCGCGAAATCGCGGACTCGCGAACACTCCCGAAATCGCGGACTCGCGAACAGCCGCGAAATCGCGGACTCGCGAACACCAGCGAAATCGCGGACACGCGAACACTCCCGAAATCGCGGACTCGCGAACACCCGCGAAATCGCGGACTCGCGAACACCCGCGAAATCGCGGACTCGCGAACACCCGCGAAATCGCGGACTCGCGAAATCGCGGACTCGCGAACCATCCCGAAATTGCGGACTCGCGGACACCCGCGAAATAGCGGACTCGCGAAATCGCGAACACTCGCGAATTCGCGGACTCGCGAACACTCGCGAAATCGCGGACTCGCGAACACTAGCGAAATCGCGGACTCGCGAACACTCCCGAAATCGCGGACTCGCGAACACTCCCGAAATAGCGGACTCGCGAACACCAGCGAAATCGCGGACTCGCGAACACTCCCGAAATCGCGGACTCGCGAACACCCGCGAAATCGCGGACTCGCGAAATCGCGGACTCGCGAATACTCCCGACATCGCCGACTCGCGAACACTCCCGAAATCGCGGACTCGCGAACACTCCCGAAATAGCGGACTCGCGAACACCAGCGAAATCGCGGACTCGCGAACACTCCCGAAATCGCGGACTCGCGAACACCCGCGAAATCGCGGACTCGCGAAATCGCGGACTCGCGAATACTCCCGACATCGCGGACTCGCGAACACTCCCGAAATCGCGGACTCGCGAACACTCCCGAAATCGCGAAATCGCGGACTCGCGAACACTCGCGAAATCGCGGACTCGCGAACACTCGCGAAATCGCGGACTCGCGAACACTCGCGAAATCGCGGACTCGCGAACACCCGCGAAATCGCGGACTCGCGAACACCCGCGAAATAGCGGACTCGCGAAATCGCGAACACTCGCGAATTCGCGGACTCGCGAACACTCGCGAAATCGCGGACTCGCGAACAATCGCGAAATCGCGGACTCGCGAACACTCACGAAATCGCGGACTCGCGAACACTCCCGAAATAGCGGACTCGCGAACACCAGCGAAATCGCGGACTCGCGAACACTCCCGAAATCGCGGACTCGCGAACACCCGCGAAAACGCGGACTCGCGAAATCGCGGACTCGCGAATACTCCCGACATCGCGGACTCGCGAACACTCCCGAAATCGCGGACTCGCGAACACTCCCGAAATCGCGAAATCGCGGACTCGCGAACACTCGCGAAATCGCGGACTCGCGAACACTCGCGAAATCGCGGACTCGCGAAAACCCGCGAAATCGCGGACTCGCGAACACTCCCGAAATTGCGGACTCGCGAACACCCGCGAAATCGCGGACTCGCGAACACCCGCGAAATCGCGGACTCGCGAAATCGCGGACTCGCGAAATCACGGACTCGCGAAATCACGGACTCGCGAAATCGCGGACTCGCGAACACTCGCGAAATCGCGGACTCGGGAACACCCGCGAAATCGCGGACTGGCGAACACCAGCGAAATCGCGGAATCGCGAACACTCCCGAAATCACGGACTCGCGAAATCGCGGACTCGCGAACACTCGCGAAATCGCGGACTCGCGAAATCACGGACTCGCGAAATCGCGGACTCGCGAACACTCCCGAAATCGCGGACTCGCGAACACTCCCGAAATCGCGGACTCGCGAACACCCGCGAAATCGCGGACTCGCGAACACCCGCGAAATCGCGGACTCGCGAACACCCGCGAAATCGCGGACTCGCGAAATTGCAGACTCGCGAAATCGCGGACTCGCGAACACCAGCGAAATCGCGGAATCGCGAACACTCCCGAAATCACGGACTCGCGAAATCGCGGACTCGCGAACACTCGCGAAATCGCGGACTCGCGAAATCACGGACTCGCGAAATCGCGGACTCGCGAACACTCCCGAAATCGCGGACTCGCGAACACCTGCGAAATCGCGAACACTCCCGAAATCGCGGACTCGCGAACACCCGCGAAATCGCGGACTCGCGAACACTCGCGAAATCGCGGACTCGCGAAAACCCGCGAAATCGCGGACTCGCGAACACCCGCGAAATCGCGGACTCGCGAAATCGCGGACTCGCGAACACTCCCGAAATCGCGGACTCGCGGATACGCGAACACCCGCGAAATCGCGGACTCGCGAAATCGCGGACTCGCGAACACCCGCGAAATCGCGGACTCGCGAAATCGCGGACTCGCGAAATCACGGACTCGCGAAATCGCGGACTCGCGAACACTCCCGAAATCGCGGACTCGCGAACACTCGCGAACACTCGCAAAATCGCAAAATCGCGGACTCGCAAAATCGCGGACTCGCGGACACTCGCGAAATCGCGGACTCGCGAACACCCGCGAAATCGCGGACTCGCGAACACTCGCGAAATCGCGGACTCGCGAAATCGCGGACTCGCTAACACTCCCGAAATAGCGGACTCGCGAACACCCGCGAAATCGAAAACTCGCGAACACCCTGGTGAAAACCCGCGAAATCGCGGACTCGCGAACACCCGCGAAATCGCGGACTCGCGAAATCACGGACTCGCGAAATCGCGGACTCGCGAACACTCCCGAAATCGCGGACTCGCGAACAGCCGCGAAATCGCGGACTCGCGAACACCAGCGAAATCGCGGACTCGCGAACACTCCCGAAATCGCGGACTCGCGGACTCGCGGACACTCGCGAAATCGCGGACTCGCGAACACCCGCGAAATCGCGGACACGCGAAATCACGGACTCGCGAAATCACGGACTCGCGAACACTCGCGAAATCGCGGACTCGCGAACACTCGCGAAATCGCGGACTCGCGAACACTCCCGAAATCGCGAACTCGCGAACACTCGCGAAATCGCGGACTCGCGAACACTCCCGATATAGCGGACTAGCGAACACCCGCGAAATCGCAGACTCGCGAACACCCGCGAAATCGCAGACTCGCGAACACCCGCGAAATCGCGGACTCGCGAACACTCCCGAAATAGCGGACTAGCGAACACCCGCGAAATCGCAGACTCGCGAACACCCGCGAAATCGCAGACTCGCGAACACCCGCGAAATCGCGGACTCGCGAACACCCGCGAAATCGCGGACTCGCAAACACCCGCGAAATCGCGGACTCGCGAAATCACGGACTCGCGAAATCGCGGACTCGCGAACACCCGCGAAATCGCGGACTCGCGAAATCACGGACTCGCGAAATCGCGGACTCGCGAACACTCCCGAAATCGCGGACTCGCGAACACCTGCGAAATCGCGAACACTCCCGAAATCGCGGACTCGCGAACACCCGCGAAATCGCGGACTCGCGAACACTCGCGAAATCGCGGACTCGCGAACTCTCCCGAAATCGCGGACTCGCGAAAACCCGCGAAATCGCGGACTCGCGAACACCCGGGAAATCGCGGACTCGCGAACACTCCCGAAATCGCGGACTCGCGGATACGCGAAATCGCGGACTCGCGAACACCCGCGAAATCGCGGACTCGCGAAATCGCGGACTCGCGAAATCGCGGACACGCGAAATCGCGGACTCGCGAACACCCGCGAAATCGCGGACTCGCGAAATCGCGGACTCGCGAAATCACGGACTCGCGAAATCGCGGACTCGCGAACACTCCCGAAATCGCGGACTCGCGAACACTCGCGAACACTCGCAAAATCGCGAAATCGCGGACTCGCGAAATCGCGGACTCGCGAACACCCGCGAAATCGCAGACTCGCGAACACCCGCGAAATCGCGGACTCGCGAAATCACGGACTCGCGAAATCGCGGACTCGGGAACACCCGCGAAATCGCGGACTCGCGAACACCAGCGAAATCGCGGAATCGCGAACACTCCCGAAATCACGGACTCGCGAAATCGCGGACTCGCGAACACTCGCGAAATCGCGGACTCGCGAAATCACGGACTCGCGAAATCGCGGACTCGCGAACACTCCCGAAATCGCGGACTCGCGAACACCTGCGAAATCGCGAACACTCCCGAAATCGCGGACTCGCGAACACCCGCGAAATCGCGGACTCGCGAACAGTCGCGAAATCGCGGACTCGCGAAATCGCGGACTCGCGAACACTCCCGAAATCGCGGACTCGCGGATACGCGAACACCCGCGAAATCGCGGACTCGCGAACACTCCCGAAATCGCGGACTCGCGAACACTCCCGAAATCGCGGACTCGCGGATACGCGAAATCGCGCACTCGCGAACACCCGCGAAATCGCGGACTCGCGAACACCCGCGAAATCGCGGACTCGCGAACACCCGCGAAATCGCGGACTCGCGGACACTCGCGAAATCGCGGACTCGCGAACCCCCGCGAAATCACGGACTCGCGAACACTCGCGAAATCGCGGACTGGCGAACACCCGGGAAATCGCGAAATCGCGGACTCGCGAACACCCGCGAAATCGCGGACTCGCGAACACTCCCGAAATCGCGGACTCGCGAACACTCCCCAAATCGCGAAATCGCGGACTCGCGAACACTCGCGAAATCGCGGACTCGCGAACACTCGCGAAATCGCGGACTCGCGAACACTCGCGAAATCGCGGACTCGCGAAAACCCGCGAAATCGCGGACTCGCGAACACTCCCGAAATTGCGGACTCGCGAACACCCGCGAAATCGCGGACTCGCGAACACCCGCGAAATCGCGGACTCGCGAACACCCGCGAAATCGCGGACTCGCGAACACCCGCGAAATCGCGGACTCGCGAAATCGCGGACTCGCGAACACTCGCGAATTCGCGGACTCGCGAACACTCGCGAAATCGCGGACTCGCGAACACTCGCGAAATCGCGGACTCGCGAACACTCCCGAAATCGCGAACTCGCGAACACTCGCGAACACTCCCGAAATAGCAGACTCGCGAACACCCGCGAAATCGCAGACTCGCGAACACCCGCGAAATCGCGGACTCGCGAACACTCCCGAAATAGCGGACTCGCGAACACCCGCGAAATCGCAGACTCGCGAACACTCCCGAAATCGCGGACTCGCGAACACCCGCGAAATCGCGGACTCGCGAAATCGCGGACTCGCCAATACTCCCGACATCGCGGACTCGCGAACACTCCCGAAATCGCGGACTCGCGAACACTCCCGAAATCGCGAAATCGCGGACTCGCGAACACTCGCGAAATCGCGGACTCGCGAACACTCGCGAAATAGCGGACTCGCGAAATCGCGGACTCGCGAACACTCGCGAAATCGCGGACTCGCGAACACCCGCGAAATCGCGGACTCGCGAACACTCCCGAAATTGCGGACTCGCGAACACCCGCGAAATCGCGGACTCGCGAACACCCGCGAAATCGCGGACTCGCGAACACCCGCGAAATCGCGGACTCGCGAAATCACGGACTCGGGAACACCCGCGAAATCGCGGACTCGCGAACACCAGCGAAATCGCGGACTCGCGAACACTCCCGAAATCGCGGACTCGCGAACACTCGCGAACACTCGCAAAATCGCAAAATCGCGGACTCGCAAAATCGCGGACTCGCGGACACTCGCGAAATCGCGGACTCGCGAACACCCGCGAAATCGCGGACTCGCGAACACTCGCGAAATCGCGGACTCGCGAAATCGCGGACTCGCTAACACTCCCGAAATAGCGGACTCGCGAACACCCGCGAAATCGAAAACTCGCGAACACCCTGGTGAAAACCCGCGAAATCGCGGACTCGCGAACACCCGCGAAATCGCGGACTCGCGAAATCACGGACTCGCGAAATCGCGGACTCGCGAACACTCCCGAAATCGCGGACTCGCGAACAGCCGCGAAATCGCGGACTCGCGAACACCAGCGAAATCGCGGACTCGCGAACACTCCCGAAATCGCGGACTCGCGGACTCGCGGACACTCGCGAAATCGCGGACTCGCGAACACCCGCGAAATCGCGGACACGCGAAATCACGGACTCGCGAAATCACGGACTCGCGAACACTCGCGAAATCGCGGACTCGCGAACACTCGCGAAATCGCGGACTCGCGAACACTCCCGAAATCGCGAACTCGCGAACACTCGCGAAATCGCGGACTCGCGAACACTCCCGATATAGCGGACTAGCGAACACCCGCGAAATCGCAGACTCGCGAACACCCGCGAAATCGCAGACTCGCGAACACCCGCGAAATCGCGGACTCGCGAACACTCCCGAAATAGCGGACTAGCGAACACCCGCGAAATCGCAGACTCGCGAACACCCGCGAAATCGCAGACTCGCGAACACCCGCGAAATCGCGGACTCGCGAACACCCGCGAAATCGCGGACTCGCAAACACCCGCGAAATCGCGGACTCGCGAAATCACGGTCTCGCGAAATCGCGGACTCGCGAACACCCGCGAAATCGCGGACTCGCGAAATCACGGACTCGCGAAATCGCGGACTCGCGAACACTCCCGAAATCGCGGACTCGCGAACACCTGCGAAATCGCGAACACTCCCGAAATCGCGGACTCGCGAACACCCGCGAAATCGCGGACTCGCGAACACTCGCGAAATCGCGGACTCGCGAACTCTCCCGAAATCGCGGACTCGCGAAAACCCGCGAAATCGCGGACTCGCGAACACCCGGGAAATCGCGGACTCGCGAACACTCCCGAAATCGCGGACTCGCGGATACGCGAAATCGCAGACTCGCGAACACCCGCGAAATCGCGGACTCGCGAAATCACGGACTCGCGAAATCGCGGACTCGGGAACACCCGCGAAATCGCGGACTCGCGAACACCAGCGAAATCGCGGAATCGCGAACACTCCCGAAATCACGGACTCGCGAAATCGCGGACTCGCGAACACTCGCGAAATCGCGGACTCGCGAAATCACGGACTCGCGAAATCGCGGACTCGCGAACACTCCCGAAATCGCGGACTCGCGAACACCTGCGAAATCGCGAACACTCCCGAAATCGCGGACTCGCGAACACCCGCGAAATCGCGGACTCGCGAACAGTCGCGAAATCGCGGACTCGCGAAAACCCGCGAAATCGCAGACTCGCGAACACCCGCGAAATCGCGGACTCGCGAAATCGCGGACTCGCGAACACTCCCGAAATCGCGGACTCGCGGATACGCGAACACCCGCGAAATCGCGGACTCGCGAACACTCCCGAAATCGCGGACTCGCGAACACTCCCGAAATCGCGGACTCGCGGATACGCGAAATCGCGCACTCGCGAACACCCGCGAAATCGCGGACTCGCGAACACCCGCGAAATCGCGGACTCGCGAACACCCGCGAAATCGCGGACTCGCGGACACTCGCGAAATCGCGGACTCGCGAACCCCCACGAAATCACGGACTCGCGAACACTCGCGAAATCGCGGACTGGCGAACACCCGGGAAATCGCGAAATCGCGGACTCGCGAACACCCGCGAAATCGCGGACTCGCGAACACTCCCGAAATCGCGGACTCGCGAACACTCCCCAAATCGCGAAATCGCGGACTCGCGAACACTCGCGAAATCGCGGACTCGCGAACACTCGCGAAATCGCGGACTCGCGAACACTCGCGAAATCGCGGACTCGCGAAAACCCGCGAAATCGCGGACTCGCGAACACTCCCGAAATTGCGGACTCGCGAACACCCGCGAAATCGCGGACTCGCGAACACCCGCGAAATCGCGGACTCGCGAACACCCGCGAAATCGCGGACTCGCGAACACCCGCGAAATCGCGGACTCGCGAAATCGCGGACTCGCGAACACTCGCGAAATCGCGGACTCTCGAACAATCCCGAAATTGCGGACTCGCGAACACCCGCGAAATAGCGGACTCGCGAAATCGCGAACACTCGCGAATTCGCGGACTCGCGAACACTCGCGAAATCGCGGACTCGCGAACACTCGCGAAATCGCGGACTCGCGAACACTCCCGAAATCGCGAACTCGCGAACACTCGCGAACACTCCCGAAATAGCAGACTCGCGAACACCCGCGAAATCGCAGACTCGCGAACACCCGCGAAATCGCGGACTCGCGAACACTCCCGAAATAGCGGACTCGCGAACACCCGCGAAATCGCAGACTCGCGAACACTCCCGAAATCGCGGACTCGCGAACACCCGCGAAATCGCGGACTCGCGAAATCGCGGACTCGCCAATACTCCCGACATCGCGGACTCGCGAACACTCCCGAAATCGCGGACTCGCGAACACTCCCGAAATCGCGAAATCGCGGACTCGCGAACACTCGCGAAATCGCGGACTCGCGAACACTCGCGAAATAGCGGACTCGCGAAATCGCGGACTCGCGAACACTCGCGAAATCGCGGACTCGCGAACACCCGCGAAATCGCGGACTCGCGAACACTCCCGAAATTGCGGACTCGCGAACACCCGCGAAATCGCGGACTCGCGAACACCCGCGAAATCGCGGACTCGCGAACACCCGCGAAATCGCGGACTCGCGAAATCACGGACTCGCGAAATCGCGGACTCGGGAACACCCGCGAAATCGCGGACTCGCGAACACCAGCGAAATCGCGGAATCGCGAACACTCCCGAAATCACGGACTCGCGAAATCGCGGACTCGCGAACACTCGCGAAATCGCGGACTCGCGAAATCACGGACTCGCGAAATCGCGGACTCGCGAACACTCCCGAAATCGCGGACTCGCGAACCCCTGCGAAATCGCGAACACTCCCGAAATCGCGGACTCGCGAACACCCGCGAAATCGCGGACTCGCGAACACCCGCGAAATCGCGGACTCGCGAAATCACGGACTCGCGAAATCGCGGACTCGCGAACACTCCCGAAATCGCGGACTCGCGAACACCTGCGAAATCGCGGACTCGCGAACACCCGCGAAATCGCGGACTCGCGAACACCCGCGAAATCGCGGAATCGCGAAATCGCGGACTCGCGAAATCGCGGACTCGCGAACACTCGCGAAATCGCGGACTCTCGAACAATCCCGAAATTGCGGACTCGCGAACACTCGCGAATTCGCGGACTCGCGAACACTCGCGAAATCGCGGACTCGCGAACACTCGCGAAATCGCGGACTCGCGAACACTCCCGAAATCGCGAACTCGCGCGGACTCGCGAACACTCCCGAAATAGCGGACTCGCGAACACCCGCGAAATCGCAGACTCGCGAACACCCGCGAAATCGCGGACTCGCGAAATCGCGGACTCGCGAACACTCGCGAAATCGCGGACTCTCGAACAATCCCGAAATTGCGGACTCGCGAACACCCGCGAAATAGCGGACTCGCGAAATCGCGAACACTCGCGAATTCGCGGACTCGCGAACACTCGCGAAATCGCGGACTCGCGAACACTCGCGAAATCGCGGACTCGCGAACACTCCCGAAATCGCGAACTCGCGAACACTCGCGAAATCGCGGACTCGCGAACACTCCCGAAATAGCGGACTAGCGAACACCCGCGAAATCGCAGACTCGCGAACACCCGCGAAATCGCGGACTCGCGAACACTCCCGAAATAGCGGACTCGCGAACACCCGCGAAATCGCGGACTCGCGAACACCCGCGAAATCGCGGACTCGCGAACACTCCCGAAATTGCGGACTCGCGAACACCCGCGAAATCGCGGACTCGCGAACACCCGCGAAATCGCGGACTCGCAAACACCCGCGAAATCGCGGACTCGCGAAATCACGGACTCGCGAAATCGCGGACTCGCGAACACCCGCGAAATCGCGGACTCGCGAAATCACGGACTCGCGAAATCGCGGACTCGCGAACACTCCCGAAATCGCGGACTCGCGAACACCTGCGAAATCGCGAACACTCCCGAAATCGCGGACTCGCGAACACCCGCGAAATCGCGGACTCGCGAACACTCGCGAAATCGCGGACTCGCGAACTCTCCCGAAATCGCGGACTCGCGAAAACCCGCGAAATCGCGGACTCGCGAACACCCGCGAAATCGCGGACTCGCGAAATCGCGGACTCGCGAACACTCCCGAAATCGCGGACTCGCGGATACGCGAAATCGCGGACTCGCGAACACCCGCGAAATCGCGGACTCGCGAAATCGCGGACTCGCGAAATCGCGGACACGCGAAATCGCGGACTCGCGAACACCCGCGAAATCGCGGACTCGCGAAATCGCGGACTCGCGAAATCACGGACTCGCGAAATCGCGGACTCGCGAACACTCCCGAAATCGCGGACTCGCGAACACTCGCGAACACTCGCAAAATCGCGAAATCGCGGACTCGCAAAATCGCGGACTCGCGGACACTCGCGAAATCGCGGACTCGCGAACACCCGCGAAATCGCGGACTCGCGAACACTCGCGAAATCGCGGACTCGCGAACACTCCCGAAATAGCGGACTCGCGAACACCCGCGAAATCGCAGACTCGCGAACACCCGCGAAATCGCAGACTCGCGAACACCCGCGAAATCGCGGACTCGCGAACACTCGCGAAATCGCGGACTCTCGAACAATCCCGAAATTGCGGACTCGCGAACACCAGCGAAATAGCGGACTCGCGAAATCGCGAACACTCGCGAATTCGCGGACTCGCGAACACTCGCGAAATCGCGGACTCGCGAACACTCGCGAAATCGCGGACTCGCGAACACTGCCGAAATCGCGAACTCGCGAACACTCGCGAAATCGCGGACTCGCGAACACTCCCGAAATAGCGGACTCGCGAACACCCGCGAAATCGCAGACTCGCGAACACCCGCGAAATCGCGGACTCGCGAACACTCCCGAAATAGCGGACTCGCGAACACTCGCGAAATCGCGGACTCGCGAACACTCCCGAAATCGCGAACTCGCGAACACTCGCGAAATCGCGGACTCGCGAACACTCCCGAAATAGCGGACTCGCGAACACCCGCGAAATCGCAGACTCGCGAACACCCGCGAAATCGCGGACTCGCGAACACTCCCGAAATAGCGGACTCGCGAACACTCGCGAAATCGCGGACTCGCGAACACTCGCAAAATCGCGAAATCGCGGACTCGCAAAATCGCGGACTCGCGGACACTCGCGAAATCGCGGACTCGCGAACACCCGCGAAATCGCGGACTCGCGAACACTCGCGAAATCGCGGACTCGCGAAATCGCGGACTCGCGAACACTCGCGAAATCGCGGACTCGCGAACACTCCCGAAATAGCGGACTCGCGAACACCCGCGAAATCGCAGACTCGCGAACACCCGCGAAATCGCAGACTCGCGAACACCCGCGAAATCGCGGACTCGCGAAATCGCGGACTCGCGAACACTCGCGAAATCGCGGACTCTCGAACAATCCCGAAATTGCGGACTCGCGAACACCCGCGAAATAGCGGACTCGCGAAATCGCGAACACTCGCGAATTCGCGGACTCGCGAACACTCGCGAAATCGCGGACTCGCGAACACTCGCGAAATCGCGGACTCGCGAACACTCCCGAAATCGCGAACTCGCGAACACTCGCGAAATCGCGGACTCGCGAACACTCCCGAAATAGCGGACTCGCGAACACCCGCGAAATCGCAGACTCGCGAACACCCGCGAAATCGCGGACTCGCGAACACTCCCGAAATAGCGGACTCGCGAACACTCGCGAAATCGCGGACTCGCGAACACTCCCGAAATCGCGAACTCGCGAACACTCGCGAAATCGCGGACTCGCGAACACTCCCGAAATAGCGGACTCGCGAACACCCGCGAAATCGCAGACTCGCGAACACCCGCGAAATCGCGGACTCGCGAACACTCCCGAAATTGCGGACTCGCGAACACTCGCGAAATCGCGGACTCGCGAACACTCGCAAAATCGCGAAATCGCGGACTCGCAAAATCGCGGACTCGCGGACACTCGCGAAATCGCGGACTCGCGAACACCCGCGAAATCGCGGACTCGCGAACACTCGCGAAATCGCGGACTCGCGAAATCGCGGACTCGCTAACACTCCCGAAATAGCGGACTCGCGAACACCCGCGAAATCGAAGACTCGCGAACACCCTGGTGAAAACCCGCGAAATCGCGGACTCGCGAACACCCGCGAAATCGCGGACTCGCGAAATCACGGACTCGCGAAATCGCGGACTCGCGAACACTCCCGAAATCGCGGACTCGCGAACAGCCGCGAAATCGCGGACTCGCGAACACCAGCGAAATCGCGGACTCGCGAACACTCCCGAAATCGCGGATTCGCGGACTCGCGGACACTCGCGAAATCGCGGACTCGCGAACACCCGCGAAATCGCGGACACGCGAACACTCCCGAAATCGCGAACTCGCGAACACTCGCGAAATCGCGGACTCGCGAACACTCCCGAAATAGCGGACTAGCGAACACCCGCGAAATCGCAGACTCGCGAACACCCGCGAAATCGCAGACTCGCGAACACCCGCGAAATCGCGGACTCGCGAACACTCCCGAAATAGCGGACTCGCGAACACCCGCGAAATCGCGGACTCGCGAACACTCGCGAAATCGCGGACTCGCGAACACTCCCGAAATCGCGAACTCGCGAACACTCGCGAAATCGCGGACTCGCGAACACTCCCGAAATAGCGGACTAGCGAACACCCGCGAAATCGCAGACTCGCGAACACCCGCGAAATCGCAGACTCGCGAACACCCGCGAAATCGCGGACTCGCGAACACCCGCGAAATCGCGGACTCGCAAACACCCGCGAAATCGCGGACTCGCGAAATCACGGACTCGCGAAATCGCGGACTCGCGAACACCCGCGAAATCGCGGACTCGCGAAATCACGGACTCGCGAAATCGCGGACTCGCGAACACTCCCGAAATCGCGGACTCGCGAACACCTGCGAAATCGCGAACACTCCCGAAATCGCGGACTCGCGAACACCCGCGAAATCGCGGACTCGCGAACACTCGCGAAATCGCGGACTCGCGAACTCTCCCGAAATCGCGGACTCGCGAAAACCCGCGAAATCGCGGACTCGCGAACACCCGCGAAATCGCGGACTCGCGAAATCGCGGACTCGCGAACACTCCCGAAATCGCGGACTCGCGGATACGCGAAATCGCGGACTCGCGAACACCCGCGAAATCGCGGACTCGCGAAATCGCGGACTCGCGAAATCGCGGACACGCGAAATCGCGGACTCGCGAACACCCGCGAAATCGCGGACTCGCGAAATCGCGGACTCGCGAAATCACGGACTCGCGAAATCGCGGACTCGCGAACACTCCCGAAATCGCGGACTCGCGAACACTCGCGAACACTCGCAAAATCGCGAAATCGCGGACTCGCAAAATCGCGGACTGGCGGACACTCGCGAAATCGCGGACTCGCGAACACCCGCGAAATCGCGGACTCGCGAACACTCGCGAAATCGCGGACTCGCGAACACTCCCGAAATAGCGGACTCGCGAACACCCGCGAAATCGCAGACTCGCGAACACCCGCGAAATCGCAGACTCGCGAACACCCGCGAAATCGCGGACTCGCGAAATCGCGGACTCGCGAACACTCGCGAAATCGCGGACTCTCGAACAATCCCGAAATTGCGGACTCGCGAACACCCGCGAAATAGCGGACTCGCGAAATCGCGAACACTCGCGAATTCGCGGACTCGCGAACACTCGCGAAATCGCGGACTCGCGAACACTCGCGAAATCGCGGACTCGCGAACACTCCCGAAATCGCGAACTCGCGAACACTCGCGAAATCGCGGACTCGCGAACACTCCCGAAATAGCGGACTCGCGAACACCCGCGAAATCGCAGACTCGCGAACACCCGCGAAATCGCGGACTCGCGAACACTCCCGAAATAGCGGACTCGCGAACACTCGCGAAATCGCGGACTCGCGAACACTCCCGAAATCGCGAACTCGCGAACACTCGCGAAATCGCGGACTCGCGAACACTCCCGAAATAGCGGACTCGCGAACACCCGCGAAATCGCAGACTCGCGAACACCCGCGAAATCGCGGACTCGCGAACACTCCCGAAATAGCGGACTCGCGAACACTCGCGAAATCGCGGACTCGCGAACACTCGCAAAATCGCGAAATCGCGGACTCGCAAAATCGCGGACTCGCGGACACTCGCGAAATCGCGGACTCGCGAACACCCGCGAAATCGCGGACTCGCGAACACTCGCGAAATCGCGGACTCGCGAAATCGCGCACTCGCTAACACTCCCGAAATAGCGGACTCGCGAACACCCGCGAAATCGAAGACTCGCGAACACCCTGGTGAAAACCCGCAAAATCGCGGACTCGCGAACACCCGCGAAATCGCGGACTCGCGAAATCACGGACTCGCGAAATCGCGGACTCGCGAACACTCCCGAAATCGCGGACTCGCGAACAGCCGCGAAATCGCGGACTCGCGAACACCAGCGAAATCGCGGACACGCGAACACTCCCGAAATCGCGGACTCGCGAACACCCGCGAAATCGCGGACTCGCGAACACCCGCGAAATCGCGGACTCGCGAACACCCGCGAAATCGCGGACTCGCGAAATCGCGGACTCGCGAACCATCCCGAAATTGCGGACTCGCGGACACCCGCGAAATAGCGGACTCGCGAAATCGCGAACACTCGCGAATTCGCGGACTCGCGAACACTCGCGAAATCGCGGACTCGCGAACACTCGCGAAATCGCGGACTCGCGAACACTCCCGAAATCGCGGACTCGCGAACACTCCCGAAATAGCGGACTCGCGAACACCAGCGAAATCGCGGACTCGCGAACACTCCCGAAATCGCGGACTCGCGAACACCCGCGAAATCGCGGACTCGCGAAATCGCGGACTCGCGAATACTCCCGACATCGCCGACTCGCGAACACTCCCGAAATCGCGGACTCGCGAACACTCCCGAAATAGCGGACTCGCGAACACCAGCGAAATCGCGGACTCGCGAACACTCCCGAAATCGCGGACTCGCGAACACCCGCGAAATCGCGGACTCGCGAAATCGCGGACTCGCGAATACTCCCGACATCGCGGACTCGCGAACACTCCCGAAATCGCGGACTCGCGAACACTCCCGAAATCGCGAAATCGCGGACTCGCGAACACTCGCGAAATCGCGGACTCGCGAACACTCGCGAAATCGCGGACTCGCGAACACTAGCGAAATCGCGGACTCGCGAACACCCGCGAAATCGCGGACTCGCGAACACCCGCGAAATAGCGGACTCGCGAAATCGCGAACACTCGCGAATTCGCGGACTCGCGAACACTCGCGAAATCGCGGACTCGCGAACAATCGCGAAATCGCGGACTCGCGAACACTCACGAAATCGCGGACTCGCGAACACTCCCGAAATAGCGGACTCGCGAACACCAGCGAAATCGCGGACTCGCGAACACTCCCGAAATCGCGGACTCGCGAACACCCGCGAAAACGCGGACTCGCGAAATCGCGGACTCGCGAATACTCCCGACATCGCGGACTCGCGAACACTCCCGAAATCGCGGACTCGCGAACACTCCCGAAATCGCGAAATCGCGGACTCGCGAACACTCGCGAAATCGCGGACTCGCGAACACTCGCGAAATCGCGGACTCGCGAAAACCCGCGAAATCGCGGACTCGCGAACACCCGCGAAATCGCGGACTCGCGAAATCGCGGACTCGCGAAATCACGGACTCGCGAAATCACGGACTCGCGAAATCGCGGACTCGCGAACACTCGCGAAATCGCGGACTCGGGAACACCCGCGAAATCGCGGACTGGCGAACACCAGCGAAATCGCGGAATCGCGAACACTCCCGAAATCACGGACTCGCGAAATCGCGGACTCGCGAACACTCGCGAAATCGCGGACTCGCGAAATCACGGACTCGCGAAATCGCGGACTCGCGAACACTCCCGAAATCGCGGACTCGCGAACACTCCCGAAATCGCGGACTCGCGAACACCCGCGAAATCGCGGACTCGCGAACACCCGCGAAATCGCGGACTCGCGAACACCCGCGAAATCGCGGACTCGCGAAATCGCGGACTCGCGAAATCGCGGACTCGCGAACACTCGCGAAATCGCGGACTCTCGAACAATCCCGAAATTGCGGACTCGCGAACACCCGCGAAATAGCGGACTCGCGAAATCGCGAACACTCGCGAATTCGCGGACTCGCGAACACTCGCGAAATCGCGGACTCGCGAACACTCGCGAAATCGCGGACTCGCGAACACTCCCGAAATCGCGAACTCGCGAACACTCGCGAAATCGCGGACTCGCGAACACTCCCGAAATAGCGGACTCGCGAACACCCGCGAAATCGCAGACTCGCGAACACCCGCGAAATCGCGGACTCGCGAAATCGCGGACTCGCGAACACTCGCGAAATCGCGGATTCTCGAACAATCCCGAAATTGCGGACTCGCGAACACCCGCGAAATAGCGGACTCGCGAAATCGCGAACACTCGCGAATTCGCGGACTCGCGAACACTCGCGAAATCGCGGACTCGCGAACACTCGCGAAATCGCGGACTCGCGAACACTCCCGAAATCGCGAACTCGCGAACACTCGCGAAATCGCGGACTCGCGAACACTCCCGAAATAGCGGACTCGCGAACACCCGCGAAATCGCAGACTCGCGAACACCCGCGAAATCGCGGACTCGCGAACACTCCCGAAATAGCGGACTCGCGAACACCCGCGAAATCGCAGACTCGCGAACACTCCCGAAATCGCGGACTCGCGAACACCCGCGAAATCGCGAACACCCGCGAAATCGCGGACTCGCGAACACTCCCGAAATTGCGGACTCGCGAACACCCGCGAAATCGCGGACTCGCGAACACCCGCGAAATCGCAGACTCGCGAACACCCGCGAAATCGCGGACTCGCGAAATCACGGACTCGCGAAATCGCGGACTCGGGAACACCCGCGAAATCGCGGACTCGCGAACACCAGCGAAATCGCGGAATCGCGAACACTCCCGAAATCACGGACTCGCGAAATCGCGGACTCGCGAACACTCGCGAAATCGCGGACTCGCGAAATCACGGACTCGCGAAATCGCGGACTCGCGAACACTCCCGAAATCGCGGACTCGCGAACACCTGCGAAATCGCGAACACTCCCGAAATCGCGGACTCGCGAACACCCGCGAAATCGCGGACTCGCGAACACTCGCGAAATCGCGGACTCGCGAAAACCCGCGAAATCGCGGACTCGCGAACACCCGCGAAATCGCGGACTCGCGAAATCGCGGACTCGCGAACACTCCCGAAATCGCGGACTCGCGGATACGCGAACACCCGCGAAATCGCGGACTCGCGAAATCGCGGACTCGCGAACACCCGCGAAATCGCGGACTCGCGAAATCGCGGACTCGCGAAATCACGGACTCGCGAAATCGCGGACTCGCGAACACTCCCGAAATCGCGGACTCGCGAACACTCGCGAACACTCGCAAAATCGCAAAATCGCGGACTCGCAAAATCGCGGACTCGCGGACACTCGCGAAATCGCGGACTCGCGAACACCCGCGAAATCGCGGACTCGCGAACACTCGCGAAATCGCGGACTCGCGAAATCGCGGACTCGCTAACACTCCCGAAATAGCGGACTCGCGAACACCCGCGAAATCGAAAACTCGCGAACACCCTGGTGAAAACCCGCGAAATCGCGGACTCGCGAACACCCGCGAAATCGCGGACTCGCGAAATCACGGACTCGCGAAATCGCGGACTCGCGAACACTCCCGAAATCGCGGACTCGCGAACAGCCGCGAAATCGCGGACTCGCGAACACCAGCGAAATCGCGGACTCGCGAACACTCCCGAAATCGCGGACTCGCGGACTCGCGGACACTCGCGAAATCGCGGACTCGCGAACACCCGCGAAATCGCGGACACGCGAAATCACGGACTCGCGAAATCACGGACTCGCGAACACTAGCGAAATCGCGGACTCGCGAACACTCGCGAAATCGCGGACTCGCGAACACTCCCGAAATCGCGGACTCGCGAACACTCCCGAAATAGCGGACTCGCGAACACTCGCGAAATCGCGGACTCGCGAACACTCCCGAAATCGCGAACTCGCGAACACTCGCGAAATCGCGGACTCGCGAACACTCCCGAAATAGCGGACTCGCGAACACCCGCGAAATCGCAGACTCGCGAACACCCGCGAAATCGCGGACTCGCGAACACTCCCGAAATAGCGGACTCGCGAACACTCGCGAAATCGCGGACTCGCGAACACTCGCAAAATCGCGAAATCGCGGACTCGCAAAATCGCGGACTCGCGGACACTCGCGAAATCGCGGACTCGCGAACACCCGCGAAATCGCGGACTCGCGAACACTCGCGAAATCGCAGACTCGCGAACACCCGCGAAATCGCGGACTCGCGAAATCGCGGACTCGCGAACACTCGCGAAATCGAGGACTCTCGAACAATCCCGAAATTGCGGACTCGCGAACACCCGCGAAATAGCGGACTCGCGAAATCGCGAACACTCGCGAATTCGCGGACTCGCGAACACTCGCGAAATCGCGGACTCGCGAACACTCCCGAAATCGCGAACTCGCGAACACTCGCGAAATCGCGGACTCGCGAACACTCCCGAAATAGCGGACTCGCGAACACCCGCGAAATCGCAGACTCGCGAACACCCGCGAAATCGCGGACTCGCGAACACTCCCGAAATAGCGGACTCGCGAACACTCGCGAAATCGCGGACTCGCGAACACTCCCGAAATCGCGAACTCGCGAACACTCGCGAAATCGCGGACTCGCGAACACTCCCGAAATAGCGGACTCGCGAACACCCGCGAAATCGCAGACTCGCGAACACCCGCGAAATCGCGGACTCGCAAACACTCCCGAAATAGCGGACTCGCGAACACTCGCGAAATCGCGGACTCGCGAACACTCGCAAAATCGCGAAATCGCGGACTCGCAAAATCGCGGACTCGCGGACACTCGCGAAATCGCGGACTCGCGAACACCCGCGAAATCGCGGACTCGCGAACACTCGCGAAATCGCGGACTCGCGAAATCGCGGACTCGCTAACACTCCCGAAATAGCGGACTCGCGAACACCCGCGAAATCGAAGACTCGCGAACACCCTGGTGAAAACCCGCGAAATCGCGGACTCGCGAACACCCGCGAAATCGCGGACTCGCGAAATCACGGACTCGCGAAATCGCGGACTCGCGAACACTCCCGAAATCGCGGACTCGCGAACAGCCGCGAAATCGCGGACTCGCGAACACCAGCGAAATCGCGGACTCGCGAACACTCCCGAAATCGCGGACTCGCGGACTCGCGGACACTCGCGAAATCGCGGACTCGCGAACACCCGCGAAATCGCGGACACGCGAACACTCCCGAAATCGCGAACTCGCGAACACTCGCGAAATCGCGGACTCGCGAACACTCCCGAAATAGCGGACTAGCGAACACCCGCGAAATCGCAGACTCGCGAACACCCGCGAAATCGCAGACTCGCGAACACCCGCGAAATCGCGGACTCGCGAACACTCCCGAAATAGCGGACTCGCGAACACCCGCGAAATCGCGGACTCGCGAACACTCGCGAAATCGCGGACTCGCGAACACTCCCGAAATCGCGAACTCGCGAACACTCGCGAAATCGCGGACTCGCGAACACTCCCGAAATAGCGGACTAGCGAACACCCGCGAAATCGCAGACTCGCGAACACCCGCGAAATCGCAGACTCGCGAACACCCGCGAAATCGCGGACTCGCGAACACCCGCGAAATCGCGGACTCGCAAACACCCGCGAAATCGCGGACTCGCGAAATCACGGACTCGCGAAATCGCGGACTCGCGAACACCCGCGAAATCGCGGACTCGCGAAATCACGGACTCGCGAAATCGCGGACTCGCGAACACTCCCGAAATCGCGGACTCGCGAACACCTGCGAAATCGCGAACACTCCCGAAATCGCGGACTCGCGAACACCCGCGAAATCGCGGACTCGCGAACACTCGCGAAATCGCGGACTCGCGAACTCTCCCGAAATCGCGGACTCGCGAAAACCCGCGAAATCGCGGACTCGCGAACACCCGCGAAATCGCGGACTCGCGAAATCGCGGACTCGCGAACACTCCCGAAATCGCGGACTCGCGGATACGCGAAATCGCGGACTCGCGAACACCCGCGAAATCGCGGACTCGCGAAATCGCGGACTCGCGAAATCGCGGACACGCGAAATCGCGGACTCGCGAACACCCGCGAAATCGCGGACTCGCGAAATCGCGGACTCGCGAAATCACGGACTCGCGAAATCGCGGACTCGCGAACACTCCCGAAATCGCGGACTCGCGAACACTCGCGAACACTCGCAAAATCGCGAAATCGCGGACTCGCAAAATCGCGGACTCGCGGACACTCGCGAAATCGCGGACTCGCGAACACCCGCGAAATCGCGGACTCGCGAACACTCGCGAAATCGCGGACTCGCGAACACTCCCGAAATAGCGGACTCGCGAACACCCGCGAAATCGCAGACTCGCGAACACCGGCGAAATCGCAGACTCGCGAACACCCGCGAAATCGCGGACTCGCGAAATCGCGGACTCGCGAACACTCGCGAAATCGCGGACTCTCGAACAATCCCGAAATTGCGGACTCGCGAACACCCGCGAAATCGCGAACTCGCGAACACTCGCGAAATCGCGGACTCGCGAACACTCCCGAAATAGCGGACTCGCGAACACCCGCGAAATCGCAGACTCGCGAACACCCGCGAAATCGCGGACTCGCGAACACTCCCGAAATAGCGGACTCGCGAACACTCGCGAAATCGCGGACTCGCGAACACTCGCAAAATCGCGAAATCGCGGACTCGCAAAATCGCGGACTCGCGGACACTCGCGAAATCGCGGACTCGCGAACACCCGCGAAATCGCGGACTCGCGAACACTCGCGAAATCGCGGACTCGCGAAATCGCGCACTCGCTAACACTCCCGAAATAGCGGACTCGCGAACACCCGCGAAATCGAAGACTCGCGAACACCCTGGTGAAAACCCGCGAAATCGCGGACTCGCGAACACCCGCGAAATCGCGGACTCGCGAAATCACGGACTCGCGAAATCGCGGACTCGCGAACACTCCCGAAATCGCGGACTCGCGAACAGCCGCGAAATCGCGGACTCGCGAACACCAGCGAAATCGCGGACACGCGAACACTCCCGAAATCGCGGACTCGCGAACACCCGCGAAATCGCGGACTCGCGAACACCCGCGAAATCGCGGACTCGCGAACACCCGCGAAATCGCGGACTCGCGAAATCGCGGACTCGCGAACCATCCCGAAATTGCGGACTCGCGGACACCCGCGAAATAGCGGACTCGCGAAATCGCGAACACTCGCGAATTCGCGGACTCGCGAACACTCGCGAAATCGCGGACTCGCGAACACTCGCGAAATCGCGGACTCGCGAACACTCCCGAAATCGCGGACTCGCGAACACTCCCGAAATAGCGGACTCGCGAACACCAGCGAAATCGCGGACTCGCGAACACTCCCGAAATCGCGGACTCGCGAACACCCGCGAAATCGCGGACTCGCGAAATCGCGGACTCGCGAATACTCCCGACATCGCCGACTCGCGAACACTCCCGAAATCGCGGACTCGCGAACACTCCCGAAATAGCGGACTCGCGAACACCAGCGAAATCGCGGACTCGCGAACACTCCCGAAATCGCGGACTCGCGAACACCCGCGAAATCGCGGACTCGCGAAATCGCGGACTCGCGAATACTCCCGACATCGCGGACTCGCGAACACTCCCGAAATCGCGGACTCGCGAACACTCCCGAAATCGCGAAATCGCGGACTCGCGAACACTCGCGAAATCGCGGACTCGCGAACACTCGCGAAATCGCGGACTCGCGAACACTCGCGAAATCGCGGACTCGCGAACACCCGCGAAATCGCGGACTCGCGAACACCCGCGAAATAGCGGACTCGCGAAATCGCGAACACTCGCGAATTCGCGGACTCGCGAACACTCGCGAAATCGCGGACTCGCGAACAATCGCGAAATCGCGGACTCGCGAACACTCACGAAATCGCGGACTCGCGAACACTCCCGAAATAGCGGACTCGCGAACACCAGCGAAATCGCGGACTCGCGAACACTCCCGAAATCGCGGACTCGCGAACACCCGCGAAAACGCGGACTCGCGAAATCGCGGACTCGCGAATACTCCCGACATCGCGGACTCGCGAAAACTCCCGAAATCGCGGACTCGCGAACACTCCCGAAATCGCGAAATCGCGGACTCGCGAACACTCGCGAAATCGCGGACTCGCGAACACTCGCGAAATCGCGGACTCGCGAAAACCCGCGAAATCGCGGACTCGCGAACACTCCCGAAATTGCGGACTCGCGAACACCCGCGAAATCGCGGACTCGCGAACACCCGCGAAATCGCGGACTCGCGAAATCGCGGACTCGCGAAATCACGGACTCGCGAAATCACGGACTCGCGAAATCGCGGACTCGCGAACACTCGCGAAATCGCGGACTCGGGAACACCCGCGAAATCGCGGACTGGCGAACACCAGCGAAATCGCGGAATCGCGAACACTCCCGAAATCACGGACTCGCGAAATCGCGGACTCGCGAACACTCGCGAAATCGCGGACTCGCGAAATCACGGACTCGCGAAATCGCGGACTCGCGAACACTCCCGAAATCGCGGACTCGCGAACACTCCCGAAATCGCGGACTCGCGAACACCCGCGAAATCGCGGACTCGCGAACACCCGCGAAATCGCGGACTCGCGAACACCCGCGAAATCGCGGACTCGCGAAATTGCAGACTCGCGAAATCGCGGACTCGCGAACACTCGCGAAATCGCGGACTCTCGAACAATCCCGAAATTGCGGACTCGCGAACACCCGCGAAATAGCGGACTCGCGAAATCGCGAACACTCGCGAATTCGCGGACTCGCGAACACTCCCGAAATAGCGGACTCGCGAACACCCGCGAAATCGCAGACTCGCGAACACCCGCGAAATCGCGGACTCGCGAACACTCCCGAAATAGCGGACTCGCGAACACCCGCGAAATCGCAGACTCGCGAACACTCCCGAAATGGCGGACTCGCGAACACCCGCGAAATCGCGAACACCCGCGAAATCGCGGACTCGCGAACACTCCCGAAATTGCGGACTCGCGAACACCCGCGAAATCGCGGACTCGCGAACACCCGCGAAATCGCAGACTCGCGAACACCCGCGAAATCGCGGACTCGCGAAATCACGGACTCGCGAAATCGCGGACTCGGGAACACCCGCGAAATCGCGGACTCGGGAACACCCGCGAAATCGCGGACTCGCGAACACCAGCGAAATCGCGGAATCGCGAACACTCCCGAAATCACGGACTCGCGAAATCGCGGACTCGCGAACACTCGCGAAATCGCGGACTCGCGAAATCACGGACTCGCGAAATCGCGGACTCGCGAACACTCCCGAAATCGCGGACTCGCGAACACCTGCGAAATCGCGAACACTCCCGAAATCGCGGACTCGCGAACACCCGGGAAATCGCGGACTCGCGAACACTCCCGAAATCGCGGACTCGCGGATACGCGAAATCGCGGACTCGCGAACACCCGCGAAATCGCGGACTCGCGAAATCGCGGACACGCGAAATCGCGGACTCGCGAACACCCGCGAAATCGCGGACTCGCGAAATCGCGGACTCGCGAAATCACGGACTCGCGAAATCGCGGACTCGCGAACACTCCCGAAATCGCGGACTCGCGAACACTCGCGAACACTCGCAAAATCGCGAAATCGCGGACTCGCGAAATCGCGGACTCGCGAACACCCGCGAAATCGCAGACTCGCGAACACCCGCGAAATCGCGGACTCGCGAAATCACGGACTCGCGAAATCGCGGACTCGGGAACACCCGCGAAATCGCGGACTCGCGAACACCAGCGAAATCGCGGAATCGCGAACACTCCCGAAATCACGGACTCGCGAAATCGCGGACTCGCGAACACTCGCGAAATCGCGGACTCGCGAAATCACGGACTCGCGAAATCGCGGACTCGCGAACACTCCCGAAATCGCGGACTCGCGAACACCTGCGAAATCGCGAACACTCCCGAAATCGCGGACTCGCGAACACCCGCGAAATCGCGGACTCGCGAACAGTCGCGAAATCGCGGACTCGCGAAAACCCGCGAAATCGCGGACTCGCGAACACCCGCGAAATCGCGGACTCGCGAAATCGCGGACTCGCGAACACTCCCGAAATCGCGGACTCGCGGATACGCGAACACCCGCGAAATCGCGGACTAGCGAACACTCCCGAAATCGCGGACTCGCGAACACTCCCGAAATCGCGGACTCGCGGATACGCGAAATCGCGCACTCGCGAACACCCGCGAAATCGCGGACTCGCGAACAACGGCGAAATCGCGGACTCGCGAACACCCGCGAAATCGCGGACTCGCGGACACTCGCGAAATCGCGGACTCGCGAACCCCCGCGAAATCACGGACTCGCGAACACTCGCGAAATCGCGGACTGGCGAACACCCGGGAAATCGCGAAATCGCGGACTCGCGAACACCCGCGAAATCGCGGACTCGCGAACACTCCCGAAATCGCGGACTCGCGAACACTCCCCAAATCGCGAAATCGCGGACTCGCGAACACTCGCGAAATCGCGGACTCGCGAACACTCGCGAAATCGCGGACTCGCGAACACTCGCGAAATCGCGGACTCGCGAAAACCCGCGAAATCGCGGACTCGCGAACACTCCCGAAATTGCGGACTCGCGAACACCCGCGAAATCGCGGACTCGCGAACACCCGCGAAATCGCGGACTCGCGAACACCCGCGAAATCGCGGACTCGCGAACACCCGCGAAATCGCGGACTCGCGAAATCGCGGACTCGCGAACACTCGCGAAATCGCGGACTCTCGAACAATCCCGAAATTGCGGACTCGCGAACACCCGCGAAATAGCGGACTCGCGAAATCGCGAACACTCGCGAATTCGCGGACTCGCGAACACTCGCGAAATCGCGGACTCGCGAACACTCGCGAAATCGCGGACTCGCGAACACTCCCGAAATCGCGAACTCGCGAACACTCGCGAACACTCCCGAAATAGCAGACTCGCGAACACCCGCGAAATCGCAGACTCGCGAACACCCGCGAAATCGCGGACTCGCGAACACTCCCGAAATAGCGGACTCGCGAACACCCGCGAAATCGCAGACTCGCGAACACTCCCGAAATCGCGGACTCGCGAACACCCGCGAAATCGCGGACTCGCGAAATCGCGGACTCGCCAATACTCCCGACATCGCGGACTCGCGAACACTCCCGAAATCGCGGACTCGCGAACACTCCCGAAATCGCGAAATCGCGGACTCGCGAACACTCGCGAAATCGCGGACTCGCGAACACTCGCGAAATAGCGGACTCGCGAAATCGCGGACTCGCGAACACTCGCGAAATCGCGGACTCGCGAACACCCGCGAAATCGCGGACTCGCGAACACTCCCGAAATTGCGGACTCGCGAACACCCGCGAAATCGCGGACTCGCGAACACCCGCGAAATCGCGGACTCGCGAACACCCGCGAAATCGCGGACTCGCGAAATCACGGACTCGCGAAATCGCGGACTCGGGAACACCCGCGAAATCGCGGACTCGCGAACACCAGCGAAATCGCGGAATCGCGAACACTCCCGAAATCACGGACTCGCGAAATCGCGGACTCGCGAACACTCGCGAAATCGCGGACTCGCGAAATCACGGACTCGCGAAATCGCGGACTCGCGAACACTCCCGAAATCGCGGACTCGCGAACCCCTGCGAAATCGCGAACACTCCCGAAATCGCGGACTCGCGAACACCCGCGAAATCGCGGACTCGCGAACACCCGCGAAATCGCGGACTCGCGAAATCACGGACTCGCGAAATCGCGGACTCGCGAACACTCCCGAAATCGCGGACTCGCGAACACCCGCGAAATCGCGGACTCGCGAACACCCGCGAAATCGCGGACTCGCGAACACCCGCGAAATCGCGGAATCGCGAAATCGCGGACTCGCGAAATCGCGGACTCGCGAACACTCGCGAAATCGCGGACTCTCGAACAATCCCGAAATTGCGGACTCGCGAACACTCGCGAATTCGCGGACTCGCGAACACTCGCGAAATCGCGGACTCGCGAACACTCGCGAAATCGCGGACTCGCGAACACTCCCGAAATCGCGAACTCGCGCGGACTCGCGAACACTCCCGAAATAGCGGACTCGCGAACACCCGCGAAATCGCAGACTCGCGAACACCCGCGAAATCGCGGACTCGCGAAATCGCGGACTCGCGAACACTCGCGAAATCGCGGACTCTCGAACAATCCCGAAATTGCGGACTCGCGAACACCCGCGAAATAGCGTACTCGCGAAATCGCGAACACTCGCGAATTCGCGGACTCGCGAACACTCGCGAAATCGCGGACTCGCGAACACTCGCGAAATCGCGGACTCGCGAACACTCCCGAAATCGCGAACTCGCGAACACTCGCGAAATCGCGGACTCGCGAACACTCCCGAAATAGCGGACTAGCGAACACCCGCGAAATCGCAGACTCGCGAACACCCGCGAAATCGCGGACTCGCGAACACTCCCGAAATAGCGGACTCGCGAACACCCGCGAAATCGCGGACTCGCGAACACCCGCGAAATCGCGGACTCGCGAACACTCCCGAAATTGCGGACTCGCGAACACCCGCGAAATCGCGGACTCGCGAACACCCGCGAAATCGCGGACTCGCAAACACCCGCGAAATCGCGGACTCGCGAAATCACGGACTCGCGAAATCGCGGACTCGCGAACACCCGCGAAATCGCGGACTCGCGAAATCACGGACTCGCGAAATCGCGGACTCGCGAACACTCCCGAAATCGCGGACTCGCGAACACCTGCGAAATCGCGAACACTCCCGAAATCGCGGACTCGCGAACACCCGCGAAATCGCGGACTCGCGAACACTCGCGAAATCGCGGACTCGCGAACTCTCCCGAAATCGCGGACTCGCGAAAACCCGCGAAATCGCGGACTCGCGAACACCCGCGAAATCGCGGACTCGCGAAATCGCGGACTCGCGAACACTCCCGAAATCGCGGACTCGCGGATACGCGAAATCGCGGACTCGCGAACACCCGCGAAATCGCGGACTCGCGAAATCGCGGACTCGCGAAATCGCGGACACGCGAAATCGCGGACTCGCGAACACCCGCGAAATCGCGGACTCGCGAAATCGCGGACTCGCGAAATCACGGACTCGCGAAATCGCGGACTCGCGAACACTCCCGAAATCGCGGACTCGCGAACACTCGCGAACACTCGCAAAATCGCGAAATCGCGGACTCGCAAAATCGCGGACTCGCGGACACTCGCGAAATCGCGGACTCGCGAACACCCGCGAAATCGCGGACTCGCGAACACTCGCGAAATCGCGGACTCGCGAACACTCCCGAAATAGCGGACTCGCGAACACCCGCGAAATCGCAGACTCGCGAACACCCGCGAAATCGCAGACTCGCGAACACCCGCGAAATCGCGGACTCGCGAACACTCGCGAAATCGCGGACTCTCGAACAATCCCGAAATTGCGGACTCGCGAACACCAGCGAAATAGCGGACTCGCGAAATCGCGAACACTCGCGAATTCGCGGACTCGCGAACACTCCCGAAATAGCGGACTCGCGAACACCCGCGAAATCGCAGACTCGCGAACACCCGCGAAATCGCGGACTCGCGAACACTCCCGAAATAGCGGACTCGCGAACACTCGCGAAATCGCGGACTCGCGAACACTCGCAAAATCGCGAAATCGCGGACTCGCAAAATCGCGGACTCGCGGACACTCGCGAAATCGCGGACTCGCGAACACCCGCGAAATCGCGGACTCGCGAACACTCGCGAAATCGCGGACTCGCGAAATCGCGGACTCGCGAACACTCGCGAAATCGCGGACTCGCGAACACTCCCGAAATAGCGGACTCGCGAACACCCGCGAAATCGCAGACTCGCGAACACCCGCGAAATCGCAGACTCGCGAACACCCGCGAAATCGCGGACTCGCGAAATCGCGGACTCGCGAACACTCGCGAAATCGCGGACTCTCGAACAATCCCGAAATTGCGGACTCGCGAACACCCGCGAAATAGCGGACTCGCGAAATCGCGAACACTCGCGAATTCGCGGACTCGCGAACACTCGCGAAATCGCGGACTCGCGAACACTCGCGAAATCGCGGACTCGCGAACACTCCCGAAATCGCGAACTCGCGAACACTCGCGAAATCGCGGACTCGCGAACACTCCCGAAATAGCGGACTCGCGAACACCCGCGAAATCGCAGACTCGCGAACACCCGCGAAATCGCGGACTCGCGAACACTCCCGAAATAGCGGACTCGCGAACACTCGCGAAATCGCGGACTCGCGAACACTCCCGAAATCGCGAACTCGCGAACACTCGCGAAATCGCGGACTCGCGAACACTCCCGAAATAGCGGACTCGCGAACACACGCGAAATCGCAGACTCGCGAACACCCGCGAAATCGCGGACTCGCGAACACTCCCGAAATTGCGGACTCGCGAACACTCGCGAAATCGCGGACTCGCGAACACTCGCAAAATCGCGAAATCGCGGACTCGCAAAATCGCGGACTCGCGGACACTCGCGAAATCGCGGACTCGCGAACACCCGCGAAATCGCGGACTCGCGAACACTCGCGAAATCGCGGACTCGCGAAATCGCGGACTCGCTAACACTCCCGAAATAGCGGACTCGCGAACACCCGCGAAATCGAAGACTCGCGAACACCCTGGTGAAAACCCGCGAAATCGCGGACTCGCGAACACCCGCGAAATCGCGGACTCGCGAAATCACGGACTCGCGAAATCGCGGACTCGCGAACACTCCCGAAATCGCGGACTCGCGAACAGCCGCGAAATCGCGGACTCGCGAACACCAGCGAAATCGCGGACTCGCGAACACTCCCGAAATCGCGGACTCGCGGACTCGCGGACACTCGCGAAATCGCGGACTCGCGAACACCCGCGAAATCGCAGACACGCGAACACTCCCGAAATCGCGAACTCGCGAACACTCGCGAAATCGCGGACTCGCGAACACTCCCGAAATAGCGGACTAGCGAACACCCGCGAAATCGCAGACTCGCGAACACCCGCGAAATCGCAGACTCGCGAACACCCGCGAAATCGCGGACTCGCGAACACTCCCGAAATAGCGGACTCGCGAACACCCGCGAAATCGCGGACTCGCGAACACTCGCGAAATCGCGGACTCGCGAACACTCCCGAAATCGCGAACTCGCGAACACTCGCGAAATCGCGGACTCGCGAACACTCCCGAAATAGCGGACTAGCGAACACCCGCGAAATCGCAGACTCGCGAACACCCGCGAAATCGCAGACTCGCGAACACCCGCGAAATCGCGGACTCGCGAACACCCGCGAAATCGCGGACTCGCAAACACCCGCGAAATCGCGGACTCGCGAAATCACGGACTCGCGAAATCGCGGACTCGCGAACACCCGCGAAATCGCGGACTCGCGAAATCACGGACTCGCGAAATCGCGGACTCGCGAACACTCCCGAAATCGCGGACTCGCGAACACCTGCGAAATCGCGAACACTCCCGAAATCGCGGACTCGCGAACACCCGCGAAATCGCGGACTCGCGAACACTCGCGAAATCGCGGACTCGCGAACTCTCCCGAAATCGCGGACTCGCGAAAACCCGCGAAATCGCGGACTCGCGAACACCCGCGAAATCGCGGACTCGCGAAATCGCGGACTCGCGAACACTCCCGAAATCGCGGACTCGCGGATACGCGAAATCGCGGACTCGCGAACACCCGCGAAATCGCGGACTCGCGAAATCGCGGACTCGCGAAATCGCGGACACGCGAAATCGCGGACTCGCGAACACCCGCGAAATCGCGGACTCGCGAAATCGCGGACTCGCGAAATCACGGACTCGCGAAATCGCGGACTCGCGAACACTCCCGAAATCGCGGACTCGCGAACACTCGCGAACACTCGCAAAATCGCGAAATCGCGGACTCGCAAAATCGCGGACTCGCGGACACTCGCGAAATCGCGGACTCGCGAACACCCGCGAAATCGCGGACTCGCGAACACTCGCGAAATCGCGGACTCGCGAACACTCCCGAAATAGCGGACTCGCGAACACCCGCGAAATCGCAGACTCGCGAACACCCGCGAAATCGCAGACTCGCGAACACCCGCGAAATCGCGGACTCGCGAAATCGCGGACTCGCGAACACTCGCGAAATCGCGGACTCTCGAACAATCCCGAAATTGCGGATTCGCGAACACCCGCGAAATAGCGGACTCGCGAAATCGCGAACACTCGCGAATTCGCGGACTCGCGAACACTCGCGAAATCGCGGACTCGCGAACACTCGCGAAATCGCGGACTCGCGAACACTCCCGAAATCGCGAACTCGCGAACACTCGCGAAATCGCGGACTCGCGAACACTCCCGAAATAGCGGACTCGCGAACACCCGCGAAATCGCAGACTCGCGAACACCCGCGAAATCGCGGACTCGCGAACACTCCCGAAATAGCGGACTCGCGAACACTCGCGAAATCGCGGACTCGCGAACACTCCCGAAATCGCGAACTCGCGAACACTCGCGAAATCGCGGACTCGCGAACACTCCCGAAATAGCGGACTCGCGAACACCCGCGAAATCGCAGACTCGCGAACACCCGCGAAATCGCGGACTCGCGAACACTCCCGAAATAGCGGACTCGCGAACACTCGCGAAATCGCGGACTCGCGAACACTCGCAAAATCGCGAAATCGCGGACTCGCAAAATCGCGGACTCGCGGACACTCGCGAAATCGCGGACTCGCGAACACCCGCGAAATCGCGGACTCGCGAACACTCGCGAAATCGCGGACTCGCGAAATCGCGCACTCGCTAACACTCCCGAAATAGCGGACTCGCGAACACCCGCGAAATCGAAGACTCGCGAACACCCTGGTGAAAACCCGCGAAATCGCGGACTCGCGAACACCCGCGAAATCGCGGACTCGCGAAATCACGGACTCGCGAAATCGCGGACTCGCGAACACTCCCGAAATCGCGGACTCGCGAACAGCCGCGAAATCGCGGACTCGCGAACACCAGCGAAATCGCGGACACGCGAACACTCCCGAAATCGCGGACTCGCGAACACCCGCGAAATCGCGGACTCGCGAACACCCGCGAAATCGCGGACTCGCGAACACCCGCGAAATCGCGGACTCGCGAAATCGCGGACTCGCGAACCATCCCGAAATTGCGGACTCGCGGACACCCGCGAAATAGCGGACTCGCGAAATCGCGAACACTCGCGAATTCGCGGACTCGCGAACACTCGCGAAATCGCGGACTCGCGAACACTCGCGAAATCGCGGACTCGCGAACACTCCCGAAATCGCGGACTCGCGAACACTCCCGAAATAGCGGACTCGCGAACACCAGCGAAATCGCGGACTCGCGAACACTCCCGAAATCGCGGACTCGCGAACACCCGCGAAATCGCGGACTCGCGAAATCGCGGACTCGCGAATACTCCCGACATCGCCGACTCGCGAACACTCCCGAAATCGCGGACTCGCGAACACTCCCGAAATAGCGGACTCGCGAACACCAGCGAAATCGCGGACTCGCGAACACTCCCGAAATCGCGGACTCGCGAACACCCGCGAAATCGCGGACTCGCGAAATCGCGGACTCGCGAATACTCCCGACATCGCGGACTCGCGAACACTCCCGAAATCGCGGACTCGCGAACACTCCCGAAATCGCGAAATCGCGGACTCGCGAACACTCGCGAAATCGCGGACTCGCGAACACTCGCGAAATCGCGGACTCGCGAACACTAGCGAAATCGCGGACTCGCGAACACCCGCGAAATCGCGGACTCGCGAACACCCGCGAAATAGCGGACTCGCGAAATCGCGAACACTCGCGAATTCGCGGACTCGCGAACACTCGCGAAATCGCGGACTCGCGAACAATCGCGAAATCGCGGACTCGCGAACACTCACGAAATCGCGGACTCGCGAACACTCCCGAAATAGCGGACTCGCGAACACCAGCGAAATCGCGGACTCGCGAACACTCCCGAAATCGCGGACTCGCGAACACCCGCGAAAACGCGGACTCGCGAAATCGCGGACTCGCGAATACTCCCGACATCGCGGACTCGCGAACACTCCCGAAATCGCGGACTCGCGAACACTCCCGAAATCGCGAAATCGCGGACTCGCGAACACTCGCGAAATCGCGGACTCGCGAACACTCGCGAAATCGCGGACTCGCGAAAACCCGCGAAATCGCGGACTCGCGAACACCCGCGAAATCGCGGACTCGCGAAATCGCGGACTCGCGAAATCACGGACTCGCGAAATCACGGACTCGCGAAATCGCGGACTCGCGAACACTCGCGAAATCGCGGACTCGCGAACACCCGCGAAATCGCGGACTCGCAAACACCCGCGAAATCGCGGACTCGCGAAATCACGGACTCGCGAAATCGCGGACTCGCGAACACCCGCGAAATCGCGGACTCGCGAAATCACGGACTCGCGAAATCGCGGACTCGCGAACACTCCCGAAATCGCGGACTCGCGAACACCTGCGAAATCGCGAACACTCCCGAAATCGCGGACTCGCGAACACCCGCGAAATCGCGGACTCGCGAACACTCGCGAAATCGCGGACTCGCGAACTCTCCCGAAATCGCGGACTCGCGAAAACCCGCGAAATCGCGGACTCGCGAACACCCGCGAAATCGCGGACTCGCGAAATCGCGGACTCGCGAACACTCCCGAAATCGCGGACTCGCGGATACGCGAAATCGCGGACTCGCGAACACCCGCGAAATCGCGGACTCGCGAAATCGCGGACTCGCGAAATCGCGGACACGCGAAATCGCGGACTCGCGAACACCCGCGAAATCGCGGACTCGCGAAATCGCGGACTCGCGAAATCACGGACTCGCGAAATCGCGGACTCGCGAACACTCCCGAAATCGCGGACTCGCGAACACTCGCGAACACTCGCAAAATCGCGAAATCGCGGACTCGCAAAATCGCGGACTCGCGGACACTCGCGAAATCGCGGACTCGCGAACACCCGCGAAATCGCGGACTCGCGAACACTCGCGAAATCGCGGACTCGCGAACACTCCCGAAATAGCGGACTCGCGAACACCCGCGAAATCGCAGACTCGCGAACACCCGCGAAATCGCAGACTCGCGAACACCCGCGAAATCGCGGACTCGCGAACACTCGCGAAATCGCGGACTCTCGAACAATCCCGAAATTGCGGACTCGCGAACACCAGCGAAATAGCGGACTCGCGAAATCGCGAACACTCGCGAATTCGCGGACTCGCGAACACTCGCGAAATCGCGGACTCGCGAACACTCGCGAAATCGCGGACTCGCGAACACTCCCGAAATCGCGAACTCGCGAACACTCGCGAAATCGCGGACTCGCGAACACTCCCGAAATAGCGGACTCGCGAACACCCGCGAAATCGCAGACTCGCGAACACCCGCGAAATCGCGGACTCGCGAACACTCCCGAAATAGCGGACTCGCGAACACTCGCGAAATCGCGGACTCGCGAACACTCCCGAAATCGCGAACTCGCGAACACTCGCGAAATCGCGGACTCGCGAACACTCCCGAAATAGCGGACTCGCGAACACCCGCGAAATCGCAGACTCGCGAACACCCGCGAAATCGCGGACTCGCGAACACTCCCGAAATAGCGGACTCGCGAACACTCGCGAAATC
The DNA here is from genome assembly GCF_963514075.1 of Conger conger. Taxonomy (NCBI): domain Eukaryota; kingdom Metazoa; phylum Chordata; class Actinopteri; order Anguilliformes; family Congridae; genus Conger; species Conger conger. The sequence goes on from NC_083767.1 coordinate 271,378, forward strand.
GCGGACTCGCGAACACTCGCAAAATCGCGAAATCGCGGACTCGCAAAATCGCGGACTCGCGGACACTCGCGAAATCGCGGACTCGCGAACACCCGCGAAATCGCGGACTCGCGAACACTCGCGAAATCGCGGACTCGCGAAATCGCGGACTCGCGAACACTCGCGAAATCGCGGACTCGCGAACACTCCCGAAATAGCGGACTCGCGAACACCCGCGAAATCGCAGACTCGCGAACACCCGCGAAATCGCAGACTCGCGAACACCCGCGAAATCGCGGACTCGCGAAATCGCGGACTCGCGAACACTCGCGAAATCGCGGACTCTCGAACAATCCCGAAATTGCGGACTCGCGAACACCCGCGAAATAGCGGACTCGCGAAATCGCGAACACTCGCGAATTCGCGGACTCGCGAACACTCGCGAAATCGCGGACTCGCGAACACTCGCGAAATCGCGGACTCGCGAACACTCCCGAAATCGCGAACTCGCGAACACTCGCGAAATCGCGGACTCGCGAACACTCCCGAAATAGCGGACTCGCGAACACCCGCGAAATCGCAGACTCGCGAACACCCGCGAAATCGCGGACTCGCGAACACTCCCGAAATAGCGGACTCGCGAACACTCGCGAAATCGCGGACTCGCGAACACTCCCGAAATCGCGAACTCGCGAACACTCGCGAAATCGCGGACTCGCGAACACTCCCGAAATAGCGGACTCGCGAACACACGCGAAATCGCAGACTCGCGAACACCCGCGAAATCGCGGACTCGCGAACACTCCCGAAATTGCGGACTCGCGAACACTCGCGAAATCGCGGACTCGCGAACACTCGCAAAATCGCGAAATCGCGGACTCGCAAAATCGCGGACTCGCGGACACTCGCGAAATCGCGGACTCGCGAACACCCGCGAAATCGCGGACTCGCGAACACTCGCGAAATCGCGGACTCGCGAAATCGCGGACTCGCTAACACTCCCGAAATAGCGGACTCGCGAACACCCGCGAAATCGAAGACTCGCGAACACCCTGGTGAAAACCCGCGAAATCGCGGACTCGCGAACACCCGCGAAATCGCGGACTCGCGAAATCACGGACTCGCGAAATCGCGGACTCGCGAACACTCCCGAAATCGCGGACTCGCGAACAGCCGCGAAATCGCGGACTCGCGAACACCAGCGAAATCGCGGACTCGCGAACACTCCCGAAATCGCGGACTCGCGGACTCGCGGACACTCGCGAAATCGCGGACTCGCGAACACCCGCGAAATCGCAGACACGCGAACACTCCCGAAATCGCGAACTCGCGAACACTCGCGAAATCGCGGACTCGCGAACACTCCCGAAATAGCGGACTAGCGAACACCCGCGAAATCGCAGACTCGCGAACACCCGCGAAATCGCAGACTCGCGAACACCCGCGAAATCGCGGACTCGCGAACACTCCCGAAATAGCGGACTCGCGAACACCCGCGAAATCGCGGACTCGCGAACACTCGCGAAATCGCGGACTCGCGAACACTCCCGAAATCGCGAACTCGCGAACACTCGCGAAATCGCGGACTCGCGAACACTCCCGAAATAGCGGACTAGCGAACACCCGCGAAATCGCAGACTCGCGAACACCCGCGAAATCGCAGACTCGCGAACACCCGCGAAATCGCGGACTCGCGAACACCCGCGAAATCGCGGACTCGCAAACACCCGCGAAATCGCGGACTCGCGAAATCACGGACTCGCGAAATCGCGGACTCGCGAACACCCGCGAAATCGCGGACTCGCGAAATCACGGACTCGCGAAATCGCGGACTCGCGAACACTCCCGAAATCGCGGACTCGCGAACACCTGCGAAATCGCGAACACTCCCGAAATCGCGGACTCGCGAACACCCGCGAAATCGCGGACTCGCGAACACTCGCGAAATCGCGGACTCGCGAACTCTCCCGAAATCGCGGACTCGCGAAAACCCGCGAAATCGCGGACTCGCGAACACCCGCGAAATCGCGGACTCGCGAAATCGCGGACTCGCGAACACTCCCGAAATCGCGGACTCGCGGATACGCGAAATCGCGGACTCGCGAACACCCGCGAAATCGCGGACTCGCGAAATCGCGGACTCGCGAAATCGCGGACACGCGAAATCGCGGACTCGCGAACACCCGCGAAATCGCGGACTCGCGAAATCGCGGACTCGCGAAATCACGGACTCGCGAAATCGCGGACTCGCGAACACTCCCGAAATCGCGGACTCGCGAACACTCGCGAACACTCGCAAAATCGCGAAATCGCGGACTCGCAAAATCGCGGACTCGCGGACACTCGCGAAATCGCGGACTCGCGAACACCCGCGAAATCGCGGACTCGCGAACACTCGCGAAATCGCGGACTCGCGAACACTCCCGAAATAGCGGACTCGCGAACACCCGCGAAATCGCAGACTCGCGAACACCCGCGAAATCGCAGACTCGCGAACACCCGCGAAATCGCGGACTCGCGAAATCGCGGACTCGCGAACACTCGCGAAATCGCGGACTCTCGAACAATCCCGAAATTGCGGACTCGCGAACACCCGCGAAATAGCGGACTCGCGAAATCGCGAACACTCGCGAATTCGCGGACTCGCGAACACTCGCGAAATCGCGGACTCGCGAACACTCGCGAAATCGCGGACTCGCGAACACTCCCGAAATCGCGAACTCGCGAACACTCGCGAAATCGCGGACTCGCGAACACTCCCGAAATAGCGGACTCGCGAACACCCGCGAAATCGCAGACTCGCGAACACCCGCGAAATCGCGGACTCGCGAACACTCCCGAAATAGCGGACTCGCGAACACTCGCGAAATCGCGGACTCGCGAACACTCCCGAAATCGCGAACTCGCGAACACTCGCGAAATCGCGGACTCGCGAACACTCCCGAAATAGCGGACTCGCGAACACCCGCGAAATCGCAGACTCGCGAACACCCGCGAAATCGCGGACTCGCGAACACTCCCGAAATAGCGGACTCGCGAACACTCGCGAAATCGCGGACTCGCGAACACTCGCAAAATCGCGAAATCGCGGACTCGCAAAATCGCGGACTCGCGGACACTCGCGAAATCGCGGACTCGCGAACACCCGCGAAATCGCGGACTCGCGAACACTCGCGAAATCGCGGACTCGCGAAATCGCGCACTCGCTAACACTCCCGAAATAGCGGACTCGCGAACACCCGCGAAATCGAAGACTCGCGAACACCCTGGTGAAAACCCGCGAAATCGCGGACTCGCGAACACCCGCGAAATCGCGGACTCGCGAAATCACGGACTCGCGAAATCGCGGACTCGCGAACACTCCCGAAATCGCGGACTCGCGAACAGCCGCGAAATCGCGGACTCGCGAACACCAGCGAAATCGCGGACACGCGAACACTCCCGAAATCGCGGACTCGCGAACACCCGCGAAATCGCGGACTCGCGAACACCCGCGAAATCGCGGACTCGCGAACACCCGCGAAATCGCGGACTCGCGAAATCGCGGACTCGCGAACCATCCCGAAATTGCGGACTCGCGGACACCCGCGAAATAGCGGACTCGCGAAATCGCGAACACTCGCGAATTCGCGGACTCGCGAACACTCGCGAAATCGCGGACTCGCGAACACTCGCGAAATCGCGGACTCGCGAACACTCCCGAAATCGCGGACTCGCGAACACTCCCGAAATAGCGGACTCGCGAACACCAGCGAAATCGCGGACTCGCGAACACTCCCGAAATCGCGGACTCGCGAACACCCGCGAAATCGCGGACTCGCGAAATCGCGGACTCGCGAATACTCCCGACATCGCCGACTCGCGAACACTCCCGAAATCGCGGACTCGCGAACACTCCCGAAATAGCGGACTCGCGAACACCAGCGAAATCGCGGACTCGCGAACACTCCCGAAATCGCGGACTCGCGAACACCCGCGAAATCGCGGACTCGCGAAATCGCGGACTCGCGAATACTCCCGACATCGCGGACTCGCGAACACTCCCGAAATCGCGGACTCGCGAACACTCCCGAAATCGCGAAATCGCGGACTCGCGAACACTCGCGAAATCGCGGACTCGCGAACACTCGCGAAATCGCGGACTCGCGAACACTAGCGAAATCGCGGACTCGCGAACACCCGCGAAATCGCGGACTCGCGAACACCCGCGAAATAGCGGACTCGCGAAATCGCGAACACTCGCGAATTCGCGGACTCGCGAACACTCGCGAAATCGCGGACTCGCGAACAATCGCGAAATCGCGGACTCGCGAACACTCACGAAATCGCGGACTCGCGAACACTCCCGAAATAGCGGACTCGCGAACACCAGCGAAATCGCGGACTCGCGAACACTCCCGAAATCGCGGACTCGCGAACACCCGCGAAAACGCGGACTCGCGAAATCGCGGACTCGCGAATACTCCCGACATCGCGGACTCGCGAACACTCCCGAAATCGCGGACTCGCGAACACTCCCGAAATCGCGAAATCGCGGACTCGCGAACACTCGCGAAATCGCGGACTCGCGAACACTCGCGAAATCGCGGACTCGCGAAAACCCGCGAAATCGCGGACTCGCGAACACCCGCGAAATCGCGGACTCGCGAAATCGCGGACTCGCGAAATCACGGACTCGCGAAATCACGGACTCGCGAAATCGCGGACTCGCGAACACTCGCGAAATCGCGGACTCGGGAACACCCGCGAAATCGCGGACTGGCGAACACCAGCGAAATCGCGGAATCGCGAACACTCCCGAAATCACGGACTCGCGAAATCGCGGACTCGCGAACACTCGCGAAATCGCGGACTCGCGAAATCACGGACTCGCGAAATCGCGGACTCGCGAACACTCCCGAAATCGCGGACTCGCGAACACTCCCGAAATCGCGGACTCGCGAACACCCGCGAAATCGCGGACTCGCGAACACCCGCGAAATCGCGGACTCGCGAACACCCGCGAACACTCGCGAAATCGCGGACTCGCGAACACTCCCGAAATCGCGAACTCGCGAACACTCGCGAAATCGCGGACTCGCGAACACTCCCGAAATAGCGGACTCGCGAACACCCGCGAAATCGCAGACTCGCGAACACCCGCGAAATCGCGGACTCGCGAACACTCCCGAAATAGCGGACTCGCGAACACCCGCGAAATCGCAGACTCGCGAACACTCCCGAAATCGCGGACTCGCGAACACCCGCGAAATCGCGAACACCCGCGAAATCGCGGATTCGCGAACACTCCCGAAATTGCGGACTCGCGAACACCCGCGAAATCGCGGACTCGCGAACACCCGCGAAATCGCAGACTCGCGAACACCCGCGAAATCGCGGACTCGCGAAATCACGGACTCGCGAAATCGCGGACTCGGGAACACCCGCGAAATCGCGGACTCGCGAACACCAGCGAAATCGCGGAATCGCGAACACTCCCGAAATCACGGACTCGCGAAATCGCGGACTCGCGAACACTCGCGAAATCGCGGACTCGCGAAATCACGGACTCGCGAAATCGCGGACTCGCGAACACTCCCGAAATCGCGGACTCGCGAACACCTGCGAAATCGCGAACACTCCCGAAATCGCGGACTCGCGAACACCCGCGAAATCGCGGACTCGCGAACACTCGCGAAATCGCGGACTCGCGAAAACCCGCGAAATCGCGGACTCGCGAACACCCGCGAAATCGCGGACTCGCGAAATCGCGGACTCGCGAACACTCCCGAAATCGCGGACTCGCGGATACGCGAACACCCGCGAAATCGCGGACTCGCGAAATCGCGGACTCGCGAACACCCGCGAAATCGCGGACTCGCGAAATCGCGGACTCGCGAAATCACGGACTCGCGAAATCGCGGACTCGCGAACACTCCCGAAATCGCGGACTCGCGAACACTCGCGAACACTCGCAAAATCGCAAAATCGCGGACTCGCAAAATCGCGGACTCGCGGACACTCGCGAAATCGCGGACTCGCGAACACCCGCGAAATCGCGGACTCGCGAACACTCGCGAAATCGCGGACTCGCGAAATCGCGGACTCGCTAACACTCCCGAAATAGCGGACTCGCGAACACCCGCGAAATCGAAAACTCGCGAACACCCTGGTGAAAACCCGCGAAATCGCGGACTCGCGAACACCCGCGAAATCGCGGACTCGCGAAATCACGGACTCGCGAAATCGCGGACTCGCGAACACTCCCGAAATCGCGGACTCGCGAACAGCCGCGAAATCGCGGACTCGCGAACACCAGCGAAATCGCGGACTCGCGAACACTCCCGAAATCGCGGACTCGCGGACTCGCGGACACTCGCGAAATCGCGGACTCGCGAACACCCGCGAAATCGCGGACACGCGAAATCACGGACTCGCGAAATCACGGACTCGCGAACACTCGCGAAATCGCGGACTCGCGAACACTCGCGAAATCGCGGACTCGCGAACACTCCCGAAATCGCGAACTCGCGAACACTCGCGAAATCGCGGACTCGCGAACACTCCCGAAATAGCGGACTAGCGAACACCCGCGAAATCGCAGACTCGCGAACACCCGCGAAATCGCAGACTCGCGAACACCCGCGAAATCGCGGACTCGCGAACACTCCCGAAATAGCGGACTAGCGAACACCCGCGAAATCGCAGACTCGCGAACACCCGCGAAATCGCAGACTCGCGAACACCCGCGAAATCGCGGACTCGCGAACACCCGCGAAATCGCGGACTCGCAAACACCCGCGAAATCGCGGACTCGCGAAATCACGGACTCGCGAAATCGCGGACTCGCGAACACCCGCGAAATCGCGGACTCGCGAAATCACGGACTCGCGAAATCGCGGACTCGCGAACACTCCCGAAATCGCGGACTCGCGAACACCTGCGAAATCGCGAACACTCCCGAAATCGCGGACTCGCGAACACCCGCGAAATCGCGGACTCGCGAACACTCGCGAAATCGCGGACTCGCGAACTCTCCCGAAATCGCGGACTCGCGAAAACCCGCGAAATCGCGGACTCGCGAACACCCGCGAAATCGCGGACTCGCGAACACTCCCGAAATCGCGGACTCGCGGATACGCGAAATCGCGGACTCGCGAACACCCGCGAAATCGCGGACTCGCGAAATCGCGGACTCGCGAAATCGCGGACACGCGAAATCGCGGACTCGCGAACACCCGCGAAATCGCGGACTCGCGAAATCGCGGACTCGCGAAATCACGGACTCGCGAAATCGCGGACTCGCGAACACTCCCGAAATCGCGGACTCGCGAACACTCGCGAACACTCGCAAAAACGCGAAATCGCGGACTCGCGAAATCGCGGACTCGCGAACACCCGCGAAATCGCAGACTCGCGAACACCCGCGAAATCGCGGACTCGCGAAATCACGGACTCGCGAAATCGCGGACTCGGGAACACCCGCGAAATCGCGGACTCGCGAACACCAGCGAAATCGCGGAATCGCGAACACTCCCGAAATCACGGACTCGCGAAATCGCGGACTCGCGAACACTCGCGAAATCGCGGACTCGCGAAATCACGGACTCGCGAAATCGCGGACTCGCGAACACTCCCGAAATCGCGGACTCGCGAACACCTGCGAAATCGCGAACACTCCCGAAATCGCGGACTCGCGAACACCCGCGAAATCGCGGACTCGCGAACAGTCGCGAAATCGCGGACTCGCGAAAACCCGCGAAATCGCGGACTCGCGAACACCCGCGAAATCGCGGACTCGCGAAATCGCGGACTCGCGAACACTCCCGAAATCGCGGACTCGCGGATACGCGAACACCCGCGAAATCGCGGACTCGCGAAATCGCGGACTCGCGAACACCCGCGAAATCGCGGACACGCGAAATCGCGGACTCGCGAAATCACGGACTCGCGAAATCGCGGACTCGCGAACACTCCCGAAATCGCGGACTCGCGAACACTCGCGAACACTCGCAAAATCGCAAAATCGCGGACTCGCAAAATCGCGGACTCGCGGACACTCGCGAAATCGCGGACTCGCGAACACCCGCGAAATCGCGGACTCGCGAACACTCGCGAAATCGCGGACTCGCGAAATCGCGGTCTCGCTAACACTCCCGAAATAGCGGACTCGCGAACACCCGCGAAATCGAAAACTCGCGAACACCCTGGTGAAAACCCGCGAAATCGCGGACTCGCGAACACCCGCGAAATCGCGGACTCGCGAAATCACGGACTCGCGAAATCGCGGACTCGCGAACACTCCCGAAATCGCGGACTCGCGAACAGCCGCGAAATCGCGGACTCGCGAACACCAGCGAAATCGCGGACTCGCAAACACTCCCGAAATCGCGGAATCGCGGACTCGCGGACACTCGCGAAATCGCGGACTCGCGAACACCCGCGAAATCGCGGACACGCGAAATCACGGACTCGCGAAATCACGGACTCGCGAACACTCGCGAAATCGCGGACTCGCGAACACTCGCGAAATCGCGGACTCGCGAACACTCCCGAAATCGCGAACTCGCGAACACTCGCGAAATCGCGGACTCGCGAACACTCCCGAAATAGCGGACTAGCGAACACCCGCGAAATCGCAGACTCGCGAACACCCGCGAAATCGCAGACTCGCGAACACCCGCGAAATCGCGGACTCGCGAACACTCCCGAAATAGCGGACTCGCGAACACCCGCGAAATCGCGGACTCGCGAACACTCGCGAAATCGCGGACTCGCGAACACTCTCGAAATCGCGAACTCGCGAACACTCGCGAAATCGCGGACTCGCGAACACTCCCGAAATAGCGGACTAGCGAACACCCGCGAAATCGCAGACTCGCGAACACCCGCGAAATCGCAGACTCGCGAACACCCGCGAAATCGCGGACTCGCGAACACCCGCGAAATCGCGGACTCGCAAACACCCGCGAAATCGCGGACTCGCGAAATCACGGACTCGCGAAATCGCGGACTCGCGAACACCCGCGAAATCGCGGACTCGCGAAATCACGGACTCGCGAAATCGCGGACTCGCGAACACTCCCGAAATCGCGGACTCGCGAACACCTGCGAAATCGCGAACACTCCCGAAATCGCGGACTCGCGAACACCCGCGAAATCGCGGACTCGCGAACACTCGCGAAATCGCGGACTCGCGAACTCTCCCGAAATCGCGGACTCGCGAAAACCCGCGAAATCGCGGACTCGCGAACACCCGCGAAATCGCGGACTCGCGAACACTCCCGAAATCGCGGACTCGCGGATACGCGAAATCGCGGACTCGCGAACACCCGCGAAATCGCGGACTCGCGAAATCGCGGACTCGCGAACACCCGCGAAATCGCGGACTCGCGAAATCGCGGACTCGCGAAATCACGGACTCGCGAAATCGCGGACTCGCGAACACTCCCGAAATCGCGGACTCGCGAACACTCGCGAACACTCGCAAAATCGCGAAATCGCGGACTCGCAAAATCGCGGACTCGCGAACACTCCCGAAATCGCGGACTCGCGAACACCTGCGAAATCGCGAACACTCCCGAAATCGCGGACTCGCGAACACCCGCGAAATCGCGGACTCGCGAACACTCCCGAAATCGCGGACTCGCGGATACGCGAAATCGCGGACTCGCGAACACCCGCGAAATCGCGGACTCGCGAAATCGCGGACTCGCGAAATCGCGGACTCGCAAAATCGCGGACTCGCGGACACTCGCGAAATCGCGGACTCGCGAACACCCGCGAAATCGCGGACTCGCGAACACTCGCGAAATCGCGGACTCGCGAACACTCCCGAAATAGCGGACTCGCGAACACCCGCGAAATCGCAGACTCGCGAACACCCGCGAAATCGCAGACTCGCGAACACCCGCGAAATCGCGGACTCGCGAAATCGCGGACTCGCGAACACTCGCGAAATCGCGGACTCTCGAACAATCCCGAAATTGCGGACTCGCGAACACCCGCGAAATAGCGGACTCGCGAAATCGCGAACACTCGCGAATTCGCGGACTCGCGAACACTCGCGAAATCGCGGACTCGCGAACACTCGCGAAATCGCGGACTCGCGAACACTCCCGAAATCGCGAACTCGCGAACACTCGCGAAATCGCGGACTCGCGAACACTCCCGAAATAGCGGACTCGCGAACACCCGCGAAATCGCAGACTCGCGAACACCCGCTAAATCGCGGACTCGCGAACACTCCCGAAATAGCGGACTCGCGAACACTCGCGAAATCGCGGACTCGCGAACACTCCCGAAATCGCGAACTCGCGAACACTCGCGAAATCGCGGACTCGCGAACACTCCCGAAATAGCGGACTCGCGAACACCCGCGAAATCGCAGACTCGCGAACACCCGCGAAATCGCGGACTCGCGAACACTCCCGAAATAGCGGACTCGCGAACACTCGCGAAATCGCGGACTCGCGAACACTCGCAAAATCGCGAAATCGCGGACTCGCAAAATCGCGGACTCGCGGACACTCGCGAAATCGCGGACTCGCGAACACCCGCGAAATCGCGGACTCGCGAACACTCGCGAAATCGCGGACTCGCGAAATCGCGGACTCGCTAACACTCCCGAAATAGCGGACTCGCGAACACCCGCGAAATCGAAGACTCGCGAACACCCTGGTGAAAACCCGCGAAATCGCGGACTCGCGAACACCCGCGAAATCGCGGACTCGCGAAATCACGGACTCGCGAAATCGCGGACTCGCGAACACTCCCGAAATCGCGGACTCGCGAACAGCCGCGAAATCGCGGACTCGCGAACACCAGCGAAATCGCGGACACGCGAACACTCCCGAAATCGCGGACTCGCGAACACCCGCGAAATCGCGGTCTCGCGAACACCCGCGAAATCGCGGACTCGCGAACACCCGCGAAATCGCGGACTCGCGAAATCGCGGACTCGCGAACAATCCCGAAATTGCGGACTCGCGGACACCCGCGAAATAGCGGACTCGCGAAATCGCGAACACTCGCGAATTCGCGGACTCGCGAACACTCGCGAAATCGCGGACTCGCGAACACTCGCGAAATCGCGGACTCGCGAACACTCCCGAAATCGCGGACTCGCGAACACTCCCGAAATAGCGGACTCGCGAACACCAGCGAAATCGCGGACTCGCGAACACTCCCGAAATCGCGGACTCGCGAACACCCGCGAAATCGCGGACTCGCGAAATCGCGGACTCGCGAATACTCCCGACATCGCCGACTCGCGAACACTCCCGAAATCGCGGACTCGCGAACACTCCCGAAATAGCGGACTCGCGAACACCAGCGAAATCGCAGACTCGCGAACACTCCCGAAATCGCGGACTCGCGAACACCCGCGAAATCGCGAACACCCGCGAAATCGCGGACTCGCGAAATCACGGACTCGCGAAATCGCGGACTCGCGAACACTCCCGAAATCGCGGACTCGCGAACAGCCGCGAAATCGCGGACTCGCGAAATCGCGGACTCGCGAACACCCGCGAAATCGCGGACTCGCGAACACTCGCGAAATCGCGGACTCGCGAACTCTCCCGAAATCGCGGACTCGCGAAAACCCGCGAAATCGCGGACTCGCGAACACCCGCGAAATCGCGGACTCGCGAAATCGCGGACTCGCGAACACTCCCGAAATCGCGGACTCGCGGATACGCGAAATCGCGGACTCGCGAACACCCGCGAAATCGCGGACTCGCGAAATCGCGGACTCGCGAAATCGCGGACACGCGAAATCGCGGACTCGCGAACACCCGCGAAATCGCGGACTCGCGAAATCGCGGACTCGCGAAATCACGGACTCGCGAAATCGCGGACTCGCGAACACTCCCGAAATCGCGGACTCGCGAACACTCGCGAACACTCGCAAAATCGCGAAATCGCGGACTCGCAAAATCGCGGACTCGCGGACACTCGCGAAATCGCGGACTCGCGAACACCCGCGAAATCGCGGACTCGCGAACACTCGCGAAATCGCGGACTCGCGAACACTCCCGAAATAGCGGACTCGCGAACACCCGCGAAATCGCAGACTCGCGAACACCCGCGAAATCGCAGACTCGCGAACACCCGCGAAATCGCGGACTCGCGAAATCGCGGACTCGCGAAATCGCGGACTCGCGAACACTCGCGAAATCGCGGACTCTCGAACAATCCTGAAATTGCGGACTCGCGAACACCCGCGAAATAGCGGACTCGCGAAATCGCGAACACTCGCGAATTCGCGGACTCGCGAACACTCGCGAAATCGCGGACTCGCGAACACTCGCGAAATCGCGGACTCGCGAACACTCCCGAAATCGCGAACTCGCGAACACTCGCGAAATCGCGGACTCGCGAACACTCCCGAAATAGCGGACTCGCGAACACCCGCGAAATCGCAGACTCGCGAACACCCGCGAAATCGCGGACTCGCGAACACTCCCGAAATAGCGGACTCGCGAACACTCGCGAAATCGCGGACTCGCGAACACTCCCGAAATCGCGAACTCGCGAACACTCGCGAAATCGCGGACTCGCGAACACTCCCGAAATAGCGGACTCGCGAACACCCGCGAAATCGCAGACTCGCGAACACCCGCGAAATCGCAGACTCGCGAACACCCGCGAAATCGCAGACTCGCGAACACCCGCGAAATCGCGGACTCGCGAACACCCGCGAAATCGCGGACTCGCAAACACCCGCGAAATCGCGGACTCGCGAAATCACGGACTCGCGAAATCGCGGACTCGCGAACACCCGCGAAATCGCGGACTCGCGAAATCACGGACTCGCGAAATCGCGGACTCGCGAACACTCCCGAAATCGCGGACTCGCGAACACCTGCGAAATCGCGAACACTCCCGAAATCGCGGACTCGCGAACACCCGCGAAATCGCGGACTCGCGAACACCCGCGAAATCGCGGACTCGCGAAATCGCGGACTCGCGAACACTCCCGAAATCGCGGACTCGCGGATACGCGAAATCGCGGACTCGCGAACACCCGCGAAATCGCGGACTCGCGAAATCGCGGACACGCGAAATCGCGGACTCGCGAACACCCGCGAAATCGCGGACTCGCGAAATCGCGGACTCGCGAAATCACGGACTCGCGAAATCGCGGACTCGCGAACACTCCCGAAATCGCGGACTCGCGAACACTCGCGAACACTCGCAAAATCGCGAAATCGCGGACTCGCAAAATCGCGGACTCGCGGACACTCGCGAAATCGCGGACTCGCGAACACCCGCGAAATCGCGGACTCGCGAACACTCGCGAAATCGCGGACTCGCGAACACTCCCGAAATAGCGGACTCGCGAACACCCGCGAAATCGCAGACTCGCGAACACCCGCGAAATCGCAGACTCGCGAACACCCGCGAAATCGCGGACTCGCGAAATCGCGGACTCGCGAAATCGCGGACTCGCGAACACTCGCGAAATCGCGGACTCTCGAACAATCCTGAAATTGCGGACTCGCGAACACCCGCGAAATAGCGGACTCGCGAAATCGCGAACACTCGCGAATTCGCGGACTCGCGAACACTCGCGAAATCGCGGACTCGCGAACACTCGCGAAATCGCGGACTCGCGAACACTCCCGAAATCGCGAACTCGCGAACACTCGCGAAATCGCGGACTCGCGAACACTCCCGAAATAGCGGACTCGCGAACACCCGCGAAATCGCAGACTCGCGAACACCCGCGAAATCGCGGACTCGCGAACACTCCCGAAATAGCGGACTCGCGAACACTCGCGAAATCGCGGACTCGCGAACACTCCCGAAATCGCGAACTCGCGAACACTCGCGAAATCGCGGACTCGCGAACACTCCCGAAATAGCGGACTCGCGAACACCCGCGAAATCGCAGACTCGCGAACACCCGCGAAATCGCAGACTCGCGAACACCCGCGAAATCGCAGACTCGCGAACACCCGCGAAATCGCGGACTCGCGAACACCCGCGAAATCGCGGACTCGCAAACACCCGCGAAATCGCGGACTCGCGAAATCACGGACTCGCGAAATCGCGGACTCGCGAACACCCGCGAAATCGCGGACTCGCGAAATCACGGACTCGCGAAATCGCGGACTCGCGAACACTCCCGAAATCGCGGACTCGCGAACACCTGCGAAATCGCGAACACTCGCGAAATCGCGGACTCGCGAACACTCCCGAAATAGCGGACTAGCGAACACCCGCGAAATCGCAGACTCGCGAACACCCGCGAAATCGCAGACTCGCGAACACCCGCGAAATCGCGGACTCGCGAACACTCCCGAAATAGCGGACTCGCGAACACCCGCGAAATCGCGGACTCGCGAACACTCGCGAAATCGCGGACTCGCGAACACTCTCGAAATCGCGAACTCGCGAACACTCGCGAAATCGCGGACTCGCGAACACTCCCGAAATAGCGGACTAGCGAACACCCGCGAAATCGCAGACTCGCGAACACCCGCGAAATCGCAGACTCGCGAACACCCGCGAAATCGCGGACTCGCGAACACCCGCGAAATCGCGGACTCGCAAACACCCGCGAAATCGCGGACTCGCGAAATCACGGACTCGCGAAATCGCGGACTCGCGAACACCCGCGAAATCGCGGACTCGCGAAATCACGGACTCGCGAAATCGCGGACTCGCGAACACTCCCGAAATCGCGGACTCGCGAACACCTGCGAAATCGCGAACACTCCCGAAATCGCGGACTCGCGAACACCCGCGAAATCGCGGACTCGCGAACACTCGCGAAATCGCGGACTCGCGAACTCTCCCGAAATCGCGGACTCGCGAAAACCCGCGAAATCGCGGACTCGCGAACACCCGCGAAATCGCGGACTCGCGAACACTCCCGAAATCGCGGACTCGCGGATACGCGAAATCGCGGACTCGCGAACACCCGCGAAATCGCGGACTCGCGAAATCGCGGACTCGCGAACACCCGCGAAATCGCGGACTCGCGAAATCGCGGACTCGCGAAATCACGGACTCGCGAAATCGCGGACTCGCGAACACTCCCGAAATCGCGGACTCGCGAACACTCGCGAACACTCGCAAAATCGCGAAATCGCGGACTCGCAAAATCGCGGACTCGCGAACACTCCCGAAATCGCGGACTCGCGAACACCTGCGAAATCGCGAACACTCCCGAAATCGCGGACTCGCGAACACCCGCGAAATCGCGGACTCGCGAACACTCCCGAAATCGCGGACTCGCGGATACGCGAAATCGCGGACTCGCGAACACCCGCGAAATCGCGGACTCGCGAAATCGCGGACTCGCGAAATCGCGGACTCGCAAAATCGCGGACTCGCGGACACTCGCGAAATCGCGGACTCGCGAACACCCGCGAAATCGCGGACTCGCGAACACTCGCGAAATCGCGGACTCGCGAACACTCCCGAAATAGCGGACTCGCGAACACCCGCGAAATCGCAGACTCGCGAACACCCGCGAAATCGCAGACTCGCGAACACCCGCGAAATCGCGGACTCGCGAAATCGCGGACTCGCGAACACTCGCGAAATCGCGGACTCTCGAACAATCCCGAAATTGCGGACTCGCGAACACCCGCGAAATAGCGGACTCGCGAAATCGCGAACACTCGCGAATTCGCGGACTCGCGAACACTCGCGAAATCGCGGACTCGCGAACACTCGCGAAATCGCGGACTCGCGAACACTCCCGAAATCGCGAACTCGCGAACACTCGCGAAATCGCGGACTCGCGAACACTCCCGAAATAGCGGACTCGCGAACACCCGCGAAATCGCAGACTCGCGAACACCCGCTAAATCGCGGACTCGCGAACACTCCCGAAATAGCGGACTCGCGAACACTCGCGAAATCGCGGACTCGCGAACACTCCCGAAATCGCGAACTCGCGAACACTCGCGAAATCGCGGACTCGCGAACACTCCCGAAATAGCGGACTCGCGAACACCCGCGAAATCGCAGACTCGCGAACACCCGCGAAATCGCGGACTCGCGAACACTCCCGAAATAGCGGACTCGCGAACACTCGCGAAATCGCGGACTCGCGAACACTCGCAAAATCGCGAAATCGCGGACTCGCAAAATCGCGGACTCGCGGACACTCGCGAAATCGCGGACTCGCGAACACCCGCGAAATCGCGGACTCGCGAACACTCGCGAAATCGCGGACTCGCGAAATCGCGGACTCGCTAACACTCCCGAAATAGCGGACTCGCGAACACCCGCGAAATCGAAGACTCGCGAACACCCTGGTGAAAACCCGCGAAATCGCGGACTCGCGAACACCCGCGAAATCGCGGACTCGCGAAATCACGGACTCGCGAAATCGCGGACTCGCGAACACTCCCGAAATCGCGGACTCGCGAACAGCCGCGAAATCGCGGACTCGCGAACACCAGCGAAATCGCGGACACGCGAACACTCCCGAAATCGCGGACTCGCGAACACCCGCGAAATCGCGGTCTCGCGAACACCCGCGAAATCGCGGACTCGCGAACACCCGCGAAATCGCGGACTCGCGAAATCGCGGACTCGCGAACAATCCCGAAATTGCGGACTCGCGGACACCCGCGAAATAGCGGACTCGCGAAATCGCGAACACTCGCGAATTCGCGGACTCGCGAACACTCGCGAAATCGCGGACTCGCGAACACTCGCGAAATCGCGGACTCGCGAACACTCCCGAAATCGCGGACTCGCGAACACTCCCGAAATAGCGGACTCGCGAACACCAGCGAAATCGCGGACTCGCGAACACTCCCGAAATCGCGGACTCGCGAACACCCGCGAAATCGCGGACTCGCGAAATCGCGGACTCGCGAATACTCCCGACATCGCCGACTCGCGAACACTCCCGAAATCGCGGACTCGCGAACACTCCCGAAATAGCGGACTCGCGAACACCAGCGAAATCGCAGACTCGCGAACACTCCCGAAATCGCGGACTCGCGAACACCCGCGAAATCGCGAACACCCGCGAAATCGCGGACTCGCGAAATCACGGACTCGCGAAATCGCGGACTCGCGAACACTCCCGAAATCGCGGACTCGCGAACAGCCGCGAAATCGCGGACTCGCGAAATCGCGGACTCGCGAACACCCGCGAAATCGCGGACTCGCGAACACTCGCGAAATCGCGGACTCGCGAACTCTCCCGAAATCGCGGACTCGCGAAAACCCGCGAAATCGCGGACTCGCGAACACCCGCGAAATCGCGGACTCGCGAAATCGCGGACTCGCGAACACTCCCGAAATCGCGGACTCGCGGATACGCGAAATCGCGGACTCGCGAACACCCGCGAAATCGCGGACTCGCGAAATCGCGGACTCGCGAAATCGCGGACACGCGAAATCGCGGACTCGCGAACACCCGCGAAATCGCGGACTCGCGAAATCGCGGACTCGCGAAATCACGGACTCGCGAAATCGCGGACTCGCGAACACTCCCGAAATCGCGGACTCGCGAACACTCGCGAACACTCGCAAAATCGCGAAATCGCGGACTCGCAAAATCGCGGACTCGCGGACACTCGCGAAATCGCGGACTCGCGAACACCCGCGAAATCGCGGACTCGCGAACACTCGCGAAATCGCGGACTCGCGAACACTCCCGAAATAGCGGACTCGCGAACACCCGCGAAATCGCAGACTCGCGAACACCCGCGAAATCGCAGACTCGCGAACACCCGCGAAATCGCGGACTCGCGAAATCGCGGACTCGCGAAATCGCGGACTCGCGAACACTCGCGAAATCGCGGACTCTCGAACAATCCTGAAATTGCGGACTCGCGAACACCCGCGAAATAGCGGACTCGCGAAATCGCGAACACTCGCGAATTCGCGGACTCGCGAACACTCGCGAAATCGCGGACTCGCGAACACTCGCGAAATCGCGGACTCGCGAACACTCCCGAAATCGCGAACTCGCGAACACTCGCGAAATCGCGGACTCGCGAACACTCCCGAAATAGCGGACTCGCGAACACCCGCGAAATCGCAGACTCGCGAACACCCGCGAAATCGCGGACTCGCGAACACTCCCGAAATAGCGGACTCGCGAACACTCGCGAAATCGCGGACTCGCGAACACTCCCGAAATCGCGAACTCGCGAACACTCGCGAAATCGCGGACTCGCGAACACTCCCGAAATAGCGGACTCGCGAACACCCGCGAAATCGCAGACTCGCGAACACCCGCGAAATCGCAGACTCGCGAACACCCGCGAAATCGCAGACTCGCGAACACCCGCGAAATCGCGGACTCGCGAACACCCGCGAAATCGCGGACTCGCAAACACCCGCGAAATCGCGGACTCGCGAAATCACGGACTCGCGAAATCGCGGACTCGCGAACACCCGCGAAATCGCGGACTCGCGAAATCACGGACTCGCGAAATCGCGGACTCGCGAACACTCCCGAAATCGCGGACTCGCGAACACCTGCGAAATCGCGAACACTCCCGAAATCGCGGACTCGCGAACACCCGCGAAATCGCGGACTCGCGAACACCCGCGAAATCGCGGACTCGCGAAATCGCGGACTCGCGAACACTCCCGAAATCGCGGACTCGCGGATACGCGAAATCGCGGACTCGCGAACACCCGCGAAATCGCGGACTCGCGAAATCGCGGACACGCGAAATCGCGGACTCGCGAACACCCGCGAAATCGCGGACTCGCGAAATCGCGGACTCGCGAAATCACGGACTCGCGAAATCGCGGACTCGCGAACACTCCCGAAATCGCGGACTCGCGAACACTCGCGAACACTCGCAAAATCGCGAAATCGCGGACTCGCAAAATCGCGGACTCGCGGACACTCGCGAAATCGCGGACTCGCGAACACCCGCGAAATCGCGGACTCGCGAACACTCGCGAAATCGCGGACTCGCGAAATCGCGGACTCGCTAACACTCCCGAAATAGCGGACTCGCGAACACCCGCGAAATCGAAGACTCGCGAACACCCTGGTGAAAACCCGCGAAATCGCGGACTCGCGAACACCCGCGAAATCGCGGACTCGCGAAATCACGGACTCGCGAAATCGCGGACTCGCGAACACTCCCGAAATCGCGGACTCGCGAACAGCCGCGAAATCGCGGACTCGCGAACACCAGCGAAATCGCGGACACGCGAACACTCCCGAAATCGCGGACTCGCGAACACCCGCGAAATCGCGGTCTCGCGAACACCCGCGAAATCGCGGACTCGCGAACACCCGCGAAATCGCGGACTCGCGAAATCGCGGACTCGCGAACAATCCCGAAATTGCGGACTCGCGGACACCCGCGAAATAGCGGACTCGCGAAATCGCGAACACTCGCGAATTCGCGGACTCGCGAACACTCGCGAAATCGCGGACTCGCGAACACTCGCGAAATCGCGGACTCGCGAACACTCCCGAAATCGCGGACTCGCGAACACTCCCGAAATAGCGGACTCGCGAACACAAGCGAAATCGCGGACTCGCGAACACTCCCGAAATCGCGGACTCGCGAACACCCGCGAAATCGCGGACTCGCGAAATCGCGGACTCGCGAATACTCCCGACATCGCCGACTCGCGAACACTCCCGAAATCGCGGACTCGCGAACACTCCCGAAATAGCGGACTCGCGAACACCAGCGAAATCGCAGACTCGCGAACACTCCCGAAATCGCGGACTCGCGAACACCCGCGAAATCGCGAACACCCGCGAAATCGCGGACTCGCGAACACTCCCGAAATTGCGGACTCGCGAACACCCGCGAAATCGCGGACTCGCGAACACCCGCGAAATCGCGGACTCGCGAACACCCGCGAAATGGCGGACTCGCGAAATCACGGACTCGCGAAATCGCGGACTCGGGAACACCCGCGAAATCGCGGACTCGCGAACACCAGCGAAATCGCGGAATCGCGAACACTCCCGAAATCACGGACTCGCGAAATCGCGGACTCGCGAACACCAGCGAAATCGCGGACTCGCGAACACTCCCGAAATCGCGGACTCGCGGACTCGCGGACACTCGCGAAATCGCGGACTCGCGAACACCCGCGAAATCGCGGACACGCGAAATCACGGACTCGCGAAATCACGGACTCGCGAACACTCGCGAAATCGCGGACTCGCGAACACTCGCGAAATCGCGGACTCGCGAACACTCCCGAAATCGCGAACTCGCGAACACTCGCGAAATCGCGGACTCGCGAACACTCCCGAAATAGCGGACTAGCGAACACCCGCGAAATCGCAGACTCGCGAACACCCGCGAAATCGCAGACTCGCGAACACCCGCGAAATCGCGGACTCGCGAACACTCCCGAAATAGCGGACTCGCGAACACCCGCGAAATCGCGGACTCGCGAACACTCGCGAAATCGCGGACTCGCGAACACTCCCGAAATCGCGAACTCGCGAACACTCGCGAAATCGCGGACTCGCGAACACTCCCGAAATAGCGGACTAGCGAACACCCGCGAAATCGCAGACTCGCGAACACCCGCGAAATCGCAGACTCGCGAACACCCGCGAAATCGCGGACTCGCGAACACCCGCGAAATCGCGGACTCGCAAACACCCGCGAAATCGCGGACTCGCGAAATCACGGACTCGCGAAATCGCGGACTCGCGAACACCCGCGAAATCGCGGACTCGCGAAATCACGGACTCGCGAAATCGCGGACTCGCGAACACTCCCGAAATCGCGGACTCGCGAACACCTGCGAAATCGCGAACACTCCCGAAATCGCGGACTCGCGAACACCCGCGAAGTCGCGGACTCGCGAACACTCGCGAAATCGCGGACTCGCGAACACTCGCGAAATCGCGGACTCGCGAACTCTCCCGAAATCGCGGACTCGCGAAAACCCGCGAAATCGCGGACTCGCGAACACCCGCGAAATCGCGGACTCGCGAAATCGCGGACTCGCGAACACTCCCGAAATCGCGGACTCGCGGATACGCGAAATCGCGGACTCGCGAACACCCGCGAAATCGCGGACTCGCGAAATCGCGGACTCGCGAAATCGCGGACACGCGAAATCGCGGACTCGCGAACACCCGCGAAATCGCGGACTCGCGAAATCGCGGACTCGCGAAATCACGGACTCGCGAAATCGCGGACTCGCGAACACTCCCGAAATCGCGGACTCGCGAACACTCGCGAACACTCGCAAAATCGCGAAATCGCGGACTCGCAAAATCGCGGACTCGCGGACACTCGCGAAATCGCGGACTCGCGAACACCCGCGAAATCGCGGACTCGCGAACACTCGCGAAATCGCGGACTCGCGAACACTCCCGAAATAGCGGACTCGCGAACACCCGCGAAATCGCGGACTCGCGAACACCCGCGAAATCGCGGACTCGCGAACACCCGCGAAATCGCGGACTCGCGAAATCGCGGACTCGCGAACACTCCCGAAATCGCGGACTCGCGGATACGCGAAATCGCGGACTCGCGAACACCCGCGAAATCGCGGACTCGCGAAATCGCGGACTCGCGAAATCGCGGACACGCGAAATCGCGGACTCGCGAACACCCGCGAAATCGCGGACTCGCGAAATCGCGGACTCGCGAAATCACGGACTCGCGAAATCGCGGACTCGCGAACACTCCCGAAATCGCGGACTCGCGAACACTCGCGAACACTCGCAAAATCGCGAAATCGCGGACTCGCAAAATCGCGGACTCGCGGACACTCGCGAAATCGCGGACTCGCGAACACCCGCGAAATCGCGGACTCGCGAACACTCGCGAAATCGCGGACTCGCGAACACTCCCGAAATAGCGGACTCGCGAACACCCGCGAAATCGCAGACTCGCGAACACCCGCGAAATCGCAGACTCGCGAACACCCGCGAAATCGCGGACTCGCGAAATCGCGGACTCGCGAAATCGCGGACTCGCGAACACTCGCGAAATCGCGGACTCTCGAACAATCCTGAAATTGCGGACTCGCGAACACCCGCGAAATAGCGGACTCGCGAAATCGCGAACACTCGCGAATTCGCGGACTCGCGAACACTCGCGAAATCGCGGACTCGCGAACACTCGCGAAATCGCGGACTCGCGAACACTCCCGAAATCGCGAACTCGCGAACACTCGCGAAATCGCGGACTCGCGAACACTCCCGAAATAGCGGACTCGCGAACACCCGCGAAATCGCAGACTCGCGAACACCCGCGAAATCGCGGACTCGCGAACACTCCCGAAATAGCGGACTCGCGAACACTCGCGAAATCGCGGACTCGCGAACACTCCCGAAATCGCGAACTCGCGAACACTCGCGAAATCGCGGACTCGCGAACACTCGCGAAATCGCGGACTCGCGAACACTCCCGAAATAGCGGACTCGCGAACACCCGCGAAATCGCGGACTCTCGAACAATCCCGAAATTGCGGACTCGCGAACACCAGCGAAATAGCGGACTCGCGAAATCGCGAACACTCGCGAATTCGCGGACTCGCGAACACTCGCGAAATCGCGGACTCGCGAACACTCGCGAAATCGCGGACTCGCGAACACTCCCGAAATCGCGAACTCGCGAACACTCGCGAAATCGCGGACTCGCGAACACTCCCGAAATAGCGGACTCGCGAACACCCGCGAAATCGCAGACTCGCGAACACCCGCGAAATCGCGGACTCGCGAACACTCCCGAAATAGCGGACTCGCGAACACTCGCGAAATCGCGGACTCGCGAACACTCCCGAAATCGCGAACTCGCGAACACTCGCGAAATCGCGGACTCGCGAACACTCCCGAAATAGCGGACTCGCGAACACCCGCGAAATCGCAGACTCGCGAACACCCGCGAAATCGCGGACTCGCGAACACTCCCGAAATAGCGGACTCGCGAACACTCGCGAAATCGCGGACTCGCGAACACTCGCAAAATCGCGAAATCGCGGACTCGCAAAATCGCGGACTCGCGGACACTCGCGAAATCGCGGACTCGCGAACACCCGCGAAATCGCGGACTCGCGAACACTCGCGAAATCGCGGACTCGCGAAATCGCGGACTCGCGAAATCGCGGACTCGCGAACACTCGCGAAATCGCGGACTCGCGAACACTCCCGAAATAGCGGACTCGCGAACACCCGCGAAATCGCAGACTCGCGAACACCCGCGAAATCGCAGACTCGCGAACACCCGCGAAATCGCGGACTCGCGAAATCGCGGACTCGCGAACACTCGCGAAATCGCGGACTCTCGAACAATCCCGAAATTGCGGACTCGCGAACACCCGCGAAATAGCGGACTCGCGAAATCGCGAACACTCGCGAATTCGCGGACTCGCGAACACTCGCGAAATCGCGGACTCGCGAACACTCGCGAAATCGCGGACTCGCGAACACTCCCGAAATCGCGAACTCGCGAACACTCGCGAAATCGCGGACTCGCGAACACTCCCGAAATAGCGGACTCGCGAACACCCGCGAAATCGCAGACTCGCGAACACCCGCGAAATCGCGGACTCGCGAACACTCCCGAAATAGCGGACTCGCGAACACTCGCGAAATCGCGGACTCGCGAACACTCCCGAAATCGCGAACTCGCGAACACTCGCGAAATCGCGGACTCGCGAACACTCCCGAAATAGCGGACTCGCGAACACACGCGAAATCGCAGACTCGCGAACACCCGCGAAATCGCGGACTCGCGAACACTCCCGAAATTGCGGACTCGCGAACACTCGCGAAATCGCGGACTCGCGAACACTCGCAAAATCGCGAAATCGCGGACTCGCAAAATCGCGGACTCGCGGACACTCGCGAAATCGCGGACTCGCGAACACCCGCGAAATCGCGGACTCGCGAACACTCGCGAAATCGCGGACTCGCGAAATCGCGGACTCGCTAACACTCCCGAAATAGCGGACTCGCGAACACCCGCGAAATCGAAGACTCGCGAACACCCTGGTGAAAACCCGCGAAATCGCGGACTCGCGAACACCCGCGAAATCGCGGACTCGCGAAATCACGGACTCGCGAAATCGCGGACTCGCGAACACTCCCGAAATCGCGGACTCGCGAACAGCCGCGAAATCGCGGACTCGCGAACACCAGCGAAATCGCGGACTCGCGAACACTCCCGAAATCGCGGACTCGCGGACTCGCGGACACTCGCGAAATCGCGGACTCGCGAACACCCGCGAAATCGCAGACACGCGAACACTCCCGAAATCGCGAACTCGCGAACACTCGCGAAATCGCGGACTCGCGAACACTCCCGAAATAGCGGACTAGCGAACACCCGCGAAATCGCAGACTCGCGAACACCCGCGAAATCGCAGACTCGCGAACACCCGCGAAATCGCGGACTCGCGAACACTCCCGAAATAGCGGACTCGCGAACACCCGCGAAATCGCGGACTCGCGAACACTCGCGAAATCGCGGACTCGCGAACACTCCCGAAATCGCGAACTCGCGAACACTCGCGAAATCGCGGACTCGCGAACACTCCCGAAATAGCGGACTAGCGAACACCCGCGAAATCGCAGACTCGCGAACACCCGCGAAATCGCAGACTCGCGAACACCCGCGAAATCGCGGACTCGCGAACACCCGCGAAATCGCGGACTCGCAAACACCCGCGAAATCGCGGACTCGCGAAATCACGGACTCGCGAAATCGCGGACTCGCGAACACCCGCGAAATCGCGGACTCGCGAAATCACGGACTCGCGAAATCGCGGACTCGCGAACACTCCCGAAATCGCGGACTCGCGAACACCTGCGAAATCGCGAACACTCCCGAAATCGCGGACTCGCGAACACCCGCGAAATCGCGGACTCGCGAACACTCGCGAAATCGCGGACTCGCGAACTCTCCCGAAATCGCGGACTCGCGAAAACCCGCGAAATCGCGGACTCGCGAACACCCGCGAAATCGCGGACTCGCGAAATCGCGGACTCGCGAACACTCCCGAAATCGCGGACTCGCGGATACGCGAAATCGCGGACTCGCGAACACCCGCGAAATCGCGGACTCGCGAAATCGCGGACTCGCGAAATCGCGGACACGCGAAATCGCGGACTCGCGAACACCCGCGAAATCGCGGACTCGCGAAATCGCGGACTCGCGAAATCACGGACTCGCGAAATCGCGGACTCGCGAACACTCCCGAAATCGCGGACTCGCGAACACTCGCGAACACTCGCAAAATCGCGAAATCGCGGACTCGCAAAATCGCGGACTCGCGGACACTCGCGAAATCGCGGACTCGCGAACACCCGCGAAATCGCGGACTCGCGAACACTCGCGAAATCGCGGACTCGCGAACACTCCCGAAATAGCGGACTCGCGAACACCCGCGAAATCGCAGACTCGCGAACACCCGCGAAATCGCAGACTCGCGAACACCCGCGAAATCGCGGACTCGCGAAATCGCGGACTCGCGAACACTCGCGAAATCGCGGACTCTCGAACAATCCCGAAATTGCGGACTCGCGAACACCCGCGAAATAGCGGACTCGCGAAATCGCGAACACTCGCGAATTCGCGGACTCGCGAACACTCGCGAAATCGCGGACTCGCGAACACTCGCGAAATCGCGGACTCGCGAACACTCCCGAAATCGCGAACTCGCGAACACTCGCGAAATCGCGGACTCGCGAACACTCCCGAAATAGCGGACTCGCGAACACCCGCGAAATCGCAGACTCGCGAACACCCGCGAAATCGCGGACTCGCGAACACTCCCGAAATAGCGGACTCGCGAACACTCGCGAAATCGCGGACTCGCGAACACTCCCGAAATCGCGAACTCGCGAACACTCGCGAAATCGCGGACTCGCGAACACTCCCGAAATAGCGGACTCGCGAACACCCGCGAAATCGCAGACTCGCGAACACCCGCGAAATCGCGGACTCGCGAACACTCCCGAAATAGCGGACTCGCGAACACTCGCGAAATCGCGGACTCGCGAACACTCGCAAAATCGCGAAATCGCGGACTCGCAAAATCGCGGACTCGCGGACACTCGCGAAATCGCGGACTCGCGAACACCCGCGAAATCGCGGACTCGCGAACACTCGCGAAATCGCGGACTCGCGAAATCGCGCACTCGCTAACACTCCCGAAATAGCGGACTCGCGAACACCCGCGAAATCGAAGACTCGCGAACACCCTGGTGAAAACCCGCGAAATCGCGGACTCGCGAACACCCGCGAAATCGCGGACTCGCGAAATCACGGACTCGCGAAATCGCGGACTCGCGAACACTCCCGAAATCGCGGACTCGCGAACAGCCGCGAAATCGCGGACTCGCGAACACCAGCGAAATCGCGGACACGCGAACACTCCCGAAATCGCGGACTCGCGAACACCCGCGAAATCGCGGACTCGCGAACACCCGCGAAATCGCGGACTCGCGAACACCCGCGAAATCGCGGACTCGCGAAATCGCGGACTCGCGAACCATCCCGAAATTGCGGACTCGCGGACACCCGCGAAATAGCGGACTCGCGAAATCGCGAACACTCGCGAATTCGCGGACTCGCGAACACTCGCGAAATCGCGGACTCGCGAACACTCGCGAAATCGCGGACTCGCGAACACTCCCGAAATCGCGGACTCGCGAACACTCCCGAAATAGCGGACTCGCGAACACCAGCGAAATCGCGGACTCGCGAACACTCCCGAAATCGCGGACTCGCGAACACCCGCGAAATCGCGGACTCGCGAAATCGCGGACTCGCGAATACTCCCGACATCGCCGACTCGCGAACACTCCCGAAATCGCGGACTCGCGAACACTCCCGAAATAGCGGACTCGCGAACACCAGCGAAATCGCGGACTCGCGAACACTCCCGAAATCGCGGACTCGCGAACACCCGCGAAATCGCGGACTCGCGAAATCGCGGACTCGCGAATACTCCCGACATCGCGGACTCGCGAACACTCCCGAAATCGCGGACTCGCGAACACTCCCGAAATCGCGAAATCGCGGACTCGCGAACACTCGCGAAATCGCGGACTCGCGAACACTCGCGAAATCGCGGACTCGCGAACACTAGCGAAATCGCGGACTCGCGAACACCCGCGAAATCGCGGACTCGCGAACACCCGCGAAATAGCGGACTCGCGAAATCGCGAACACTCGCGAATTCGCGGACTCGCGAACACTCGCGAAATCGCGGACTCGCGAACAATCGCGAAATCGCGGACTCGCGAACACTCACGAAATCGCGGACTCGCGAACACTCCCGAAATAGCGGACTCGCGAACACCAGCGAAATCGCGGACTCGCGAACACTCCCGAAATCGCGGACTCGCGAACACCCGCGAAAACGCGGACTCGCGAAATCGCGGACTCGCGAATACTCCCGACATCGCGGACTCGCGAACACTCCCGAAATCGCGGACTCGCGAACACTCCCGAAATCGCGAAATCGCGGACTCGCGAACACTCGCGAAATCGCGGACTCGCGAACACTCGCGAAATCGCGGACTCGCGAAAACCCGCGAAATCGCGGACTCGCGAACACCCGCGAAATCGCGGACTCGCGAAATCGCGGACTCGCGAAATCACGGACTCGCGAAATCACGGACTCGCGAAATCGCGGACTCGCGAACACTCGCGAAATCGCGGACTCGGGAACACCCGCGAAATCGCGGACTGGCGAACACCAGCGAAATCGCGGAATCGCGAACACTCCCGAAATCACGGACTCGCGAAATCGCGGACTCGCGAACACTCGCGAAATCGCGGACTCGCGAAATCACGGACTCGCGAAATCGCGGACTCGCGAACACTCCCGAAATCGCGGACTCGCGAACACTCCCGAAATCGCGGACTCGCGAACACCCGCGAAATCGCGGACTCGCGAACACCCGCGAAATCGCGGACTCGCGAACACCCGCGAAATCGCGGTCTCGCGAAATCGCAGACTCGCGAAATCGCGGACTCGCGAACACTCGCGAAATCGCGGACTCTCGAACAATCCCGAAATTGCGGACTCGCGAACACCCGCGAAATAGCGGACTCGCGAAATCGCGAACACTCGCGAATTCGCGGACTCGCGAACACTCGCGAAATCGCGGACTCGCGAACACTCGCGAAATCGCGGACTCGCGAACACTCCCGAAATCGCGAACTCGCGAACACTCGCGAAATCGCGGACTCGCGAACACTCCCGAAATAGCGGACTCGCGAACACCCGCGAAATCGCAGACTCGCGAACACCCGCGAAATCGCGGACTCGCGAAATCGCGGACTCGCGAACACTCGCGAAATCGCGGATTCTCGAACAATCCCGAAATTGCGGACTCGCGAACACCCGCGAAATAGCGGACTCGCGAAATCGCGAACACTCGCGAATTCGCGGACTCGCGAACACTCGCGAAATCGCGGACTCGCGAACACTCGCGAAATCGCGGACTCGCGAACACTCCCGAAATCGCGAACTCGCGAACACTCGCGAAATCGCGGACTCGCGAACACTCCCGAAATAGCGGACTCGCGAACACCCGCGAAATCGCAGACTCGCGAACACCCGCGAAATCGCGGACTCGCGAACACTCCCGAAATAGCGGACTCGCGAACACCCGCGAAATCGCAGACTCGCGAACACTCCCGAAATCGCGGACTCGCGAACACCCGCGAAATCGCGAACACCCGCGAAATCGCGGATTCGCGAACACTCCCGAAATTGCGGACTCGCGAACACCCGCGAAATCGCGGACTCGCGAACACCCGCGAAATCGCAGACTCGCGAACACCCGCGAAATCGCGGACTCGCGAAATCACGGACTCGCGAAATCGCGGACTCGGGAACACCCGCGAAATCGCGGACTCGCGAACACCAGCGAAATCGCGGAATCGCGAACACTCCCGAAATCACGGACTCGCGAAATCGCGGACTCGCGAACACTCGCGAAATCGCGGACTCGCGAAATCACGGACTCGCGAAATCGCGGACTCGCGAACACTCCCGAAATCGCGGACTCGCGAACACCTGCGAAATCGCGAACACTCCCGAAATCGCGGACTCGCGAACACCCGCGAAATCGCGGACTCGCGAACACTCGCGAAATCGCGGACTCGCGAAAACCCGCGAAATCGCGGACTCGCGAACACCCGCGAAATCGCGGACTCGCGAAATCGCGGACTCGCGAACACTCCCGAAATCGCGGACTCGCGGATACGCGAACACCCGCGAAATCGCGGACTCGCGAAATCGCGGACTCGCGAACACCCGCGAAATCGCGGACTCGCGAAATCGCGGACTCGCGAAATCACGGACTCGCGAAATCGCGGACTCGCGAACACTCCCGAAATCGCGGACTCGCGAACACTCGCGAACACTCGCAAAATCGCAAAATCGCGGACTCGCAAAATCGCGGACTCGCGGACACTCGCGAAATCGCGGACTCGCGAACACCCGCGAAATCGCGGACTCGCGAACACTCGCGAAATCGCGGACTCGCGAAATCGCGGACTCGCTAACACTCCCGAAATAGCGGACTCGCGAACACCCGCGAAATCGAAAACTCGCGAACACCCTGGTGAAAACCCGCGAAATCGCGGACTCGCGAACACCCGCGAAATCGCGGACTCGCGAAATCACGGACTCGCGAAATCGCGGACTCGCGAACACTCCCGAAATCGCGGACTCGCGAACAGCCGCGAAATCGCGGACTCGCGAACACCAGCGAAATCGCGGACTCGCGAACACTCCCGAAATCGCGGACTCGCGGACTCGCGGACACTCGCGAAATCGCGGACTCGCGAACACCCGCGAAATCGCGGACACGCGAAATCACGGACTCGCGAAATCACGGACTCGCGAACACTCGCGAAATCGCGGACTCGCGAACACTCGCGAAATCGCGGACTCGCGAACACTCCCGAAATCGCGAACTCGCGAACACTCGCGAAATCGCGGACTCGCGAACACTCCCGAAATAGCGGACTAGCGAACACCCGCGAAATCGCAGACTCGCGAACACCCGCGAAATCGCAGACTCGCGAACACCCGCGAAATCGCGGACTCGCGAACACTCCCGAAATAGCGGACTAGCGAACACCCGCGAAATCGCAGACTCGCGAACACCCGCGAAATCGCAGACTCGCGAACACCCGCGAAATCGCGGACTCGCGAACACCCGCGAAATCGCGGACTCGCAAACACCCGCGAAATCGCGGACTCGCGAAATCACGGACTCGCGAAATCGCGGACTCGCGAACACCCGCGAAATCGCGGACTCGCGAAATCACGGACTCGCGAAATCGCGGACTCGCGAACACTCCCGAAATCGCGGACTCGCGAACACCTGCGAAATCGCGAACACTCCCGAAATCGCGGACTCGCGAACACCCGCGAAATCGCGGACTCGCGAACACTCGCGAAATCGCGGACTCGCGAACTCTCCCGAAATCGCGGACTCGCGAAAACCCGCGAAATCGCGGACTCGCGAACACCCGCGAAATCGCGGACTCGCGAACACTCCCGAAATCGCGGACTCGCGGATACGCGAAATCGCGGACTCGCGAACACCCGCGAAATCGCGGACTCGCGAAATCGCGGACTCGCGAAATCGCGGACACGCGAAATCGCGGACTCGCGAACACCCGCGAAATCGCGGACTCGCGAAATCGCGGACTCGCGAAATCACGGACTCGCGAAATCGCGGACTCGCGAACACTCCCGAAATCGCGGACTCGCGAACACTCGCGAACACTCGCAAAAACGCGAAATCGCGGACTCGCGAAATCGCGGACTCGCGAACACCCGCGAAATCGCAGACTCGCGAACACCCGCGAAATCGCGGACTCGCGAAATCACGGACTCGCGAAATCGCGGACTCGGGAACACCCGCGAAATCGCGGACTCGCGAACACCAGCGAAATCGCGGAATCGCGAACACTCCCGAAATCACGGACTCGCGAAATCGCGGACTCGCGAACACTCGCGAAATCGCGGACTCGCGAAATCACGGACTCGCGAAATCGCGGACTCGCGAACACTCCCGAAATCGCGGACTCGCGAACACCTGCGAAATCGCGAACACTCCCGAAATCGCGGACTCGCGAACACCCGCGAAATCGCGGACTCGCGAACAGTCGCGAAATCGCGGACTCGCGAAAACCCGCGAAATCGCGGACTCGCGAACACCCGCGAAATCGCGGACTCGCGAAATCGCGGACTCGCGAACACTCCCGAAATCGCGGACTCGCGGATACGCGAACACCCGCGAAATCGCGGACTCGCGAAATCGCGGACTCGCGAACACCCGCGAAATCGCGGACACGCGAAATCGCGGACTCGCGAAATCACGGACTCGCGAAATCGCGGACTCGCGAACACTCCCGAAATCGCGGACTCGCGAACACTCGCGAACACTCGCAAAATCGCAAAATCGCGGACTCGCAAAATCGCGGACTCGCGGACACTCGCGAAATCGCGGACTCGCGAACACCCGCGAAATCGCGGACTCGCGAACACTCGCGAAATCGCGGACTCGCGAAATCGCGGACTAGCGAACACCCGCGAAATCGCAGACTCGCGAACACCCGCGAAATCGCAGACTCGCGAACACCCGCGAAATCGCGGACTCGCGAACACTCCCGAAATAGCGGACTCGCGAACACCCGCGAAATCGCGGACTCGCGAACACTCGCGAAATCGCGGACTCGCGAACACTCTCGAAATCGCGAACTCGCGAACACTCGCGAAATCGCGGACTCGCGAACACTCCCGAAATAGCGGACTAGCGAACACCCGCGAAATCGCAGACTCGCGAACACCCGCGAAATCGCAGACTCGCGAACACCCGCGAAATCGCGGACTCGCGAACACCCGCGAAATCGCGGACTCGCAAACACCCGCGAAATCGCGGACTCGCGAAATCACGGACTCGCGAAATCGCGGACTCGCGAACACCCGCGAAATCGCGGACTCGCGAAATCACGGACTCGCGAAATCGCGGACTCGCGAACACTCCCGAAATCGCGGACTCGCGAACACCTGCGAAATCGCGAACACTCCCGAAATCGCGGACTCGCGAACACCCGCGAAATCGCGGACTCGCGAACACTCGCGAAATCGCGGACTCGCGAACTCTCCCGAAATCGCGGACTCGCGAAAACCCGCGAAATCGCGGACTCGCGAACACCCGCGAAATCGCGGACTCGCGAACACTCCCGAAATCGCGGACTCGCGGATACGCGAAATCGCGGACTCGCGAACACCCGCGAAATCGCGGACTCGCGAAATCGCGGACTCGCGAACACCCGCGAAATCGCGGACTCGCGAAATCGCGGACTCGCGAAATCACGGACTCGCGAAATCGCGGACTCGCGAACACTCCCGAAATCGCGGACTCGCGAACACTCGCGAACACTCGCAAAATCGCGAAATCGCGGACTCGCAAAATCGCGGACTCGCGAACACTCCCGAAATCGCGGACTCGCGAACACCTGCGAAATCGCGAACACTCCCGAAATCGCGGACTCGCGAACACCCGCGAAATCGCGGACTCGCGAACACTCCCGAAATCGCGGACTCGCGGATACGCGAAATCGCGGACTCGCGAACACCCGCGAAATCGCGGACTCGCGAAATCGCGGACTCGCGAAATCGCGGACTCGCAAAATCGCGGACTCGCGGACACTCGCGAAATCGCGGACTCGCGAACACCCGCGAAATCGCGGACTCGCGAACACTCGCGAAATCGCGGACTCGCGAACACTCCCGAAATAGCGGACTCGCGAACACCCGCGAAATCGCAGACTCGCGAACACCCGCGAAATCGCAGACTCGCGAACACCCGCGAAATCGCGGACTCGCGAAATCGCGGACTCGCGAACACTCGCGAAATCGCGGACTCTCGAACAATCCCGAAATTGCGGACTCGCGAACACCCGCGAAATAGCGGACTCGCGAAATCGCGAACACTCGCGAATTCGCGGACTCGCGAACACTCGCGAAATCACGGACTCGCGAACACTCGCGAAATCGCGGACTCGCGAACACTCCCGAAATCGCGAACTCGCGAACACTCGCGAAATCGCGGACTCGCGAACACTCCCGAAATAGCGGACTCGCGAACACCCGCGAAATCGCAGACTCGCGAACACCCGCTAAATCGCGGACTCGCGAACACTCCCGAAATAGCGGACTCGCGAACACTCGCGAAATCGCGGACTCGCGAACACTCCCGAAATCGCGAACTCGCGAACACTCGCGAAATCGCGGACTCGCGAACACTCCCGAAATAGCGGACTCGCGAACACCCGCGAAATCGCAGACTCGCGAACACCCGCGAAATCGCGGACTCGCGAACACTCCCGAAATAGCGGACTCGCGAACACTCGCGAAATCGCGGACTCGCGAACACTCGCAAAATCGCGAAATCGCGGACTCGCAAAATCGCGGACTCGCGGACACTCGCGAAATCGCGGACTCGCGAACACCCGCGAAATCGCGGACTCGCGAACACTCGCGAAATCGCGGACTCGCGAAATCGCGGACTCGCTAACACTCCCGAAATAGCGGACTCGCGAACACCCGCGAAATCGAAGACTCGCGAACACCCTGGTGAAAACCCGCGAAATCGCGGACTCGCGAACACCCGCGAAATCGCGGACTCGCGAAATCACGGACTCGCGAAATCGCGGACTCGCGAACACTCCCGAAATCGCGGACTCGCGAACAGCCGCGAAATCGCGGACTCGCGAACACCAGCGAAATCGCGGACACGCGAACACTCCCGAAATCGCGGACTCGCGAACACCCGCGAAATCGCGGTCTCGCGAACACCCGCGAAATCGCGGACTCGCGAACACCCGCGAAATCGCGGACTCGCGAAATCGCGGACTCGCGAACAATCCCGAAATTGCGGACTCGCGGACACCCGCGAAATAGCGGACTCGCGAAATCGCGAACACTCGCGAATTCGCGGACTCGCGAACACTCGCGAAATCGCGGACTCGCGAACACTCGCGAAATCGCGGACTCGCGAACACTCCCGAAATCGCGGACTCGCGAACACTCCTGAAATAGCGGACTCGCGAACACCAGCGAAATCGCGGACTCGCGAACACTCCCGAAATCGCGGACTCGCGAACACCCGCGAAATCGCGGACTCGCGAACACCCGCGAAATCGCGGACTCGCGAAATCGCGGACTCGCGAATACTCCCGACATCGCCGACTCGCGAACACTCCCGAAATCGCGGACTCGCGAACACTCCCGAAATAGCGGACTCGCGAACACCAGCGAAATCGCAGACTCGCGAACACTCCCGAAATCGCGGACTCGCGAACACCCGCGAAATCGCGAACACCCGCGAAATCGCGGACTCGCGAAATCACGGACTCGCGAAATCGCGGACTCGCGAACACTCCCGAAATCGCGGACTCGCGAACAGCCGCGAAATCGCGGACTCGCGAAATCGCGGACTCGCGAACACCCGCGAAATCGCGGACTCGCGAACACTCGCGAAATCGCGGACTCGCGAACTCTCCCGAAATCGCGGACTCGCGAAAACCCGCGAAATCGCGGACTCGCGAACACCCGCGAAATCGCGGACTCGCGAAATCGCGGACTCGCGAACACTCCCGAAATCGCGGACTCGCGGATACGCGAAATCGCGGACTCGCGAACACCCGCGAAATCGCGGACTCGCGAAATCGCGGACTCGCGAAATCGCGGACACGCGAAATCGCGGACTCGCGAACACCCGCGAAATCGCGGACTCGCGAAATCGCGGACTCGCGAAATCACGGACTCGCGAAATCGCGGACTCGCGAACACTCCCGAAATCGCGGACTCGCGAACACTCGCGAACACTCGCAAAATCGCGAAATCGCGGACTCGCAAAATCGCGGACTCGCGGACACTCGCGAAATCGCGGACTCGCGAACACCCGCGAAATCGCGGACTCGCGAACACTCGCGAAATCGCGGACTCGCGAACACTCCCGAAATAGCGGACTCGCGAACACCCGCGAAATCGCAGACTCGCGAACACCCGCGAAATCGCAGACTCGCGAACACCCGCGAAATCGCGGACTCGCGAAATCGCGGACTCGCGAAATCGCGGACTCGCGAACACTCGCGAAATCGCGGACTCTCGAACAATCCTGAAATTGCGGACTCGCGAACACCCGCGAAATAGCGGACTCGCGAAATCGCGAACACTCGCGAATTCGCGGACTCGCGAACACTCGCGAAATCGCGGACTCGCGAACACTCGCGAAATCGCGGACTCGCGAACACTCCCGAAATCGCGAACTCGCGAACACTCGCGAAATCGCGGACTCGCGAACACTCCCGAAATAGCGGACTCGCGAACACCCGCGAAATCGCAGACTCGCGAACACCCGCGAAATCGCGGACTCGCGAACACTCCCGAAATAGCGGACTCGCGAACACTCGCGAAATCGCGGACTCGCGAACACTCCCGAAATCGCGAACTCGCGAACACTCGCGAAATCGCGGACTCGCGAACACTCCCGAAATAGCGGACTCGCGAACACCCGCGAAATCGCAGACTCGCGAACACCCGCGAAATCGCAGACTCGCGAACACCCGCGAAATCGCAGACTCGCGAACACCCGCGAAATCGCGGACTCGCGAACACCCGCGAAATCGCGGACTCGCAAACACCCGCGAAATCGCGGACTCGCGAAATCACGGACTCGCGAAATCGCGGACTCGCGAACACCCGCGAAATCGCGGACTCGCGAAATCACGGACTCGCGAAATCGCGGACTCGCGAACACTCCCGAAATCGCGGACTCGCGAACACCTGCGAAATCGCGAACACTCCCGAAATCGCGGACTCGCGAACACCCGCGAAATCGCGGACTCGCGAACACCCGCGAAATCGCGGACTCGCGAAATCGCGGACTCGCGAACACTCCCGAAATCGCGGACTCGCGGATACGCGAAATCGCGGACTCGCGAACACCCGCGAAATCGCGGACTCGCGAAATCGCGGACACGCGAAATCGCGGACTCGCGAACACCCGCGAAATCGCGGACTCGCGAAATCGCGGACTCGCGAAATCACGGACTCGCGAAATCGCGGACTCGCGAACACTCCCGAAATCGCGGACTCGCGAACACTCGCGAACACTCGCAAAATCGCGAAATCGCGGACTCGCAAAATCGCGGACTCGCGGACACTCGCGAAATCGCGGACTCGCGAACACCCGCGAAATCGCGGACTCGCGAACACTCGCGAAATCGCGGACTCGCGAAATCGCGGACTCGCTAACACTCCCGAAATAGCGGACTCGCGAACACCCGCGAAATCGAAGACTCGCGAACACCCTGGTGAAAACCCGCGAAATCGCGGACTCGCGAACACCCGCGAAATCGCGGACTCGCGAAATCACGGACTCGCGAAATCGCGGACTCGCGAACACTCCCGAAATCGCGGACTCGCGAACAGCCGCGAAATCGCGGACTCGCGAACACCAGCGAAATCGCGGACACGCGAACACTCCCGAAATCGCGGACTCGCGAACACCCGCGAAATCGCGGTCTCGCGAACACCCGCGAAATCGCGGACTCGCGAACACCCGCGAAATCGCGGACTCGCGAAATCGCGGACTCGCGAACAATCCCGAAATTGCGGACTCGCGGACACCCGCGAAATAGCGGACTCGCGAAATCGCGAACACTCGCGAATTCGCGGACTCGCGAACACTCGCGAAATCGCGGACTCGCGAACACTCGCGAAATCGCGGACTCGCGAACACTCCCGAAATCGCGGACTCGCGAACACTCCCGAAATAGCGGACTCGCGAACACAAGCGAAATCGCGGACTCGCGAACACTCCCGAAATCGCGGACTCGCGAACACCCGCGAAATCGCGGACTCGCGAAATCGCGGACTCGCGAATACTCCCGACATCGCCGACTCGCGAACACTCCCGAAATCGCGGACTCGCGAACACTCCCGAAATAGCGGACTCGCGAACACCAGCGAAATCGCAGACTCGCGAACACTCCCGAAATCGCGGACTCGCGAACACCCGCGAAATCGCGAACACCCGCGAAATCGCGGACTCGCGAACACTCCCGAAATTGCGGACTCGCGAACACCCGCGAAATCGCGGACTCGCGAACACCCGCGAAATCGCGGACTCGCGAACACCCGCGAAATGGCGGACTCGCGAAATCACGGACTCGCGAAATCGCGGACTCGGGAACACCCGCGAAATCGCGGACTCGCGAACACCAGCGAAATCGCGGAATCGCGAACACTCCCGAAATCACGGACTCGCGAAATCGCGGACTCGCGAACACCAGCGAAATCGCGGACTCGCGAACACTCCCGAAATCGCGGACTCGCGGACTCGCGGACACTCGCGAAATCGCGGACTCGCGAACACCCGCGAAATCGCGGACACGCGAAATCACGGACTCGCGAAATCACGGACTCGCGAACACTCGCGAAATCGCGGACTCGCGAACACTCGCGAAATCGCGGACTCGCGAACACTCCCGAAATCGCGAACTCGCGAACACTCGCGAAATCGCGGACTCGCGAACACTCCCGAAATAGCGGACTAGCGAACACCCGCGAAATCGCGGACTCGCGAACACTCCCGAAATCGCGAACTCGCGAACACTCGCGAAATCGCGGACTCGCGAACACTCCCGAAATAGCGGACTAGCGAACACCCGCGAAATCGCAGACTCGCGAACACCCGCGAAATCGCAGACTCGCGAACACCCGCGAAATCGCGGACTCGCGAACACTCCCGAAATAGCGGACTCGCGAACACCCGCGAAATCGCGGACTCGCGAACACTCGCGAAATCGCGGACTCGCGAACACTCCCGAAATCGCGAACTCGCGAAAACTCGCGAAATCGCGGACTCGCGAACACTCCCGAAATAGCGGACTAGCGAACACCCGCGAAATCGCAGACTCGCGAACACCCGCGAAATCGCAGACTCGCGAACACCCGCGAAATCGCGGACTCGCGAACACCCGCGAAATCGCGGACTCGCAAACACCCGCGAAATCGCGGACTCGCGAAATCACGGACTCGCGAAATCGCGGACTCGCGAACACCCGCGAAATCGCGGACTCGCGAAATCACGGACTCGCGAAATCGCGGACTCGCGAACACTCCCGAAATCGCGGACTCGCGAACACCTGCGAAATCGCGAACACTCCCGAAATCGCGGACTCGCGAACACCCGCGAAGTCGCGGACTCGCGAACACTCGCGAAATCGCGGACTCGCGAACACTCGCGAAATCGCGGACTCGCGAA
Source organism: Conger conger (assembly GCF_963514075.1). Classification (NCBI taxonomy): domain Eukaryota; kingdom Metazoa; phylum Chordata; class Actinopteri; order Anguilliformes; family Congridae; genus Conger; species Conger conger. The sequence goes on from NC_083767.1 coordinate 309,599, forward strand.
CTCTCCCGAAATCGCGGACTCGCGAAAACCCGCGAAATCGCGGACTCGCGAACACCCGCGAAATCGCGGACTCGCGAAATCGCGGACTCGCGAACACTCCCGAAATCGCGGACTCGCGGATACGCGAAATCGCGGACTCGCGAACACCCGCGAAATCGCGGACTCGCGAAATCGCGGACTCGCGAAATCGCGGACACGCGAAATCGCGGACTCGCGAACACCCGCGAAATCGCGGACTCGCGAAATCGCGGACTCGCGAAATCACGGACTCGCGAAATCGCGGACTCGCGAACACTCCCGAAATCGCGGACTCGCGAACACTCGCGAACACTCGCAAAATCGCGAAATCGCGGACTCGCAAAATCGCGGACTCGCGGACACTCGCGAAATCGCGGACTCGCGAACACCCGCGAAATCGCGGACTCGCGAACACTCGCGAAATCGCGGACTCGCGAACACTCCCGAAATAGCGGACTCGCGAACACCCGCGAAATCGCGGACTCGCGAACACCCGCGAAATCGCGGACTCGCGAACACCCGCGAAATCGCGGACTCGCGAAATCGCGGACTCGCGAACACTCCCGAAATCGCGGACTCGCGGATACGCGAAATCGCGGACTCGCGAACACCCGCGAAATCGCGGACTCGCGAAATCGCGGACTCGCGAAATCGCGGACACGCGAAATCGCGGACTCGCGAACACCCGCGAAATCGCGGACTCGCGAAATCGCGGACTCGCGAAATCACGGACTCGCGAAATCGCGGACTCGCGAACACTCCCGAAATCGCGGACTCGCGAACACTCGCGAACACTCGCAAAATCGCGAAATCGCGGACTCGCAAAATCGCGGACTCGCGGACACTCGCGAAATCGCGGACTCGCGAACACCCGCGAAATCGCGGACTCGCGAACACTCGCGAAATCGCGGACTCGCGAACACTCCCGAAATAGCGGACTCGCGAACACCCGCGAAATCGCAGACTCGCGAACACCCGCGAAATCGCAGACTCGCGAACACCCGCGAAATCGCGGACTCGCGAAATCGCGGACTCGCGAAATCGCGGACTCGCGAACACTCGCGAAATCGCGGACTCTCGAACAATCCTGAAATTGCGGACTCGCGAACACCCGCGAAATAGCGGACTCGCGAAATCGCGAACACTCGCGAATTCGCGGACTCGCGAACACTCGCGAAATCGCGGACTCGCGAACACTCGCGAAATCGCGGACTCGCGAACACTCCCGAAATCGCGAACTCGCGAACACTCGCGAAATCGCGGACTCGCGAACACTCCCGAAATAGCGGACTCGCGAACACCCGCGAAATCGCAGACTCGCGAACACCCGCGAAATCGCGGACTCGCGAACACTCCCGAAATAGCGGACTCGCGAACACTCGCGAAATCGCGGACTCGCGAACACTCCCGAAATCGCGAACTCGCGAACACTCGCGAAATCGCGGACTCGCGAACACTCCCGAAATAGCGGACTCGCGAACACCCGCGAAATCGCAGACTCGCGAACACCCGCGAAATCGCAGACTCGCGAACACCCGCGAAATCGCAGACTCGCGAACACCCGCGAAATCGCGGACTCGCGAACACCCGCGAAATCGCGGACTCGCAAACACCCGCGAAATCGCGGACTCGCGAAATCACGGACTCGCGAAATCGCGGACTCGCGAACACCCGCGAAATCGCGGACTCGCGAAATCACGGACTCGCGAAATCGCGGACTCGCGAACACTCCCGAAATCGCGGACTCGCGAACACCTGCGAAATCGCGAACACTCCCGAAATCGCGGACTCGCGAACACCCGCGAAATCGCGGACTCGCGAACACCCGCGAAATCGCGGACTCGCGAAATCGCGGACTCGCGAACACTCCCGAAATCGCGGACTCGCGGATACGCGAAATCGCGGACTCGCGAACACCCGCGAAATCGCGGACTCGCGAAATCGCGGACTCGCGAAATCGCGGACACGCGAAATCGCGGACTCGCGAACACCCGCGAAATCGCGGACTCGCGAAATCGCGGACTCGCGAAATCACGGACTCGCGAAATCGCGGACTCGCGAACACTCCCGAAATCGCGGACTCGCGAACACTCGCGAACACTCGCAAAATCGCGAAATCGCGGACTCGCAAAATCGCGGACTCGCGGACACTCGCGAAATCGCGGACTCGCGAACACCCGCGAAATCGCGGACTCGCGAACACTCGCGAAATCGCGGACTCGCGAAATCGCGGACTCGCTAACACTCCCGAAATAGCGGACTCGCGAACACCCGCGAAATCGAAGACTCGCGAACACCCTGGTGAAAACCCGCGAAATCGCGGACTCGCGAACACCCGCGAAATAGCGGACTCGCGAAATCGCGAACACTCGCGAATTCGCGGACTCGCGAACACTCGCGAAATCGCGGACTCGCGAACACTCGCGAAATCGCGGACTCGCGAACACTCCCGAAATCGCGGACTCGCGAACACTCCCGAAATAGCGGACTCGCGAACACAAGCGAAATCGCGGACTCGCGAACACTCCAGAAATCGCGGACTCGCGAACACCCGCGAAATCGCGGACTCGCGAAATCGCGGACTCGCGAATACTCCCGACATCGCCGACTCGCGAACACTCCCGAAATCGCGGACTCGCGAACACTCCCGAAATAGCGGACTCGCGAACACCAGCGAAATCGCAGACTCGCGAACACTCCCGAAATCGCGGACTCGCGAACACCCGCGAAATCGCGAACACCCGCGAAATCGCGGACTCGCGAACACTCCCGAAATTGCGGACTCGCGAACACCCGCGAAATCGCGGACTCGCGAACACCCGCGAAATCGCGGACTCGCGAACACCCGCGAAATGGCGGACTCGCGAAATCACGGACTCGCGAAATCGCGGACTCGGGAACACCCGCGAAATCGCGGACTCGCGAACACCAGCGAAATCGCGGAATCGCGAACACTCCCGAAATCACGGACTCGCGAAATCGCGGACTCGCGAACACCAGCGAAATCGCGGACTCGCGAACACTCCCGAAATCGCGGACTCGCGGACTCGCGGACACTCGCGAAATCGCGGACTCGCGAACACCCGCGAAATCGCGGACACGCGAAATCACGGACTCGCGAAATCACGGACTCGCGAACACTCGCGAAATCGCGGACTCGCGAACACTCGCGAAATCGCGGACTCGCGAACACTCCCGAAATCGCGAACTCGCGAACACTCGCGAAATCGCGGACTCGCGAACACTCCCGAAATAGCGGACTAGCGAACACCCGCGAAATCGCAGACTCGCGAACACCCGCGAAATCGCAGACTCGCGAACACCCGCGAAATCGCGGACTCGCGAACACTCCCGAAATAGCGGACTCGCGAACACCCGCGAAATCGCGGACTCGCGAACACTCGCGAAATCGCGGACTCGCGAACACTCCCGAAATCGCGAACTCGCGAACACTCGCGAAATCGCGGACTCGCGAACACTCCCGAAATAGCGGACTAGCGAACACCCGCGAAATCGCAGACTCGCGAACACCCGCGAAATCGCAGACTCGCGAACACCCGCGAAATCGCGGACTCGCGAACACCCGCGAAATCGCGGACTCGCAAACACCCGCGAAATCGCGGACTCGCGAAATCACGGACTCGCGAAATCGCGGACTCGCGAACACCCGCGAAATCGCGGACTCGCGAAATCACGGACTCGCGAAATCGCGGACTCGCGAACACTCCCGAAATCGCGGACTCGCGAACACCTGCGAAATCGCGAACACTCCCGAAATCGCGGACTCGCGAACACCCGCGAAGTCGCGGACTCGCGAACACTCGCGAAATCGCGGACTCGCGAACTCTCCCGAAATCGCGGACTCGCGAAAACCCGCGAAATCGCGGACTCGCGAACACCCGCGAAATAGCGGACTCGCGAAATCGCGAACACTCGCGAATTCGCGGACTCGCGAACACTCGCGAAATCGCGGACTCGCGAACACTCGCGAAATCGCGGACTCGCGAACACTCCCGAAATCGCGAACTCGCGAACACTCGCGAAATCGCGGACTCGCGAACACTCCCGAAATAGCGGACTCGCGAACACCCGCGAAATCGCAGACTCGCGAACACCCGCGAAATCGCGGACTCGCGAACACTCCCGAAATAGCGGACTCGCGAACACCAGCGAAATCGCGGACTCGCGAACACTCCCGAAATCGCGGACTCGCGAACACCCGCGAAATCGCGGACTCGCGAAATCGCGGACTCGCGAATACTCCCGACATCGCGGACTCGCGAACACTCCCGAAATCGCGGACTCGCGAACACTCCCGAAATCGCGAAATCGCGGACTCGCGAACACTCGCGAAATTGCGGACTCGCGAACACTCGCGAAATCGCGGACTCGCGAACACTCGCGAAATCGCGGACTCGCGAACACCCGCGAAATCGCGGACTCGCGAACACCCGCGAAATAGCGGACTCGCGAAATCGCGAACACTCGCGAATTCGCGGACTCGCGAACACTCGCGAAATCGCGGACTCGCGAACACTCGCGAAATCGCGGACTCGCGAACACTCCCGAAATCGCGGACTCGCGAACACTCCCGAAATAGCGGACTCGCGAACACCAGCGAAATCGCGGACTCGCGAACACTCCCGAAATCGCGGACTCGCGAACACCCGCGAAATCGCGGACTCGCGAAATCGCGGACTCGCGAATACTCCCGACATCGCGGACTCGCGAACACTCCCGAAATCGCGGACTCGCGAACACTCCCGAAATCGCGAAATCGCGGACTCGCGAACACTCGCGAAATCGCGGACTCGCGAACACTCGCGAAATCGCAGACTCGCGAAAACCCGCGAAATCGCGGACTCGCGAACACTCCCGAAATTGCGGACTCGCGAACACCCGCGAAATCGCGGACTCGCGAACACCCGCGAAATCGCGGACTCGCGAAATCGCGGACTCGCGAAATCACGGACTCGCGAAATCACGGACTCGCGAAATCGCGGACTCGCGAACACTCGCGAAATCGCGGACTCGGGAACACCCGCGAAATCGCGGACTGGCGAACACCAGCGAAATCGCGGAATCGCGAACACTCCCGAAATCACGGACTCGCGAAATCGCGGACTCGCGAACACTCGCGAAATCGCGGACTCGCGAAATCACGGACTCGCGAAATCGCGGACTCGCGAACACTCCCGAAATCGCGGACTCGCGAACACTCCCGAAATCGCGGACTCGCGAACACCCGCGAAATCGCGGACTCGCGAACACCCGCGAAATCGCGGACTCGCGAACACCCGCGAAATCGCGGACTCGCGGACTCGCGAACACTCGCGAAATTGCGGACTCGCGAACACTCGCGAAATCGCGGACTCGCGAACACTCGCGAAATCGCGGACTCGCGAACACCCGCGAAATCGCGGACTCGCGAACACCCGCGAAATAGCGGACTCGCGAAATCGCGAACACTCGCGAATTCGCGGACTCGCGAACACTCGCGAAATCGCGGACTCGCGAACACTCGCGAAATCGCGGACTCGCGAACACTCCCGAAATCGCGGACTCGCGAACACTCCCGAAATAGCGGACTCGCGAACACCAGCGAAATCGCGGACTCGCGAACACTCCCGAAATCGCGGACTCGCGAACACCCGCGAAATCGCGGACTCGCGAAATCGCGGACTCGCGAATACTCCCGACATCGCGGACTCGCGAACACTCCCGAAATCGCGGACTCGCGAACACTCCCGAAATCGCGAAATCGCGGACTCGCGAACACTCCCGAAATAGCGGACTCGCGAACACTCCCGAAATCGCGAAATCGCGGACTCGCGAACACTCCCGAAATCGCGGACTCGCGAACACTCCCGAAATAGCGGACTCGCGAACACAAGCGAAATCGCGGACTCGCGAACACTCCCGAAATCGCGGACTCGCGAACACCCGCGAAATCGCGGACTCGCGAAATCGCGGACTCGCGAATACTCCCGACATCGCCGACTCGCGAACACTCCCGAAATCGCGGACTCGCGAACACTCCCGAAATAGCGGACTCGCGAACACCAGCGAAATCGCAGACTCGCGAACACTCCCGAAATCGCGGACTCGCGAACACCCGCGAAATCGCGAACACCCGCGAAATCGCGGACTCGCGAACACTCCCGAAATTGCGGACTCGCGAACACCCGCGAAATCGCGGACTCGCGAACACCCGCGAAATCGCGGACTCGCGAACACCCGCGAAATGGCGGACTCGCGAAATCACGGACTCGCGAAATCGCGGACTCGGGAACACCCGCGAAATCGCGGACTCGCGAACACCAGCGAAATCGCGGAATCGCGAACACTCCCGAAATCACGGACTCGCGAAATCGCGGACTCGCGAACACTCGCGAAATCGCGGACTCGCGAAATCACGGACTCGCGAAATCGCGGACTCGCGAACACTCCCGAAATCGCGGACTCGCGAACACCTGCGAAATCGCGAACACTCCCGAAATCGCGGACTCGCGAACACCCGCGAAATCGCGGACTCGCGAACACTCGCGAAATCGCGGACTCGCGAACTCTCCCGAAATCGCGGACTCGCGAAAACCCGCGAAATCGCGGACTCGCGAACACCCGCGAAATCGCGGACTCGCGAAATCGCAGACTCGCGAACACTCCCGAAATCGCGGACTCGCGGATACGCGAACACCCGCGAAATCGCGGACTCGCGAAATCGCGGACTCGCGAACACCCGCGATATCGCGGACTCGCGAAATCGCGGACTCGCGAAATCACGGACTCGCGAACACTCCCGAAATCGCGGACTCGCGAACACTCGCGAACACTCGCAAAATCGCGAAATCGCGGACTCGCAAAATCGCGGACTCGCGGACACTCGCGAAATCGCGGACTCGCGAACACCCGCGAAATCGCGGACTCGCGAACACTCGCGAAATCGCGGACTCGCGAAATCGCGGACTCGCTAACACTCCCGAAATAGCGGACTCGCGAACACCCGCGAAATCGAAGACTCGCGAACACCCTGGTGAAAACCCGCGAAATCGCGGACTCGCGAACACCCGCGAAATCGCGGACTCGCGAAATCACGGACTCGCGAAATCGCGGACTCGCGAACACTCCCGAAATCGCGGACTCGCGAACAGCCGCGAAATCGCGGACTCGCGAACACCAGCGAAATCGCGGACTCGCGAACACTCCCGAAATCGCGGACTCGCGGACTCGCGGACACTCGCGAAATCGCGGACTCGCGAACACCCGCGAAATCGCGGACACGCGAAATCGCGGACTCGCGAACACTCCCGAAATAGCGGACTCGCGAACACCCGCGAAATCGCGGACTCGCGAACACTCGCGAAATCGCGGACTCGCGAACACTCCCGAAATCGCGAACTCGCGAACACTCGCGAAATCGCGGACTCGCGAACACTCCCGAAATAGCGGACTAGCGAACACCCGCGAAATCGCAGACTCGCGAACACCCGCGAAATCGCGGACTCGCGAACACCCGCGAAATCGCGGACTCGCAAACACCCGCGAAATCGCGGACTCGCGAAATCACGGACTCGCGAAATCGCGGACTCGCGAACACCCGCGAAATCGCGGACTCGCGAAATCACGGACTCGCGAAATCGCGGACTCGCGAACACTCCCGAAATCGCGGACTCGCGAACACCTGCGAAATCGCGAACACTCCCGAAATCGCGGACTCGCGAACACCCGCGAAATCGCGGACTCGCGAACACTCGCGAAATCGCGGACTCGCGAACTCTCCCGAAATCGCGGACTCGCGAAAACCCGCGAAATCGCGGACTCGCGAACACCCGCGAAATCGCGGACTCGCGAAATCGCGGACTCGCGAACACTCCCGAAATCGCGGACTCGCGGATACGCGAAATCGCGGACTCGCGAACACCCGCGAAATCGCGGACTCGCGAAATCGCGGACACGCGAAATCGCGGACTCGCGAACACCCGCGAAATCGCGGACTCGCGAAATCGCGGACTCGCGAAATCACGGACTCGCGAAATCGCGGACTCGCGAACACTCCCGAAATCGCGGACTCGCGAACACTCGCGAACACTCGCAAAATCGCGAAATCGCGGACTCGCAAAATCGCGGACTCGCGGACACTCGCGGAATCGCGGACTCGCGAACACCCGCGAAATCGCGGACTCGCGAACACTCGCGAAATCGCGGACTCGCGAACACTCCCGAAATAGCGGACTCGCGAACACCCGCGAAATCGCAGACTCGCGAACACCCGCGAAATCGCAGACTCGCGAACACCCGCGAAATCGCGGACTCGCGAAATCGCGGACTCGCGAAATCGCGGACTCGCGAACACTCGCGAAATCGCGGACTCTCGAACAATCCCGAAATTGCGGACTCGCGAACACCCGCGAAATAGCGGACTCGCGAAATCGCGAACACTCGCGAATTCGCGGACTCGCGAACACTCGCGAAATCGCGGACTCGCGAACACTCGCGAAATCGCGGACTCGCGAACACTCCCGAAATCGCGAACTCGCGAACACTCGCGAAATCGCGGACTCGCGAACACTCCCGAAATAGCGGACTCGCGAACACCCGCGAAATCGCAGACTCGCGAACACCCGCGAAATCGCGGACTCGCGAACACTCCCGAAATAGCGGACTCGCGAACACTCGCGAAATCGCGGACTCGCGAACACTCCCGAAATCGCGAACTCGCGAACACTCGCGAAATCGCGGACTCGCGAACACTCCCGAAATAGCGGACTCGCGAACACCCGCGAAATCGCAGACTCGCGAACACCCGCGAAATCGCGGACTCGCGAACACTCCCGAAATAGCGGACTCGCGAACACTCGCGAAATCGCGGACTCGCGAACACTCGCAAAATCGCGAAATCGCGGACTCGCAAAATCGCGGACTCGCGGACACTCGCGAAATCGCGGACTCGCGAACACCCGCGAAATCGCGGACTCGCGAACACGCGAAATCGCGGACTCGCGAAATCGCGGACTCGCTAACACTCCCGAAATAGCGGACTCGCGAACACCCGCGAAATCGAAGACTCGCGAACACCCTGGTGAAAACCCGCGAAATCGCGGACTCGCGAACACCCGCGAAATCGCGGACTCGCGAAATCACGGACTCGCGAAATCGCGGACTCGCGAACACTCCCGAAATCGCGGACTCGCGAACAGCCGCGAAATCGCGGACTCGCGAACACCAGCGAAATCGCGGAAACGCGAACACTCCCGAAATCGCGGACTCGCGAACACCCGCGAAATCGCGGTCTCGCGAACACCCGCGAAATCGCGGACTCGCGAACACCCGCGAAATCGCGGACTCGCGAAATCGCGGACTCGCGAACAATCCCGAAATTGCGGACTCGCAAACACCCGCGAAATAGCGGACTCGCGAAATCGCGAACACTCGCGAATTCGCGGACTCGCGAACACTCGCGAAATCGCGGACTCGCGAACACTCGCGAAATCGCGGACTCGCGAACACTCCCGAAATCGCGGACTCGCGAACACTCCCGAAATAGCGGACTCGCGAACACCAGCGAAATCGCGGACTCGCGAACACTCCCGAAATCGCGGACTCGCGAACACCCGCGAAATCGCGGACTCGCGAAATCGCAGACTCGCGAATACTCCCGACATCGCCGACTCGCGAACACTCCCGAAATCGCGGACTCGCGAACACTCCCGAAATAGCGGACTCGCGAACACCAGCGAAATCGCGGACTCGCGAACACTCCCGAAATCGCGGACTCGCGAACACCCGCGAAATCGCGGACTCGCGAAATCGCGGACTCGCGAATACTCCCGACATCGCGGACTCGCGAACACTCCCGAAATCGCGGACTCGCGAACACTCCCGAAATCGCGAAATCGCGGACTCGCGAACACTCGCGAAATTGCGGACTCGCGAACACTCGCGAAATCGCGGACTCGCGAACACTCGCGAAATCGCGGACTCGCGAACACCCGCGAAATCGCGGACTCGCGAACACCCGCGAAATAGCGGACTCGCGAAATCGCGAACACTCGCGAATTCGCGGACTCGCGAACACTCGCGAAATCGCGGACTCGCGAACACTCGCGAAATCGCGGACTCGCGAACACTCCCGAAATCGCGGACTCGCGAACACTCCCGAAATAGCGGACTCGCGAACACCAGCGAAATCGCGGACTCGCGAACACTCCCGAAATCGCGGACTCGCGAACACCCGCGAAATCGCGGACTCGCGAAATCGCGGACTCGCGAATACTCCCGACATCGCGGACTCGCGAACACTCCCGAAATCGCGGACTCGCGAACACTCCCGAAATCGCGAAATCGCGGACTCGCGAACACTCGCGAAATCGCGGACTCGCGAACACTCGCGAAATCGCGGACTCGCGAAAACCCGCGAAATCGCGGACTCGCGAACACTCCCGAAATTGCGGACTCGCGAACACCCGCGAAATCGCGGACTCGCGAACACCCGCGAAATCGCGGACTCGCGAAATCGCGGACTCGCGAAATCACGGACTCGCGAAATCACGGACTCGCGAAATCGCGGACTCGCGAACACTCGCGAAATCGCGGACTCGGGAACACCCGCGAAATCGCGGACTGGCGAACACCAGCGAAATCGCGGAATCGCGAACACTCCCGAAACCACGGACTCGCGAAATCGCGGACTCGCGAACACTCGCGAAATCGCGGACTCGCGAAATCACGGACTCGCGAAATCGCGGACTCGCGAACACTCCCGAAATCGCGGACTCGCGAACACTCCCGAAATCGCGGACTCGCGAACACCCGCGAAATCGCGGACTCGCGAACACCCGCGAAATCGCGGACTCGCGAACACCCGCGAAATCGCGGACTCGCGGACTCGCGAACACTCGCGAAATTGCGGACTCGCGAACACTCGCGAAATCGCGGACTCGCGAACACTCGCGAAATCGCGGACTCGCGAACACCCGCGAAATCGCGGACTCGCGAACACCCGCGAAATAGCGGACTCGCGAAATCGCGAACACTCGCGAATTCGCGGACTCGCGAACACTCGCGAAATCGCGGACTCGCGAACACTCGCGAAATCGCGGACTCGCGAACACTCCCGAAATCGCGGACTCGCGAACACTCCCGAAATAGCGGACTCGCGAACACCAGCGAAATCGCGGACTCGCGAACACTCCCGAAATCGCGGACTCGCGAACACCCGCGAAATCGCGGACTCGCGAAATCGCGGACTCGCGAATACTCCCGACATCGCGGACTCGCGAACACTCCCGAAATCGCGGACTCGCGAACACTCCCGAAATCGCGAAATCGCGGACTCGCGAACACTCGCGAAATCGCGGACTCGCGAACACTCGCGAAATCGCGGACTCGCGAAAACCCGCGAAATCGCGGACTCGCGAACACTCCCGAAATTGCGGACTCGCGAACACCCGCGAAATCGCGGACTCGCGAACACCCGCGAAATCGCGGACTCGCGAAATCGCGGACTCGCGAAATCACGGACTCGCGAAATCACGGACTCGCGAAATCGCGGACTCGCGAACACTCGCGAAATCGCGGACTCGGGAACACCCGCGAAATCGCGGACTGGCGAACACCAGCGAAATCGCGGAATCACGAACACTCCCGAAATCACGGACTCGCGAAATCGCGGACTCGCGAACACTCGCGAAATCGCGGACTCGCGAAATCACGGACTCGCGAAATCGCGGACTCGCGAACACTCCCGAAATCGCGGACTCGCGAACACTCCCGAAATCGCGGACTCGCGAACACCCGCGAAATCGCGGACTCGCGAACACCCGCGAAATCGCGGACTCGCGAACACCCGCGAAATCGCGGACTCGCGAAATCGCGGACTCGCGAAATCGCGGACTCGCGAAATCGCGGACTCGCGAACACTCGCGAAATCGCGGACTCTCGAACAATCCCGAAATTGCGGACTCGCGAACACCCGCGAAATAGCGGACTCGCGAAATCGCGAACACTCCCGAAATTGCGGACTCGCGAACACCCGCGAAATCGCGGACTCGCGAACACCCGCGAAATCGCGGACTCGCGAAATCACGGACACGCGAAATCACGGACTCGCGAAATCGCGAACTCGCGAACACTCGCGAAATCGCGGACTCGCGAACACCCGCGAAATCGCAGACTCGCGAACACCCGCGAAATCGCGGACTCGCGAACACTCCCGAAATAGCGGACTCGCGAACACTCGCGAAATCGCGGACTCGCGAACACTCCCGAAATCGCGAACTCGCGAACACTCGCGAAATCGCGGACTCGCGAACACTCCCGAAATAGCGGACTCGCGAACACCCGCGAAATCGCAGACTCGCGAACACCCGCGAAATCGCGGACTCGCGAACACTCCCGAAATAGCGGACTCGCGAACACTCGCGAAATCGCGGACTCGCGAACACTCGCAAAATCGCGAAATCGCGGACTCGCAAAATCGCGGACTCGCGGACACTCGCGAAATCGCGGACTCGCGAACACCCGCGAAATCGCGGACTCGCGAACACTCGCGAAATCGCGGACTCGCGAAATCGCGGACTCGCTAACACTCCCGAAATAGCGGACTCGCGAACACCCGCGAAATCGAAGACTCGCGAACACCCTGGTGAAAAACCGCGAAATCGCGGACTCGCGAACACCCGCGAAATCGCGGACTCGCGAAATCACGGACTCGCGAAATCGCGGACTCGCGAACACTCCCGAAATCGCGGACTCGCGAACAGCCGCGAAATCGCGGACTCGCGAACACCAGCGAAATCGCGGACACGCGAACACTCCCGAAATCGCGGACTCGCGAACACCCGCGAAATCGCGGTCTCGCGAACACCCGCGAAATCGCGGACTCGCGAACACCCGCGAAATCGCGGACTCGCGAAATCGCGGACTCGCGAACAATCCCGAAATTGCGGACTCGCGGACACCCGCGAAATAGCGGACTCGCGAAATCGCGAACACTCGCGAATTCGCGGACTCGCGAACACTCGCGAAATCGCGGACTCGCGAACACTCGCGAAATCGCGGACTCGCGAACACTCCCGAAATCGCGGACTCGCGAACACTCCCGAAATAGCGGACTCGCGAACACCAGCGAAATCGCGGACTCGCGAACACTCCCGAAATCGCGGACTCGCGAACACCCGCGAAATCGCGGACTCGCGAAATCGCGGACTCGCGAATACTCCCGACATCGCCGACTCGCGAACACTCCCGAAATCGCGGACTCGCGAACACTCCCGAAATAGCGGACTCGCGAACACCAGCGAAATCGCAGACTCGCGAACACTCCCGAAATCGCGGACTCGCGAACACCCGCGAAATCGCGAACACCCGCGAAATCGCGGACTCGCGAACACTCCCGAAATTGCGGACTCGCGAACACCCGCGAAATCGCGGACTCGCGAACACCCGCGAAATCACGGACTCGCGAACACCCGCGAAATCGCGGACTCGCGAAATCACGGACTCGCGAAATCGCGGACTCGGGAACACCCGCGAAATCGCGGACTCGCGAACACCAGCGAAATCGCGGAATCGCGAACACTCCCGAAATCACGGACTCGCGAAATCGCGGACTCGCGAACACTCGCGAAATCGCGGACTCGCGAAATCACGGACTCGCGAAATCGCGGACTCGCGAACACTCCCGAAATCGCGGACTCGCGAACACCTGCGAAATCGCGAACACTCCCGAAATCGCGGACTCGCGAACACCCGCGAAATCGCGGACTCGCGAACACTCGCGAAATCGCGGACTCGCGAACTCTCCCGAAATCGCGGACTCGCGAAAACCCGCGAAATCGCGGACTCGCGAACACCCGCGAAATCGCGGACTCGCGAAATCGCGGACTCGCGAACACTCCCGAAATCGCGGACTCGCGGATACGCGAACACCCGCGAAATCGCGGTGTCGCGAAATCGCGGACTCGCGAACACCCGCGAAATCGCGGACTCGCGAAATCGCGGACTCGCGAAATCACGGACTCGCGAAATCGCGGACTCGCGAACACTCCCGAAATCGCGGACTCGCGAACACTCGCGAACACTCGCAAAATCGCGAAATCGCGGACTCGCAAAATCGCGGACTCGCGGACACTCGCGAAATCGCGGACTCGCGAACACCCGCGAAATCGCGGACTCGCGAACACTCGCGAAATCGCGGACTCGCGAAATCGCGGACTCGCTAACACTCCCGAAATAGCGGACTCGCGAACACCCGCGAAATCGAAGACTCGCGAACACCCTGGTGAAAACCCGCGAAATCGCGGACTCGCGAACACCCGCGAAATCGCGGACTCGCGAAATCACGGACTCGCGAAATCGCGGACTCGCGAACACTCCCGAAATCGCGGACTCGCGAACAGCCGCGAAATCGCGGACTCGCGAACACCAGCGAAATCGCGGACTCGCGAACACTCCCGAAATCGCGGACTCGCGGACTCGCGGACACTCGCGAAATCGCGGACTCGCGAACACCCGCGAAATCGCGGACACGCGAAATCACGGACTCGCGAAATCACGGACTCGCGAACACTCGCGAAATCGCGGACTCGCGAACACTCGCGAAATCGCGGACTCGCGAACACTCCCGAAATCGCGAACTCGCGAACACTCGCGAAATCGCGGACTCGCGAACACTCCCGAAATAGCGGACTCGCGAACACCCGCGAAATCGCAGACTCGCGAATTCCCGCGAAATCGCAGACTCGCGAACACCCGCGAAATCGCGGACTCGCGAACACTCCCGAAATAGCGGACTCGCGAACACTCCCGAAATAGCGGACTCGCGAACACCCGCGAAATCGCGGACTCGCGAACACTCGCGAAATCGCGGACTCGCGAACACTCCCGAAATCGCGAACTCGCGAACACTCGCGAAATCGCGGACTCGCGAACACTCCCGAAATAGCGGACTAGCGAACACCCGCGAAATCGCAGACTCGCGAACACCCGCGAAATCGCAGACTCGCGAACACCCGCGAAATCGCAGACTCGCGAACACCCGCGAAATCGCGGACTCGCGAACACCCGCGAAATCGCGGACTCGCAAACACCCGCGAAATCGCGGACTCGCGAAATCACGGACTCGCGAAATCGCGGACTCGCGAACACCCGCGAAATCGCGGACTCGCGAAATCACGGACTCGCGAAATCGCGGACTCGCGAACACTCCCGAAATCGCGGACTCGCGAACACCTGCGAAATCGCGAACACTCCCGAAATCGCGGACTCGCGAACACCCGCGAAATCGCGGACTCGCGAACACTCGCGAAATCGCGGACTCGCGAACTCTCCCGAAATCGCGGACTCGCGAAAACCCGCGAAATCGCGGACTCGCGAACACCCGCGAAATCGCGGACTCGCGAAATCGCGGACTCGCGAACACTCCCGAAATCGCGGACTCGCGGATACGCGAAATCGCGGACTCGCGAACACCCGCGAAATCGCGGACTCGCGAAATCGCGGACTCGCGAAATCGCGGACACGCGAAATCGTGGACTCGCAAACACCCGCGAAATCGCGGACTCGCGAAATCGCGGACTCGCGAAATCACGGACTCGCGAAATCGCGGACTCGCGAACACTCCCGAAATCGCGGACTCGCGAATACTCGCGAACACTCGCAAAATCGCGAAATCGCGGACTCGCAAAATCGCGGACTCGCGGACACTCGCGAAATCGCGGACTCGCGAACACCCGCGAAATCGCGGACTCGCGAACACTCGCGAAATCGCGGACTCGCGAACACTCCCGAAATAGCGGACTCGCGAACACCCGCGAAATCGCAGACTCGCGAACACCCGCGAAATCGCAGACTCGCGAACACCCGCGAAATCGCGGACTCGCGAAATCGCGGACTCGCGAAATCGCGGACTCGCGAACACTCGCGAAATCGCGGACTCTCGAACAATCCCGAAATTGCGGACTCGCGAACACCCGCGAAATAGCGGACTCGCGAAATCGCGAACACTCGCGAATTCGCGGACTCGCGAACACTCGCGAAATCGCGGACTCGCGAACACTCGCGAAATCGCGGACTCGCGAACACTCCCGAAATCGCGAACCCGCGAACACTCGCGAAATCGCGGACTCGCGAACACTCCCGAAATAGCGGACTCGCGAACACCCGCGAAATCGCAGACTCGCGAACACCCGCGAAATCGCGGACTCGCGAACACTCCCGAAATAGCGGACTCGCGAACACTCGCGAAATCGCGGACTCGCGAACACTCCCGAAATCGCGAACTCGCGAACACTCGCGAAATCGCGGACTCGCGAACACTCCCGAAATAGCGGACTCGCGAACACCCGCGAAATCGCAGACTCGCGAACACCCGCGAAATCGCGGACTCGCGAACACTCCCGAAATAGCGGACTCGCGAACACTCGCGAAATCGCGGACTCGCGAACACTCGCAAAATCGCGAAATCGCGGACTCGCAAAATCGCGGACTCGCGGACACTCGCGAAATCGCGGACTCGCGAACACCCGCGAAATCGCGGACTCGCGAACACTCGCGAAATCGCGGACTCGCGAAATCGCGGACTCGCTAACACTCCCGAAATAGCGGACTCGCGAACACCCGCGAAATCGAAGACTCGCGAACACCCTGGTGAAAACCCGCGAAATCGCGGACTCGCGAACACCCGCGAAATCGCGGACTCGCGAAATCACGGACTCGCGAAATCGCGGACTCGCGAACACTCCCGAAATCGCGGACTCGCGAACAGCCGCGAAATCGCGGACTCGCGAACACCAGCGAAATCGCGGACACGCGAACACTCCCGAAATCGCGGACTCGCGAACACCCGCGAAATCGCGGTCTCGCGAACACCCGCGAAATCGCGGACTCGCGAACACCCGCGAAATCGCGGACTCGCGAAATCGCGGACTCGCGAACACTCCCGAAATCGCGGACTCGCGAACACCCGCGAAATCGCGGACTCGCGAAATCGCGGACTCGCGAATACTCCCGACATCGCCGACTCGCGAACACTCCCGAAATCGCGGACTCGCGAACACTCCCGAAATAGCGGACTCGCGAACACCAGCGAAATCGCAGACTCGCGAACACTCCCGAAATCGCGGACTCGCGAACACTCCCGAAATAGCGGACTCGCGAACACCAGCGAAATCGCAGACTCGCGAACACTCCCGAAATCGCGGACTCGCGAACACCCGCGAAATCGCGAACACCCGCGAAATCGCGGACTCGCGAACACTCCCGAAATTGCGGACTCGCGAACACCCGCGAAATCGCAGACTCGCGAACACCCGCGAAATCGCGGACTCGCGAACACTCCCGAAATAGCGGACTCGCGAACACTCGCGAAATCGCGGACTCGCGAACACTCCCGAAATCGCGAACTCGCGAACACTCGCGAAATCGCGGACTCGCGAACACTCCCGAAATAGCGGACTCGCGAACACCCGCGAAATCGCAGACTCGCGAACACCCGCGAAATCGCGGACTCGCGAACACTCCCGAAATAGCGGACTCGCGAACACTCGCGAAATCGCGGACTCGCGAACACTCGCAAAATCGCGAAATCGCGGACTCGCAAAATCGCGGACTCGCGGACACTCGCGAAATCGCGGACTCGCGAACACCCGCGAAATCGCGGACTCGCGAACACGCGAAATCGCGGACTCGCGAAATCGCGGACTCGCTAACACTCCCGAAATAGCGGACTCGCGAACACCCGCGAAATCGAAGACTCGCGAACACCCTGGTGAAAACCCGCGAAATCGCGGACTCGCGAACACCCGCGAAATCGCGGACTCGCGAAATCACGGACTCGCGAAATCGCGGACTCGCGAACACTCCCGAAATCGCGGACTCGCGAACAGCCGCGAAATCGCGGACTCGCGAACACCAGCGAAATCGCGGACACGCGAACACTCCCGAAATCGCGGACTCGCGAACACCCGCGAAATCGCGGTCTCGCGAACACCCGCGAAATCGCGGACTCGCGAACACCCGCGAAATCGCGGACTCGCGAAATCGCGGACTCGCGAACAATCCCGAAATTGCGGACTCGCAAACACCCGCGAAATAGCGGACTCGCGAAATCGCGAACACTCGCGAATTCGCGGACTCGCGAACACTCGCGAAATCGCGGACTCGCGAACACTCGCGAAATCGCAGACTCGCGAATACTCCCGACATCGCCGACTCGCGAACACTAACGAAATCGCGGACTCGCGAACACTCCCGAAATAGCGGACTCGCGAACACCAGCGAAATCGCGGACTCGCGAACACTCCCGAAATCGCGGACTCGCGAACACCCGCGAAATCGCGGACTCGCGAAATCGCGGACTCGCGAATACTCCCGACATCGCGGACTCGCGAACACTCCCGAAATCGCGGACTCGCGAACACTCCCGAAATCGCGAAATCGCGGACTCGCGAACACTCGCGAAATTGCGGACTCGCGAACACTCGCGAAATCGCGGACTCGCGAACACTCGCGAAATCGCGGACTCGCGAACACCCGCGAAATCGCGGACTCGCGAACACCCGCGAAATAGCGGACTCGCGAAATCGCGAACACTCGCGAATTCGCGGACTCGCGAACACTCGCGAAATCGCGGACTCGCGAACACTCGCGAAATCGCGGACTCGCGAACACTCCCGAAATCGCGGACTCGCGAACACTCCCGAAATAGCGGACTCGCGAACACCAGCGAAATCGCGGACTCGCGAACACTCCCGAAATCGCGGACTCGCGAACACCCGCGAAATCGCGGACTCGCGAAATCGCGGACTCGCGAATACTCCCGACATCGCGGACTCGCGAACACTCCCGAAATCGCGGACTCGCGAACACTCCCGAAATCGCGAAATCGCGGACTCGCGAACACTCGCGAAATCGCGGACTCGCGAAAACCCGCGAAATCGCGGACTCGCGAACACTCCCGAAATTGCGGACTCGCGAACACCCGCGAAATCGCGGACTCGCGAAAACCCGCGAAATCGCGGACTCGCGAAATCGCGGACTCGCGAAATCACGGACTCGCGAAATCACGGACTCGCGAAATCGCGGACTCGCGAACACTCGCGAAATCGCGGACTCGGGAACACCCGCGAAATCGCGGACTGGCGAACACCAGCGAAATCGCGGAATCGCGAACACTCCCGAAATCACGGACTCGCGAAATCGCGGACTCGCGAACACTCGCGAAATCGCGGACTCGCGAAATCACGGACTCGCGAAATCGCGGACTCGCGAACACTCCCGAAATCGCGGACTCGCGAACACTCCCGAAATCGCGGACTCGCGAACACCCGCGAAATCGCGGACTCGCGAACACCCGCGAAATCGCGGACTCGCGAACACCCGCGAAATCGCGGACTCGCGGACTCGCGAACACTCGCGAAATTGCGGACTCGCGAACACTCGCGAAATCGCGGACTCGCGAACACTCGCGAAATCGCGGACTCGCGAACACCCGCGAAATCGCGGACTCGCGAACACCCGCGAAATAGCGGACTCGCGAAATCGCGAACACTCGCGAATTCGCGGACTCGCGAACACTCGCGAAATCGCGGACTCGCGAACACTCGCGAAATCGCGGACTCGCGAACACTCCCGAAATCGCGGACTCGCGAACACTCCCGAAATAGCGGACTCGCGAACACCAGCGAAATCGCGGACTCGCGAACACTCCCGAAATCGCGGACTCGCGAACACCCGCGAAATCGCGGACTCGCGAAATCGCGGACTCGCGAATACTCCCGACATCGCGGACTCGCGAACACTCCCGAAATCGCGGACTCGCGAACACTCCCGAAATCGCGAAATCGCGGACTCGCGAACACTCGCGAAATCGCGGACTCGCGAACACTCGCGAAATCGCGGACTCGCGAAAACCCGCGAAATCGCGGACTCGCGAACACTCCCGAAATTGCGGACTCGCGAACACCCGCGAAATCGCGGACTCGCGAACACCCGCGAAATCGCGGACTCGCGAAATCGCGGACTCGCGAAATCACGGACTCGCGAAATCACGGACTCGCGAAATCGCGGACTCGCGAACACTCGCGAAATCGCGGACTCGGGAACACCCGCGAAATCGCGGACTGGCGAACACCAGCGAAATCGCGGAATCGCGAACACTCCCGAAATCACGGACTCGCGAAATCGCGGACTCGCGAACACTCGCGAAATCGCGGACTCGCGAAATCACGGACTCGCGAAATCGCGGACTCGCGAACACTCCCGAAATCGCGGACTCGCGAACACTCCCGAAATCGCGGACTCGCGAACACCCGCGAAATCGCGGACTCGCGAACACCCGCGAAATCGCGGACTCGCGAACACCCGCGAAATCGCGGACTCGCGAAATCGCGGACTCGCGAACACCCGCGAAATCGCGGACTCGCGAACACCCGCGAAATCGCGGACTCGCGGACTCGCGAACACTCGCGAAATTGCGGACTCGCGAACACTCGCGAAATCGCGGACTCGCGAACACTCGCGAAATCGCGGACTCGCGAACACCCGCGAAATCGCGGACTCGCGAACACCCGCGAAATAGCGGACTCGCGAAATCGCGAACACTCGCGAATTCGCGGACTCGCGAACACTCGCGAAATCGCGGACTCGCGAACACTCGCGAAATCGCGGACTCGCGAACACTCCCGAAATCGCGGACTCGCGAACACTCCCGAAATAGCGGACTCGCGAACACCAGCGAAATCGCGGACTCGCGAACACTCCCGAAATCGCGGACTCGCGAACACCCGCGAAATCGCGGACTCGCGAAATCGCGGACTCGCGAATACTCCCGACATCGCGGACTCGCGAACACTCCCGAAATCGCGGACTCGCGAACACTCCCGAAATCGCGAAATCGCGGACTCGCGAACACTCGCGAAATCGCGGACTCGCGAACACTCGCGAAATCGCGGACTCGCGAAAACCCGCGAAATCGCGGACTCGCGAACACTCCCGAAATTGCGGACTCGCGAACACCCGCGAAATCGCGGACTCGCGAACACCCGCGAAATCGCGGACTCGCGAAATCGCGGACTCGCGAAATCACGGACTCGCGAAATCACGGACTCGCGAAATCACGGACTCGCGAAATCGCGGACTCGCGAACACTCGCGAAATCGCGGACTCGGGAACACCCGCGAAATCGCGGACTGGCGAACACCAGCGAAATCGCGGAATCGCGAACACTCCCGAAATCACGGACTCGCGAAATCGCGGACTCGCGAACACTCGCGAAATCGCGGACTCGCGAACACCAGCGAAATCGCGGAATCGCGAACACTCCCGAAATCACGGACTCGCGAAATCGCGGACTCGCGAACACTCGCGAAATCGCGGACTCGCGAAATCACGGACTCGCGAAATCGCGGACTCGCGAACACTCCCGAAATCGCGGACTCGCGAACACTCCCGAAATCGCGGACTCGCGAACACCCGCGAAATCGCGGACTCGCGAACACCCGCGAAATCGCGGACTCGCGAACACCCGCGAAATCGCGGACT
This sequence comes from Conger conger, assembly GCF_963514075.1. Classification (NCBI taxonomy): domain Eukaryota; kingdom Metazoa; phylum Chordata; class Actinopteri; order Anguilliformes; family Congridae; genus Conger; species Conger conger. Next base: position 331,157 of record NC_083767.1, read on the forward strand.
CGCGAAATCGCGGACTCGCGAACACTCGCGAAATCGCGGACTCTCGAACAATCCCGAAATTGCGGACTCGCGAACACCCGCGAAATAGCGGACTCGCGAAATCGCGAACACTCCCGAAATTGCGGACTCGCGAACACCCGCGAAATCGCGGACTCGCGAACACCCGCGAAATCGCGGACTCGCGAAATCACGGACACGCGAAATCACGGACTCGCGAAATCGCGGACTCGCGAACACTCGCGAAATCGCGGACTCGGGAACACCCGCGAAATCGCGGACTGGCGAACACCAGCGAAATCGCGGAATCGCGAACACTCCCGAAATCACGGACTCGCGAAATCGCGGACTCGCGAACACTCGCGAAATCGCGGACTCGCGAAATCACGGACTCGCGAAATCGCGGACTCGCGAACACTCCCGAAATCGCGGACTCGCGAACACTCCCGAAATCGCGGACTCGCGAACACCCGCGAAATCGCGGACTCGCGAACACCCGCGAAATCGCGGACTCGCGAACACCCGCGAAATCGCGGACTCGCGAAATCGCGGACTCGCGAACACTCGCGAAATCGCGGACTCTCGAACAATCCCGAAATTGCGGACTCGCGAACACCCGCGAAATAGCGGACTCGCGAAATCGCGAACACTCGCGAATTCGCGGACTCGCGAACACTCGCGAAATCGCGGACTCGCGAACACTCGCGAAATCGCGGACTCGCGAACACTCCCGAAATCGCGAACTCGCGAACACTCGCGAAATCGCGGACTCGCGAACACTCCCGAAATAGCGGACTCGCGAACACCCGCGAAATCGCAGACTCGCGAACACCCGCGAAATCGCGGACTCGCGAACACTCCCGAAATAGCGGACTCGCGAACACTCGCGAAATCGCGGACTCGCGAACACTCGCAAAATCGCGAAATCGCGGACTCGCAAAATCGCGGACTCGCGGACACTCGCGAAATCGCGGACTCGCGAACACCCGCGAAATCGCGGACTCGCGAACACGCGAAATCGCGGACTCGCGAAATCGCGGACTCGCTAACACTCCCGAAATAGCGGACTCGCGAACACCCGCGAAATCGAAGACTCGCGAACACCCTGGTGAAAACCCGCGAAATCGCGGACTCGCGAACACCCGCGAAATCGCGGACTCGCGAAATCACGGACTCGCGAAATCGCGGACTCGCGAACACTCCCGAAATCGCGGACTCGCGAACAGCCGCGAAATCGCGGACTCGCGAACACCAGCGAAATCGCGGACACGCGAACACTCCCGAAATCGCGGACTCGCGAACACCCGCGAAATCGCGGTCTCGCGAACACCCGCGAAATCGCGGACTCGCGAACACCCGCGAAATCGCGGACTCGCGAAATCGCGGACTCGCGAACAATCCCGAAATTGCGGACTCGCAAACACCCGCGAAATAGCGGACTCGCGAAATCGCGAACACTCGCGAATTCGCGGACTCGCGAACACTCGCGAAATCGCGGACTCGCGAACACTCGCGAAATCGCGGACTCGCGAACACTCCCGAAATCGCGGACTCGCGAACACTCCCGAAATAGCGGACTCGCGAACACCAGCGAAATCGCGGACTCGCGAACACTCCCGAAATCGCGGACTCGCGAACACCCGCGAAATCGCGGACTCGCGAAATCGCAGACTCGCGAATACTCCCGACATCGCCGACTCGCGAACACTCCCGAAATCGCGGACTCGCGAACACTCCCGAAATAGCGGACTCGCGAACACCAGCGAAATCGCGGACTCGCGAACACTCCCGAAATCGCGGACTCGCGAACACCCGCGAAATCGCGGACTCGCGAAATCGCGGACTCGCGAATACTCCCGACATCGCGGACTCGCGAACACTCCCGAAATCGCGGACTCGCGAACACTCCCGAAATCGCGAAATCGCGGACTCGCGAACACTCGCGAAATTGCGGACTCGCGAACACTCGCGAAATCGCGGACTCGCGAACACTCGCGAAATCGCGGACTCGCGAACACCCGCGAAATCGCGGACTCGCGAACACCCGCGAAATAGCGGACTCGCGAAATCGCGAACACTCGCGAATTCGCGGACTTTCGAACACTCGCGAAATCGCGGACTCGCGAATACTCCCGACATCGCGGACTCGCGAACACTCCCGAAATCGCGGACTCGCGAACACTCCCGAAATCGCGAAATCGCGGACTCGCGAACACTCGCGAAATCGCGGACTCGCGAACACTCGCGAAATCGCGGACTCGCGAAAACCCGCGAAATCGCGGACTCGCGAACACTCCCGAAATTGCGGACTCGCGAACACCCGCGAAATCGCGGACTCGCGAACACCCGCGAAATCGCGGACTGGCGAAATCGCGGACTCGCGAAATCACGGACTCGCGAAATCACGGACTCGCGAAATCGCGGACTCGCGAACACTCGCGAAATCGCGGACTCGGGAACACCCGCGAAATCGCGGACTGGCGAACACCAGCGAAATCGCGGAATCGCGAACACTCCCGAAATCACGGACTCGCGAAATCGCGGACTCGCGAAATCGCGGACTCGGGAACACCCGCGAAATCGCGGACTGGCGAACACCAGCGAAATCGCGGAATCGCGAACACTCCCGAAATCACGGACTCGCGAAATCGCGGACTCGCGAACACTCGCGAAATCGCGGACTCGCGAAATCACGGACTCGCGAAATCGCGGACTCGCGAACACTCCCGAAATCGCGGACTCGCGAACACTCCCGAAATCGCGGACTCGCGAACACCCGCGAAATCGCGGACTCGCGAACACCCGCGAAATCGCGGACTCGCGAACACCCGCGAAATCGCGGAATCGCGGACTCGCGAACACTCGCGAAATTGCGGACTCGCGAACACTCGCGAAATCGCGGACTCGCGAACACTCGCGAAATCGCGGACTCGCGAACACCCGCGAAATCGCGGACTCGCGAACACCCGCGAAATAGCGGACTCGCGAAATCGCGAACACTCGCGAATTCGCGGACTCGCGAACACTCGCGAAATCGCGGACTCGCGAACACTCGCGAAATCGCGGACTCGCGAACACTCCCGAAATCGCGGACTCGCGAACACTCCCGAAATAGCGGACTCGCGAACACCAGCGAAATCGCGGACTCGCGAACACTCCCGAAATCGCGGACTCGCGAACACCCGCGAAATCGCGGACTCGCGAAATCGCGGACTCGCGAATACTCCCGACATCGCGGACTCGCGAACACTCCCGAAATCGCGGACTCGCGAACACTCCCGAAATCGCGAAATCGCGGACTCGCGAACACTCGCGAAATCGCGGACTCGCGAACACTCGCGAAATCGCGGACTCGCGAAAACCCGCGAAATCGCGGACTCGCGAACACTCCCGAAATTGCGGACTCGCGAACACCCGCGAAATCGCGGACTCGCGAACACCCGCGAAATCGCGGACTCGCGAAATCGCGGACTCGCGAAATCACGGACTCGCGAAATCACGGACTCGCGAAATCGCGGACTCGCGAACACTCGCGAAATCGCGGACTCGGGAACACCCGCGAAATCGCGGACTGGCGAACACCAGCGAAATCGCGGAATCGCGAACACTCCCGAAATCACGGACTCGCGAAATCGCGGACTCGCGAACACTCGCGAAATCGCGGACTCGCGAAATCACGGACTCGCGAAATCGCGGACTCGCGAACACTCCCGAAATCGCGGACTCGCGAACACTCCCGAAATCGCGGACTCGCGAACACCCGCGAAATCGCGGACTCGCGAACACCCGCGAAATCGCGGACTCGCGAACACCCGCGAAATCGCGGACTCGCGAAATCGCGGACTCGCGAAATCGCGGACTCGCGAACACTCGCGAAATCGCGGACTCTCGAACAATCCCGAAATTGCGGACTCGCGAACACCCGCGAAATAGCGGACTCGCGAAATCGCGAACACTCCCGAAATTGCGGACTCGCGAACACCCGCGAAATCGCGGACTCGCGAACACCCGCGAAATCGCGGACTCGCGAAATCACGGACACGCGAAATCACGGACTCGCGAAATCGCGGACTCGCGAACACTCGCGAAATCGCGGACTCGGGAACACCCGCGAAATCGCGGACTGGCGAACACCAGCGAAATCGCGGAATCGCGAACACTCCCGAAATCACGGACTCGCGAAATCGCGGACTCGCGAACACTCGCGAAATCGCGGACTCGCGAAATCACGGACTCGCGAAATCGCGGACTCGCGAACACTCCCGAAATCGCGGACTCGCGAACACTCCCGAAATCGCGGACTCGCGAACACCCGCGAAATCGCGGACTCGCGAACACCCGCGAAATCGCGGACTCGCGAACACCCGCGAAATCGCGGACTCGCGAAATCTTGGACTCGCGAAATCGCGGACTCGCGAACACTCGCGAAATCGCGGACTCTCGAACAATCCCGAAATTGCGGACTCGCGAACACCCGCGAAATAGCGGACTCGCGAAATCGCGAACACTCGCGAATTCGCGGACTCGCGAACACTCGCGAAATCGCGGACTCGCGAACACTCGCGAAATCGCGGACTCGCGAACACTCCCGAAATCGCGAACTCGCGAACACTCGCGAAATCGCGGACTCGCGAACACTCCCGAAATCGCGGACTCGCGAACACCCGCGAAATCGCAGACTCGCGAACACCCGCGAAATCGCGGACTCGCGAACACTCCCGAAATAGCGGACTCGCGAACACCCGCGAAATCGCAGACTCGCGAACACTCCCGAAATCGCGGACTCGCGAACACCCGCGAAATCGCGAACACCCGCGAAATCGCGGACTCGCGAACACTCCCGAAATTGCGGACTCGCGAACACCCGCGAAATCGCGGACTCGCGAACACCCGCGAAATCGCGGACTCGCGAACACCCGCGAAATCGCGGACTCGCGAAATCACGGACTCGCGAAATCGCGGACTCGGGAACACCCGCGAAATCGCGGACTCGCGAACACCAGCGAAATCGCGGAATCGCGAACACTCCCGAAATCACGGACTCGCGAAATCGCGGACTCGCGAACACTCCCGAAATCGCGGACTCGCGAACACCCGCGAAATCGCGGACTCGCGAACACCCGCGAAATCGCGGACTCGCGAACACCCGCGAAATCGCGGACTCGCGAAATCGCGGACTCGCGAACACTCGCGAAATCGCGGACTCTCGAACAATCCCGAAATTGCGGACTCGCGAACACCCGCGAAATAGCGGACTCGCGAAATCGCGAACACTCGCGAATTCGCGGACTCGCGAACACTCGCGAAATCGCGGACTCGCGAACACTCGCGAAATCGCGGACTCGCGAACACTCCCGAAATCGCGAACTCGCGAACACTCGCGAAATCGCGGACTCGCGAACACTCCCGAAATAGCGGACTCGCGAACACCCGCGAAATCGCAGACTCGCGAACACCCGCGAAATCGCGGACTCGCGAAATCGCGGACTCGCGAACACTCGCGAAATCGCGGATTCTCGAACAATCCCGAAATTGCGGACTCGCGAACACCCGCGAAATAGCGGACTCGCGAAATCGCGAACACTCGCGAATTCGCGGACTCGCGAACACTCGCGAAATCGCGGACTCGCGAACCCTCGCGAAATCGCGGACTCGCGAACACTCCCGAAATCGCGAACTCGCGAACACTCGCGAAATCGCGGACTCGCGAACACTCCCGAAATAGCGGACTCGCGAACATCCGCGAAATCGCAGACTCGCGAACACCCGCGAAATCGCGGACTCGCGAACACCCGCGAAATCGCGGACTCGCGAAATCACGGACTCGCGAAATCGCGGACTCGGGAACACCCGCGAAATCGCGGACTCGCGAACACCAGCGAAATCGCGGAATCGCGAACACTCCCGAAATCACGGACTCGCGAAATCGCGGACTCGCGAACACTCCCGAAATCGCGGACTCGCGAACACCCGCGAAATCGCGGACTCGCGAACACCCGCGAAATCGCGGACTCGCGAACACCCGCGAAATCGCGGACTCGCGAAATCGCGGACTCGCGAACACTCGCGAAATCGCGGACTCTCGAACAATCCCGAAATTGCGGACTCGCGAACACCCGCGAAATAGCGGACTCGCGAAATCGCGAACACTCGCGAATTCGCGGACTCGCGAACACTCGCGAAATCGCGGACTCGCGAACACTCGCGAAATCGCGGACTCGCGAACACTCCCGAAATCGCGAACTCGCGAACACTCGCGAAATCGCGGACTCGCGAACACTCCCGAAATAGCGGACTCGCGAACACCCGCGAAATCGCAGACTCGCGAACACCCGCGAAATCGCGGACTCGCGAAATCGCGGACTCGCGAACACTCGCGAAATCGCGGATTCTCGAACAATCCCGAAATTGCGGACTCGCGAACACCCGCGAAATAGCGGACTCGCGAAATCGCGAACACTCGCGAATTCGCGGACTCGCGAACACTCGCGAAATCGCGGACTCGCGAACACTCGCGAAATCGCGGACTCGCGAACACTCCCGAAATCGCGAACTCGCGAACACTCGCGAAATCGCGGACTCGCGAACACTCCCGAAATAGCGGACTCGCGAACACCCGCGAAATCGCAGACTCGCGAACACCCGCGAAATCGCGGACTCGCGAACACTCCCGAAATAGCGGACTCGCGAACACCCGCGAAATCGCAGACTCGCGAACACTCCCGAAATCGCGGACTCGCGAACACCCGCGAAATCGCGAACACCCGCGAAATCGCGGACTCGCGAACACTCCCGAAATTGCGGACTCGCGAACACCCGCGAAATCGCGGACTCGCGAACACCCGCGAAATCGCGGACTCGCGAACACCCGCGAAATCGCGGACTCGCGAAATCACGGACTCGCGAAATCGCGGACTCGGGAACACCCGCGAAATCGCGGACTCGCGAACACCAGCGAAATCGCGGAATCGCGAACACTCCCGAAATCACGGACTCGCGAAATCGCGGACTCGCGAACACTCGCGAAATCGCGGACTCGCGAAATCACGGACTCGCGAAATCGCGGACTCGCGAACACTCCCGAAATCGCGGACTCGCGAACACCTGCGAAATCGCGAACACTCCCGAAATCGCGGACTCGCGAACACCCGCGAAATCGCGGACTCGCGAACACTCGCGAAATCGCGGACTCGCGAACTCTCCCGAAATCGCGGACTCGCGAAAACCCGCGAAATCGCGGACTCGCGAACACCCGCGAAATCGCGGACTCGCGAAATCGCGGACTCGCGAACACTCCCGAAATCGCGGACTCGCGGATACGCGAACACCCGCGAAATCGCGAAATCGCGGACTCGCAAAATCGCGGACTCGCGGACACTCGCGAAATCGCGGACTCGCGAACACCCGCGAAATCGCGGACTCGCGAACACTCGCGAAATCGCGGACTCGCGAAATCGCGGACTCGCTAACACTCCCGAAATAGCGGACTCGCGAACACCCGCGAAATCGAAGACTCGCGAACACCCTGGTGAAAACCCGGGAAATCGCGGACTCGCGAACACCCGCGAAATCGCGGACTCGCGAAATCACGGACTCGCGAAATCGCGGACTCGCGAACACTCCCGAAATCGCGGACTCGCGAACAGCCGCGAAATCGCGGACTCGCGAACACCAGCGAAATCGCGGACTCGCGAACACTCCCGAAATCGCGGACTCGCGAACACTCCCGAAATCGCGGACTCGCGAACACTCCCGAAATCGCGGACACTCCCGAAATCGCGGACTCGGGAACACCAGCGAAATCGCGGACTCGCGGACACCCGCGAAATCGCGGAATCGCGAACACTCCCGAAATCGCGGACTCGCGAACACCCGCGAAATCGCGGACTCGCGAACACCCGCGAAATCGCGGACTCGCGAACACCCGCGAAATCGCGGACTCGCGAAATCGCGGACTCGCGAACACTCGCGAAATCGCGGACTCTCGAACAATCCCGAAATTGCGGACTCGCGAACACTCGCGAATTCGCGGACTCGCGAACACTCGCGAAATCGCGGACTCGCGAACACTCGCGAAATCGCGGACTCGCGAACACTCCCGAAATCGCGAACTCGCGCGGACTCGCGAACACTCCCGAAATAGCGGACTCGCGAACACCCGCGAAATCGCAGACTCGCGAACACCCGCGAAATCGCGGACTCGCGAAATCGCGGACTCGCGAACACTCGCGAAATCGCGGACTCTCGAAAAATCCCGAAATTGCGGACTCGCGAACACCCGCGAAATAGCGGACTCGCGAAATCGCGAACACTCGCGAAATCGCGGACTCGCGAACACTCCCGAAATAGCGGACTCGCGAACACCCGCGAAATCGCAGACTCGCGAACACCCGCGAAATCGCGGACTCGCGAAATCGCGGACTCGCGAACACTCGCGAAATCGCGGATTCTCGAACAATCCCGAAATTGCGGACTCGCGAACACCCGCGAAATAGCGGACTCGCGAAATCGCGAACACTCGCGAATTCGCGGACTCGCGAACACTCGCGAAATCGCGGACTCGCGAACACTCGCGAAATCGCGGACTCGCGAACACTCCCGAAATCGCGAACTCGCGAACACTCGCGAAATCGCGGACTCGCGAACACTCCCGAAATAGCGGACTCGCGAACACCCGCGAAATCGCAGACTCGCGAACACCCGCGAAATCGCGGACTCGCGAACACTCCCGAAATAGCGGACTCGCGAACACCCGCGAAATCGCAGACTCGCGAACACTCCAGAAATCGCGGACTCGCGAACACCCGCGAAATCGCGAACACCCGCGAAATCGCGGACTCGCGAAATCACGGACTCGCGAAATCGCGGACTCGGGAACACCCGCGAAATCGCGGACTCGCGAAATCACGGACTCGCGAAATCGCGGACTCGGGAACACCCGCGAAATCGCGGACTCGCGAAATCACGGACTCGCGAAATCGCGGACTCGGGAACACCCGCGAAATCGCGGACTCGCGAACACCAGCGAAATCGCGGAATCGCGAACACTCCCGAAATCACGGACTCGCGAAATCGCGGACTCGCGAACACTCGCGAAATCGCGGACTCGCGAAATCACGGACTCGCGAAATCGCGGACTCGCGAACACTCCCGAAATCGCGGACTCGCGAACACCTGCGAAATCGCGAACACTCCCGAAATCGCGGACTCGCGAACACCCGCGAAATCGCGGACTCGCGAACACTCGCGAAATCGCGGACTCGCGAACTCTCCCGAAATCGCGGACTCGCGAAAACCCGCGAAATCGCGGACTCGCGAACACCCGCGAAATCGCGGACTCGCGAAATCGCGGACTCGCGAACACTCCCGAAATCGCGGACTCGCGGATACGCGAACACCCGCGAAATCGCGAAATCGCGGACTCGCAAAATCGCGGACTCGCGGACACTCGCGAAATCGCGGACTCGCGAACACCCGCGAAATCGCGGACTCGCGAACACTCGCGAAATCGCGGACTCGCGAAATCGCGGACTCGCTAACACTCCCGAAATAGCGGACTCGCGAACACCCGCGAAATCGAAGACTCGCGAACACCCTGGTGAAAACCCGCGAAATCGCGGACTCGCGAACACCCGCGAAATCGCGGACTCGCGAAATCACGGACTCGCGAAATCGCGGACTCGCGAACACTCCCGAAATCGCGGACTCGCGAACAGCCGCGAAATCGCGGACTCGCGAACACCAGCGAAATCGCGGACTCGCGAACACTCCCGAAATCGCGGACTCGCGAACACTCCCGAAATCGCGGACTCGCGAACACTCCCGAAATCGCGGACACTCCCGAAATCGCGGACTCGGGAACACCAGCGAAATCGCGGACTCGCGGACACCCGCGAAATCGCGGAATCGCGAACACTCCCGAAATCGCGGACTCGCGAACACCCGCGAAATCGCGGACTCGCGAACACCCGCGAAATCGCGGACTCGCGAACACCCGCGAAATCGCGGACTCGCGAAATCGCGGACTCGCGAACACTCGCGAAATCGCGGACTCTCGAACAATCCCGAAATTGCGGACTCGCGAACACTCGCGAATTCGCGGACTCGCGAACACTCGCGAAATCGCGGACTCGCGAACACTCGCGAAATCGCGGACTCGCGAACACTCCCGAAATCGCGAACTCGCGCGGACTCGCGAACACTCCCGAAATAGCGGACTCGCGAACACCCGCGAAATCGCAGACTCGCGAACACCCGCGAAATCGCGGACTCGCGAAATCGCGGACTCGCGAACACTCGCGAAATCGCGGACTCTCGAAATATCCCGAAATTGCGGACTCGCGAACACCCGCGAAATAGCGGACTCGCGAAATCGCGAACACTCGCGAATTCGCGGACTCGCGAACACTCGCGAAATCGCGGACTCGCGAACACTCCCGAAATCGCGAACTCGCGAACACTCGCGAAATCGCGGACTCGCGAACACTCCCGAAATAGCGGACTCGCGAACACCCGCGAAATCGCAGACTCGCGAACACCCGCGAAATCGCGGACTCGCGAAATCGCGGACTCGCGAACACTCGCGAAATCGCGGATTCTCGAACAATCCCGAAATTGCGGACTCGCGAACACCCGCGAAATAGCGGACTCGCGAAATCGCGAACACTCGCGAATTCGCGGACTCGCGAACACTCGCGAAATCGCGGACTCGCGAACACTCGCGAAATCGCGGACTCGCGAACACTCCCGAAATCGCGAACTCGCGAACACTCGCGAAATCGCGGACTCGCGAACACTCCCGAAATAGCGGACTCGCGAACACCCGCGAAATCGCAGACTCGCGAACACCCGCGAAATCGCGGACTCGCGAACACTCCCGAAATAGCGGACTCGCGAACACCCGCGAAATCGCAGACTCGCGAACACTCCAGAAATCGCGGACTCGCGAACACCCGCGAAATCGCGAACACCCGCGAAATCGCGGACTCGCGAACACTCCCGAAATTGCGGACTCGCGAACACCCGCGAAATCGCGGACTCGCGAACACCCGCGAAATCGCGGACTCGCGAACACCCGCGAAATCGCGGACTCGCGAAATCACGGACTCGCGAAATCGCGGACTCGCGAACACTCGCGAAATCGCGGACTCTCGAACAATCCCGAAATTGCGGACTCGCGAACACCCGCGAAATAGCGGACTCGCGAAATCGCGAACACTCGCGAATTCGCGGACTCGCGAACACTCGCGAAATCGCGGACTCGCGAACACTCGCGAAATCGCGGACTCGCGAACACTCCCGAAATCGCGAACTCGCGAACACTCGCGAAATCGCGGACTCGCGAACACTCCCGAAATAGCGGACTCGCGAACACCCGCGAAATCGCAGACTCGCGAACACCCGCGAAATCGCGGACTCGCGAAATCGCGGACTCGCGAACACTCGCGAAATCGCGGATTCTCGAACAATCCCGAAATTGCGGACTCGCGAACACCCGCGAAATAGCGGACTCGCGAAATCGCGAACACTCGCGAATTCGCGGACTCGCGAACACTCGCGAAATCGCGGACTCGCGAACACTCGCGAAATCGCGGACTCGCGAACACTCCCGAAATCGCGAACTCGCGAACACTCGCGAAATCGCGGACTCGCGAACACTCCCGAAATAGCGGACTCGCGAACACCCGCGAAATCGCAGACTCGCGAACACCCGCGAAATCGCGGACTCGCGAACACTCCCGAAATAGCGGACTCGAGAACACCCGCGAAATCGCAGACTCGCGAACACTCCCGAAATCGCGGACTCGCGAACACCCGCGAAATCGCGAACACCCGCGAAATCGCGGACTCGCGAACACTCCCGAAATTGCGGACTCGCGAACACCCGCGAAATCGCGGACTCGCGAACACCCGCGAAATCGCGGACTCGCGAACACCCGCGAAATCGCGGACTCGCGAAATCACGGACTCGCGAAATCGCGGACTCGGGAACACCCGCGAAATCGCGGACTCGCGAACACCAGCGAAATCGCGGAATCGCGAACACTCCCGAAATCACGGACTCGCGAAATCGCGGACTCGCGAACACTCGCGAAATCGCGGACTCGCGAAATCACGGACTCGCGAAATCGCGGACTCGCGAACACTCCCGAAATCGCGGACTCGCGAACACCTGCGAAATCGCGAACACTCCCGAAATCGCGGACTCGCGAACACCCGCGAAATCGCGGACTCACGAACACTCGCGAAATCGCGGACTCGCGAACTCTCCCGAAATCGCGGACTCGCGAAAACCCGCGAAATCGCGGACTCGCGAACACCCGCGAAATCGCGGACTCGCGAAATCGCGGACTCGCGAACACTCCCGAAATCGCGGACTCGCGGATACGCGAACACCCGCGAAATCGCGAAATCGCGGACTCGCAAAATCGCGGACTCGCGGACACTCGCGAAATCGCGGACTCGCGAACACCCGCGAAATCGCGGACTCGCGAACACTCGCGAAATCGCGGACTCGCGAAATCGCGGACTCGCTAACACTCCCGAAATAGCGGACTCGCGAACACCCGCGAAATCGAAGACTCGCGAACACCCTGGTGAAAACCCGCGAAATCGCGGACTCGCGAACACCCGCGAAATCGCGGACTCGCGAAATCACGGACTCGCGAAATCGCGGACTCGCGAACACTCCCGAAATCGCGGACTCGCGAACAGCCGCGAAATCGCGGACTCGCGAACACCAGCGAAATCGCGGACTCGCGAACACTCCCGAAATCGCGGACTCGCGAACACTCCCGAAATCGCGGACTCGCGAACACTCGCGAAATCGCGGACTCGCGAACACTCGCGAAATCGCGGACTCGCGAACACTCCCGAAATCGCGAACTCGCGAACACTCGCGAAATCGCGGACTCGCGAACACTCCCGAAATAGCGGACTCGCGAACACCCGCGAAATCGCAGACTCGCGAACACCCGCGAAATCGCGGACTCGCGAACACTCCCGAAATAGCGGACTCGCGAACACCCGCGAAATCGCAGACTCGCGAACACTCCAGAAATCGCGGACTCGCGAACACCCGCGAAATCGCGAACACCCGTGAAATCGCGGACTCGCGAACACTCCCGAAATTGCGGACTCGCGAACACCCGCGAAATCGCGGACTCGCGAACACCCGCGAAATCGCGGACTCGCGAACACCCGCGAAATCGCGGACTCGCGAAATCACGGACTCGCGAAATCGCGGACTCGGGAACACCCGCGAAATCGCGGACTCGCGAAATCACGGACTCGCGAAATCGCGGACTCGGGAACACCCGCGAAATCGCGGACTCGCGAACACCAGCGAAATCGCGGAATCGCGAATACTCCCGAAATCACGGACTCGCGAAATCGCGGACTCGCGAACACTCGCGAAATCGCGGACTCGCGAAATCACGGACTCGCGAAATCGCGGACTCGCGAACACTCCCGAAATCGCGGACTCGCGAACACCTGCGAAATCGCGAACACTCCCGAAATCGCGGACTCGCGAACACCCGCGAAATCGCGGACTCGCGAACACTCGCGAAATCGCGGACTCGCGAACTCTCCCGAAATCGCGGACTCGCGAAAACCCGCGAAATCGCGGACTCGCGAACACCCGCGAAATCGCGGACTCGCGAAATCGCGGACTCGCGAACACTCCCGAAATCGCGGACTCGCGGATACGCGAACACCCGCGAAATCGCGAAATCGCGGACTCGCAAAATCGCGGACTCGCGGACACTCGCGAAATCGCGGACTCGCGAACACCCGCGAAATCGCGGACTCGCGAACACTCGCGAAATCGCGGACTCGCGAAATCGCGGACTCGCTAACACTCCCGAAATAGCGGACTCGCGAACACCCGCGAAATCGAAGACTCGCGAACACCCTGGTGAAAACCCGCGAAATCGCGGACTCGCGAACACCCGCGAAATCGCGGACTCGCGAAATCACGGACTCGCGAAATCGCGGACTCGCGAACACTCCCGAAATCGCGGACTCGCGAACAGCCGCGAAATCGCGGACTCGCGAACACCAGCGAAATCGCGGACTCGCGAACACTCCCGAAATCGCGGACTCGCGAACACTCCCGAAATCGCGGACTCGCGAACACTCCCGAAATCGCGGACACTCCCGAAATCGCGAACTCGGGAACACCAGCGAAATCGCGGACTCGCGGACACCCGCGAAATCGTGGAATCGCGAACACTCCCGAAATCGCGGACTCGCGAACACCCGCGAAATCGCGGACTCGCGAACACCCGCGAAATCGCGGACTCGCGAACACCCGCGAAATCGCGGACTCGCGAAATCGCGGACTCGCGAACACTCGCGAAATCGCGGACTCTCGAACAATCCCGAAATTGCGGACTCGCGAACACTCGCGAATTCGCGGACTCGCGAACACTCGCGAAATCGCGGACTCGCGAACACTCGCGAAATCGCGGACTCGCGAACACTCCCGAAATCGCGAACTCGCGCGGACTCGCGAACACTCCCGAAATAGCGGACTCGCGAACACCCGCGAAATCGCAGACTCGCGAACACCCGCGAAATCGCGGACTCGCGAAATCGCGGACTCGCGAACACTCGCGAAATCGCGGACTCTCGAACAATCCCGAAATTGCGGACTCGCGAACACCCGCGAAATAGCGGACTCGCGAAATCGCGAACACTCGCGAATTCGCGGACTCGCGAACACTCGCGAAATCGCGGACTCGCGAACACTCCCGAAATCGCGAACTCGCGAACACTCGCGAAATCGCGGACTCGCGAACACTCCCGAAATAGCGGACTCGCGAACACCCGCGAAATCGCAGACTCGCGAACACCCGCGAAATCGCGGACTCGCGAAATCGCGGACTCGCGAACACTCGCGAAATCGCGGATTCTCGAACAATCCCGAAATTGCGGACTCGCGAACACCCGCGAAATAGCGGACTCGCGAAATCGCGAACACTCGCGAATTCGCGGACTCGCGAACACTCGCGAAATCGCGGACTCGCGAACACTCGCGAAATCGCGGACTCGCGAACACTCCCGAAATCGCGAACTCGCGAACACTCGCGAAATCGCGGACTCGCGAACACTCCCGAAATAGCGGACTCGCGAACACCCGCGAAATCGCAGACTCGCGAACACCCGCGAAATCGCGGACTCGCGAACACTCCCGAAATAGCGGACTCGCGAACACCCGCGAAATCGCAGACTCGCGAACACTCCAGAAATCGCGGACTCGCGAACACCCGCGAAATCGCGAACACCCGCGAAATCGCGGACTCGCGAACACTCCCGAAATTGCGGACTCGCGAACACCCGCGAAATCGCGGACTCGCGAACACCCGCGAAATCGCGGACTCGCGAACACCCGCGAAATCGCGGACTCGCGAAATCACGGACTCGCGAAATCGCGGACTCGGGAACACCCGCGAAATCGCGGACTCGCGAAATCACGGACTCGCGAAATCGCGGACTCGGGAACACCCGCGAAATCGCGGACTCGCGAACACCAGCGAAATCGCGGAATCGCGAACACTCCCGAAATCACGGACTCGCGAAATCGCGGACTCGCGAACACTCGCGAAATCGCGGACTCGCGAAATCACGGACTCGCGAAATCGCGGACTCGCGAACACTCCCGAAATCGCGGACTCGCGAACACCTGCGAAATCGCGAACACTCCCGAAATCGCGGACTCGCGAACACCCGCGAAATCGCGGACTCGCGAACACTCGCGAAATCGCGGACTCGCGAACTCTCCCGAAATCGCGGACTCGCGAAAACCCGCGAAATCGCGGACTCGCGAACACCCGCGAAATCGCGGACTCGCGAAATCGCGGACTCGCTAACACTCCCGAAATAGCGGACTCGCGAACACCCGCGAAATCGAAGACTCGCGAACACCCTGGTGAAAACCCGCGAAATCGCGGACTCGCGAACACCCGCGAAATCGCGGACTCGCGAAATCACGGACTCGCGAAATCGCGGACTCGCGAACACTCCCGAAATCGCGGACTCGCGAACAGCAGCGAAATCGCGGACTCGCGAACACCAGCGAAATCGCGGACTCGCGAACACTCCCGAAATCGCGGACTCGCGAACACTCCCGAAATCGCGGACTCGCGAAATCGCGGACTCGGGAACACCAGCGAAATCGCGGACTCGCGGACACCCGCGAAATCGCGGAATCGCGAACACTCCCGAAATCGCGGACTCGCGAACACCCGCGAAATCGCGGACTCGCGAACACCCGCGAAATCGCGGACTCGCGAACACCCGCGAAATCGCGGACTCGCGAAATCGCGGACTCGCGAACACTCGCGAAATCGCGGACTCTCGAACAATCCCGAAATTGCGGACTCGCGAACACTCGCGAATTCGCGGACTCGCGAACACTCGCGAAATCGCGGACTCGCGAACACTCGCGAAATCGCGGACTCGCGAACACTCCCGAAATCGCGAACTCGCGCGGACTCGCGAACACTCCCGAAATAGCGGACTCGCGAACACCCGCGAAATCGCAGACTCGCGAACACCCGCGAAATCGCGGACTCGCGAAATCGCGGACTCGCGAACACTCGCGAAATCGCGGACTCTCGAACAATCCCGAAATTGCGGACTCGCGAACACCCGCGAAATAGCGGACTCGCGAAATCGCGAACACTCGCGAATTCGCGGACTCGCGAACACTCGCGAAATCGCGGACTCGCGAACACTCCCGAAATCGCGAACTCGCGAACACTCGCGAAATCGCGGACTCGCGAACACTCCCGAAATAGCGGACTCGCGAACACCCGCGAAATCGCAGACTCGCGAACACCCGCGAAATCGCGGACTCGCGAAATCGCGGACTCGCGAACACTCGCGAAATCGCGGATTCTCGAACAATCCCGAAATTGCGGACTCGCGAACACCCGCGAAATAGCGGACTCGCGAAATCGCGAACACTCCCGAAATCGCGGAGTCGCGAACACCCGCGAAATCGCGGACTCGCGAACACTCGCGAAATCGCGGACTCGCGAACACTCCCGAAATAGCGGACTCGCGAACACCCGCGAAATCGCAGACTCGCGAACACCCGCGAAATCGCGGACTCGCGAACACTCCCGAAATAGCGGACTCGCGAACACCCGCGAAATCGCAGACTCGCGAACACTCCAGAAATCGCGGACTCGCGAACACCCGCGAAATCGCGAACACCCGCGAAATCGCGGACTCGCGAACACTCCCGAAATAGCGGACTCGCGAACACCCGCGAAATCGCGGACTCACGAACACCCGCGAAATCGCGGACTCGCGAACACCCGCGAAATCGCGGACTCGCGAAATCACGGACTCGCGAAATCGCGGACTCGGGAACACCCGCGAAATCGCGGACTCGCGAACACCAGCGAAATCGCGGAATCGCGAACACTCCCGAAATCACGGACTCGCGAAATCGCGGACTCGCGAACACTCGCGAAATCGCGGACTCGCGAAATCACGGACTCGCGAAATCGCGGACTCGCGAACACTCCCGAAATCGCGGACTCGCGAACACCTGCGAAATCGCGAACACTCCCGAAATCGCGGAGTCGCGAACACCCGCGAAATCGCGGACTCGCGAACACTCCCGAAATCGCGGAGTCGCGAACACCCGCGAAATCGCGGACTCGCGAACACTCGCGAAATCGCGGACTCGCGAACTCTCCCGAAATCGCGGACTCGCGAAAACCCGCGAAATCGCGGACTCGCGAACACCCGCGAAATCGCGGACTCGCGAAATCGCGGACTCGCGAACACTCCCGAAATCGCGGACTCGCGGATACGCGAACACCCGCGAAATCGCGAAATCGCGGACTCGCAAAATCGCGGACTCGCGGACACTCGCGAAATCGCGGACTCGCGAACACCCGCGAAATCGCGGACTCGCGAACACTCGCGAAATCGCGGACTCGCGAAATCGCGGACTCGCTAACACTCCCGAAATAGCGGACTCGCGAACACCCGCGAAATCGAAGACTCGCGAACACCCTGGTGAAAACCCGCGAAATCGCGGACTCGCGAACACCCGCGAAATCGCGGACTCGCGAAATCACGGACTCGCGAAATCGCGGACTCGCGAACACTCCCGAAATCGCGGATTCTCGAACAATCCCGAAATTGCGGACTCGCGAACACCCGCGAAATAGCGGACTCGCGAAATCGCGAACACTCGCGAATTCGCGGACTCGCGAACACTCGCGAAATCGCGGACTCGCGAACACTCGCGAAATCGCGGACTCGCGAACACTCCCGAAATCGCGAACTCGCGAACACTCGCGAAATCGCGGACTCGCGAACACTCCCGAAATAGCGGACTCGCGAACACCCGCGAAATCGCAGACTCGCGAACACCCGCGAAATCGCGGACTCGCGAACACTCCCGAAATAGCGGACTCGCGAACACCCGCGAAATCACAGACTCGCGAACACTCCAGAAATCGCGGACTCGCGAACACCCGCGAAATCGCGAACACCCGCGAAATCGCGGACTCGCGAACACTCTCGAAATTGCGGACTCGCGAACACCCGCGAAATCGCGGACTCGCGAACACCCGCGAAATCGCGGACTCGCGAACACCCTGGTGAAAACCCGCGAAATCGCGGACTCGCGAACACCCGCGAAATCGCGGACTCGCGAAATCACGGACTCGCGAAATCGCGGACTCGCGAACACTCCCGAAATCGCGGACTCGCGAACACCTGCGAAATCGCGAACACTCCCGAAATCGCGGAGTCGCGAACACCCGCGAAATCGCGGACTCGCGAACACTCCCGAAATCGCGGAGTCGCGAACACCCGCGAAATCGCGGACTCGCGAACACCCGCGAAATCGCGAACACCCGCGAAATCGCGGACTCGCGAACACTCTCGAAATTGCGGACTCGCGAACACCCGCGAAATCGCGGACTCGCGAACACTCCCGAAATCGCGGACTCGCGAACACTCCCGAAATCGCGGACACTCCCGAAATCGCGGACTCGGGAACACCAGCGAAATCGCGGACTCGCGGACACCCGCGAAATCGCGGAATCGCGAACACTCCCGAAATCGCGGACTCGCGAACACCCGCGAAATCGCGGACTCGCGAACACCCGCGAAATCGCGGACTCGCGAACACCCGCGAAATCGCGGACTCGCGAAATCGCGGACTCGCGAACACTCGCGAAATCGCGGACTCTCGAACAATCCCGAAATTGCGGACTCGCGAACACTCGCGAATTCGCGGACTCGCGAACACTCGCGAAATCGCGGACTCGCGAACACTCGCGAAATCGCGGACTCGCGAACACTCCCGAAATCGCGAACTCGCGCGGACTCGCGAACACTCCCGAAATAGCGGACTCGCGAACACCCGCGAAATCGCAGACTCGCGAACACCCGCGAAATCGCGGACTCGCGAAATCGCGGACTCGCGAACACTCGCGAAATCGCGGACTCTCGAAATATCCCGAAATTGCGGACTCGCGAACACCCGCGAAATAGCGGACTCGCGAAATCGCGAACACTCGCGAATTCGCGGACTCGCGAACACTCGCGAAATCGCAGACTCGCGAACACTCCCGAAATCGCGAACTCGCGAACACTCGCGAAATCGCGGACTCGCGAACACTCCCGAAATAGCGGACTCGCGAACACCCGCGAAATCGCAGACTCGCGAACACCCGCGAAATCGCGGACTCGCGAAATCGCGGACTCGCGAACACTCGCGAAATCGCGGATTCTCGAACAATCCCGAAATTGCGGACTCGCGAACACCCGCGAAATAGCGGACTCGCGAAATCGCGAACACTCGCGAATTCGCGGACTCGCGAACACTCGCGAAATCGCGGACTCGCGAACACTCGCGAAATCGCGGACTCGCGAACACTCCCGAAATCGCGAACTCGCGAACACTCGCGAAATCGCGGACTCGCGAACACTCCCGAAATAGCGGACTCGCGAACACCCGCGAAATCGCAGACTCGCGAACACCCGCGAAATCGCGGACTCGCGAACACTCCCGAAATAGCGGACTCGCGAACACCCGCGAAATCGCAGACTCGCGAACACTCCAGAAATCGCGGACTCGCGAACACCCGCGAAATCGCGAACACCCGCGAAATCGCGGACTCGCGAACACTCCCGAAATTGCGGACTCGCGAACACCCGCGAAATCGCGGACTCGCGAACACCCGCGAAATCGCGGACTCGCGAACACCCGCGAAATCGCGGACTCGCGAAATCACGGACTCGCGAAATCGCGGACTCGCGAACACTCGCGAAATCGCGGACTCTCGAACAATCCCGAAATTGCGGACTCGCGAACACCCGCGAAATAGCGGACTCGCGAAATCGCGAACACTCGCGAATTCGCGGACTCGCGAACACTCGCGAAATCGCGGACTCGCGAACACTCGCGAAATCGCGGACTCGCGAACACTCCCGAAATCGCGAACTCGCGAACACTCGCGAAATCGCGGACTCGCGAACACTCCCGAAATAGCGGACTCGCGAACACCCGCGAAATCGCAGACTCGCGAACACCCGCGAAATCGCGGACTCGCGAAATCGCGGACTCGCGAACACTCGCGAAATCGCGGATTCTCGAACAATCCCGAAATTGCGGACTCGCGAACACCCGCGAAATAGCGGACTCGCGAAATCGCGAACACTCGCGAATTCGCGGACTCGCGAACACTCGCGAAATCGCGGACTCGCGAACACTCGCGAAATCGCGGACTCGCGAACACTCCCGAAATCGCGAACTCGCGAACACTCGCGAAATCGCGGACTCGCGAACACTCCCGAAATAGCGGACTCGCGAACACCCGCGAAATCGCAGACTCGCGAACACCCGCGAAATCGCGGACTCGCGAACACTCCCGAAATAGCGGACTCGAGAACACCCGCGAAATCGCAGACTCGCGAACACTCCCGAAATCGCGGACTCGCGAACACCCGCGAAATCGCGAACACCCGCGAAATCGCGGACTCGCGAACACTCCCGAAATTGCGGACTCGCGAACACCCGCGAAATCGCGGACTCGCGAACACCCGCGAAATCGCGGACTCGCGAACACCCGCGAAATCGCGGACTCGCGAAATCACGGACTCGCGAAATCGCGGACTCGGGAACACCCGCGAAATCGCGGACTCGCGAACACCAGCGAAATCGCGGAATCGCGAACACTCCCGAAATCACGGACTCGCGAAATCGCGGACTCGCGAACACTCGCGAAATCGCGGACTCGCGAAATCACGGACTCGCGAAATCGCGGACTCGCGAACACTCCCGAAATCGCGGACTCGCGAACACCTGCGAAATCGCGAACACTCCCGAAATCGCGGACTCGCGAACACCCGCGAAATCGCGGACTCACGAACACTCGCGAAATCGCGGACTCGCGAACTCTCCCGAAATCGCGGACTCGCGAAAACCCGCGAAATCGCGGACTCGCGAACACCCGCGAAATCGCGGACTCGCGAAATCGCGGACTCGCGAACACTCCCGAAATCGCGGACTCGCGGATACGCGAACACCCGCGAAATCGCGAAATCGCGGACTCGCAAAATCGCGGACTCGCGGACACTCGCGAAATCGCGGACTCGCGAACACCCGCGAAATCGCGGACTCGCGAACACTCGCGAAATCGCGGACTCGCGAAATCGCGGACTCGCTAACACTCCCGAAATAGCGGACTCGCGAACACCCGCGAAATCGAAGACTCGCGAACACCCTGGTGAAAACCCGCGAAATCGCGGACTCGCGAACACCCGCGAAATCGCGGACTCGCGAAATCACGGACTCGCGAAATCGCGGACTCGCGAACACTCCCGAAATCGCGGACTCGCGAACAGCCGCGAAATCGCGGACTCGCGAACACCAGCGAAATCGCGGACTCGCGAACACTCCCGAAATCGCGGACTCGCGAACACTCCCGAAATCGCGGACTCGCGAACACTCGCGAAATCGCGGACTCGCGAACACTCGCGAAATCGCGGACTCGCGAACACTCCCGAAATCGCGAACTCGCGAACACTCGCGAAATCGCGGACTCGCGAACACTCCCGAAATAGCGGACTCGCGAACACCCGCGAAATCGCAGACTCGCGAACACCCGCGAAATCGCGGACTCGCGAACACTCCCGAAATAGCGGACTCGCGAACACCCGCGAAATCGCAGACTCGCGAACACTCCAGAAATCGCGGACTCGCGAACACCCGCGAAATCGCGAACACCCGTGAAATCGCGGACTCGCGAACACTCCCGAAATTGCGGACTCGCGAACACCCGCGAAATCGCGGACTCGCGAACACCCGCGAAATCGCGGACTCGCGAACACCCGCGAAATCGCGGACTCGCGAAATCACGGACTCGCGAAATCGCGGACTCGGGAACACCCGCGAAATCGCGGACTCGCGAAATCACGGACTCGCGAAATCGCGGACTCGGGAACACCCGCGAAATCGCGGACTCGCGAACACCAGCGAAATCGCGGACTCGCGAACACCAGCGAAATCGCGGAATCGCGAACACTCCCGAAATCACGGACTCGCGAAATCGCGGACTCGCGAACACTCGCGAAATCGCGGACTCGCGAAATCACGGACTCGCGAAATCGCGGACTCGCGAACACTCCCGAAATCGCGGACTCGCGAACACCTGCGAAATCGCGAACACTCCCGAAATCGCGGACTCGCGAACACCCGCGAAATCGCGGACTCGCGAACACTCGCGAAATCGCGGACTCGCGAACTCTCCCGAAATCGCGGACTCGCGAAAACCCGCGAAATCGCGGACTCGCGAACACCCGCGAAATCGCGGACTCGCGAAATCGCGGACTCGCGAACACTCCCGAAATCGCGGACTCGCGGATACGCGAACACCCGCGAAATCGCGAAATCGCGGACTCGCAAAATCGCGGACTCGCGGACACTCGCGAAATCGCGGACTCGCGAACACCCGCGAAATCGCGGACTCGCGAACACTCGCGAAATCGCGGACTCGCGAAATCGCGGACTCGCTAACACTCCCGAAATAGCGGACTCGCGAACACCCGCGAAATCGAAGACTCGCGAACACCCTGGTGAAAACCCGCGAAATCGCGGACTCGCGAACACCCGCGAAATCGCGGACTCGCGAAATCACGGACTCGCGAAATCGCGGACTCGCGAACACTCCCGAAATCGCGGACTCGCGAACAGCCGCGAAATCGCGGACTCGCGAACACCAGCGAAATCGCGGACTCGCGAACACTCCCGAAATCGCGGACTCGCGAACACTCCCGAAATCGCGGACTCGCGAACACTCCCGAAATCGCGGACACTCCCGAAATCGCGAACTCGGGAACACCAGCGAAATCGCGGACTCGCGGACACCCGCGAAATCGTGGAATCGCGAACACTCCCGAAATCGCGGACTCGCGAACACCCGCGAAATCGCGGACTCGCGAACACCCGCGAAATCGCGGACTCGCGAACACCCGCGAAATCGCGGACTCGCGAAATCGCGGACTCGCGAACACTCGCGAAATCGCGGACTCTCGAACAATCCCGAAATTGCGGACTCGCGAACACTCGCGAATTCGCGGACTCGCGAACACTCGCGAAATCGCGGACTCGCGAACACTCGCGAAATCGCGGACTCGCGAACACTCCCGAAATCGCGAACTCGCGCGGACTCGCGAACACTCCCGAAATAGCGGACTCGCGAACACCCGCGAAATCGCAGACTCGCGAACACCCGCGAAATCGCGGACTCGCGAAATCGCGGACTCGCGAACACTCGCGAAATCGCGGACTCTCGAACAATCCCGAAATTGCGGACTCGCGAACACCCGCGAAATAGCGGACTCGCGAAATCGCGAACACTCGCGAATTCGCGGACTCGCGAACACTCGCGAAATCGCGGACTCGCGAATACTCCCGAAATCGCGAACTCGCGAACACTCGCGAAATCGCGGACTCGCGAACACTCCCGAAATAGCGGACTCGCGAACACCCGCGAAATCGCAGACTCGCGAACACCCGCGAAATCGCGGACTCGCGAAATCGCGGACTCGCGAACACTCGCGAAATCGCGGATTCTCGAACAATCCCGAAATTGCGGACTCGCGAACACCCGCGAAATAGCGGACTCGCGAAATCGCGAACACTCGCGAATTCGCGGACTCGCGAACACTCGCGAAATCGCGGACTCGCGAACACTCGCGAAATCGCGGACTCGCGAACACTCCCGAAATCGCGAACTCGCGAACACTCGCGAAATCGCGGACTCGCGAACACTCCCGAAATAGCGGACTCGCGAACACCCGCGAAATCGCAGACTCGCGAACACCCGCGAAATCGCGGACTCGCGAACACTCCCGAAATAGCGGACTCGCGAACACCCGCGAAATCGCAGACTCGCGAACACTCCAGAAATCGCGGACTCGCGAACACCCGCGAAATCGCGAACACCCGCGAAATCGCGGACTCGCGAACACTCCCGAAATTGCGGACTCGCGAACACCCGCGAAATCGCGGACTCGCGAACACCCGCGAAATCGCGGACTCGCGAACACCCGCGAAATCGCGGACTCGCGAAATCACGGACTCGCGAAATCGCGGACTCGGGAACACCCGCGAAATCGCGGACTCGCGAAATCACGGACTCGCGAAATCGCGGACTCGGGAACACCCGCGAAATCGCGGACTCGCGAACACCAGCGAAATCGCGGAATCGCGAACACTCCCGAAATCACGGACTCGCGAAATCGCGGACTCGCGAACACTCGCGAAATCGCGGACTCGCGAAATCACGGACTCGCGAAATCGCGGACTCGCGAACACTCCCGAAATCGCGGACTCGCGAACACCTGCGAAATCGCGAACACTCCCGAAATCGCGGACTCGCGAACACCCGCGAAATCGCGGACTCGCGAACACTCGCGAAATCGCGGACTCGCGAACTCTCCCGAAATCGCGGACTCGCGAAAACCCGCGAAATCGCGGACTCGCGAACACCCGCGAAATCGCGGACTCGCGAAATCGCGGACTCGCTAACACTCCCGAAATAGCGGACTCGCGAACACCCGCGAAATCGAAGACTCGCGAACACCCTGGTGAAAACCCGCGAAATCGCAGACTCGCGAACACTCCAGAAATCGCGGACTCGCGAACACCCGCGAAATCGCGAACACCCGCGAAATCGCGGACTCGCGAACACTCCCGAAATTGCGGACTCGCGAACACCCGCGAAATCGCGGACTCGCGAACACCCGCGAAATCGCGGACTCGCGAACACCCGCGAAATCGCGGACTCGCGAAATCACGGACTCGCGAAATCGCGGACTCGGGAACACCCGCGAAATCGCGGACTCGCGAAATCACGGACTCGCGAAATCGCGGACTCGGGAACACCCGCGAAATCGCGGACTCGCGAACACCAGCGAAATCGCGGAATCGCGAACACTCCCGAAATCACGGACTCGCGAAATCGCGGACTCGCGAACACTCGCGAAATCGCGGACTCGCGAAATCACGGACTCGCGAAATCGCGGACTCGCGAACACTCCCGAAATCGCGGACTCGCGAACACCTGCGAAATCGCGAACACTCCCGAAATCGCGGACTCGCGAACACCCGCGAAATCGCGGACTCGCGAACACTCGCGAAATCGCGGACTCGCGAACTCTCCCGAAATCGCGGACTCGCGAAAACCCGCGAAATCGCGGACTCGCGAACACCCGCGAAATCGCGGACTCGCGAAATCGCGGACTCGCTAACACTCCCGAAATAGCGGACTCGCGAACACCCGCGAAATCGAAGACTCGCGAACACCCTGGTGAAAACCCGCGAAATCGCGGACTCGCGAACACCCGCGAAATCGCGGACTCGCGAAATCACGGACTCGCGAAATCGCGGACTCGCGAACACTCCCGAAATCGCGGACTCGCGAACAGCAGCGAAATCGCGGACTCGCGAACACCAGCGAAATCGCGGACTCGCGAACACTCCCGAAATCGCGGACTCGCGAACACTCCCGAAATCGCGGACTCGCGAAATCGCGGACTCGGGAACACCAGCGAAATCGCGGACTCGCGGACACCCGCGAAATCGCGGAATCGCGAACACTCCCGAAATCGCGGACTCGCGAACACCCGCGAAATCGCGGACTCGCGAACACCCGCGAAATCGCGGACTCGCGAACACCCGCGAAATCGCGGACTCGCGAAATCGCGGACTCGCGAACACTCGCGAAATCGCGGACTCTCGAACAATCCCGAAATTGCGGACTCGCGAACACTCGCGAATTCGCGGACTCGCGAACACTCGCGAAATCGCGGACTCGCGAACACTCGCGAAATCGCGGACTCGCGAACACTCCCGAAATCGCGAACTCGCGCGGACTCGCGAACACTCCCGAAATAGCGGACTCGCGAACACCCGCGAAATCGCAGACTCGCGAACACCCGCGAAATCGCGGACTCGCGAAATCGCGGACTCGCGAACACTCGCGAAATCGCGGACTCTCGAACAATCCCGAAATTGCGGACTCGCGAACACCCGCGAAATAGCGGACTCGCGAAATCGCGAACACTCGCGAATTCGCGGACTCGCGAACACTCGCGAAATCGCGGACTCGCGAACACTCCCGAAATCGCGAACTCGCGAACACTCGCGAAATCGCGGACTCGCGAACACTCCCGAAATAGCGGACTCGCGAACACCCGCGAAATCGCAGACTCGCGAACACCCGCGAAATCGCGGACTCGCGAAATCGCGGACTCGCGAACACTCGCGAAATCGCGGATTCTCGAACAATCCCGAAATTGCGGACTCGCGAACACCCGCGAAATAGCGGACTCGCGAAATCGCGAACACTCCCGAAATCGCGGAGTCGCGAACACCCGCGAAATCGCGGACTCGCGAACACTCGCGAAATCGCGGACTCGCGAACACTCCCGAAATAGCGGACTCGCGAACACCCGCGAAATCGCAGACTCGCGAACACCCGCGAAATCGCGGACTCGCGAACACTCCCGAAATAGCGGACTCGCGAACACCCGCGAAATCGCAGACTCGCGAACACTCCAGAAATCGCGGACTCGCGAACACCCGCGAAATCGCGAACACCCGCGAAATCGCGGACTCGCGAACACTCCCGAAATAGCGGACTCGCGAACACCCGCGAAATCGCGGACTCACGAACACCCGCGAAATCGCGGACTCGCGAACACCCGCGAAATCGCGGACTCGCGAAATCACGGACTCGCGAAATCGCGGACTCGGGAACACCCGCGAAATCGCGGACTCGCGAACACCAGCGAAATCGCGGAATCGCGAACACTCCCGAAATCACGGACTCGCGAAATCGCGGACTCGCGAACACTCGCGAAATCGCGGACTCGCGAAATCACGGACTCGCGAAATCGCGGACTCGCGAACACTCCCGAAATCGCGGACTCGCGAACACCTGCGAAATCGCGAACACTCCCGAAATCGCGGAGTCGCGAACACCCGCGAAATCGCGGACTCGCGAACACTCCCGAAATCGCGGAGTCGCGAACACCCGCGAAATCGCGGACTCGCGAACACTCGCGAAATCGCGGACTCGCGAACTCTCCCGAAATCGCGGACTCGCGAAAACCCGCGAAATCGCGGACTCGCGAACACCCGCGAAATCGCGGACTCGCGAAATCGCGGACTCGCGAACACTCCCGAAATCGCGGACTCGCGGATACGCGAACACCCGCGAAATCGCGAAATCGCGGACTCGCAAAATCGCGGACTCGCGGACACTCGCGAAATCGCGGACTCGCGAACACCCGCGAAATCGCGGACTCGCGAACACTCGCGAAATCGCGGACTCGCGAAATCGCGGACTCGCTAACACTCCCGAAATAGCGGACTCGCGAACACCCGCGAAATCGAAGACTCGCGAACACCCTGGTGAAAACCCGCGAAATCGCGGACTCGCGAACACCCGCGAAATCGCGGACTCGCGAAATCACGGACTCGCGAAATCGCGGACTCGCGAACACTCCCGAAATCGCGGATTCTCGAACAATCCCGAAATTGCGGACTCGCGAACACCCGCGAAATAGCGGACTCGCGAAATCGCGAACACTCGCGAATTCGCGGACTCGCGAACACTCGCGAAATCGCGGACTCGCGAACACTCGCGAAATCGCGGACTCGCGAACACTCCCGAAATCGCGAACTCGCGAACACTCGCGAAATCGCGGACTCGCGAACACTCCCGAAATAGCGGACTCGCGAACACCCGCGAAATCGCAGACTCGCGAACACCCGCGAAATCGCGGACTCGCGAACACTCCCGAAATAGCGGACTCGCGAACACCCGCGAAATCACAGACTCGCGAACACTCCAGAAATCGCGGACTCGCGAACACCCGCGAAATCGCGAACACCCGCGAAATCGCGGACTCGCGAACACTCTCGAAATTGCGGACTCGCGAACACCCGCGAAATCGCGGACTCGCGAACACCCGCGAAATCGCGGACTCGCGAACACCCGCGAAATCGCGGACTCGCGAAATCACGGACTCGCGAAATCGCGGACTCGGGAACACCCGCGAAATCGCGGACTCGCGAAAACCAGCGAAATCGCGGAATCGCGAACACTCCCGAAATCACGGACTCGCGAAATCGCGGACTCGCGAACACTCGCGAAATCGCGGACTCGCGAAATCACGGACTCGCGAAATCGCGGACTCGCGAACACTCCCGAAATCGCGGACTCGCGAACACCTGCGAAATCGCGAACACTCCCGAAATCGCGGACTCGCGAACACCCGCGAAATCGCGGACTCGCGAACACTCGCGAAATCGCGGACTCGCCTACTCTCCCGAAATCGCGGACTCGCGAAAACCCGCGAAATCGCGGACTCGCGAACACCCGCGAAATCGCGGACTCGCGAAATCGCGGACTCGCGAACACTCCCGAAATCGCGGACTCGCGGATACGCGAACACCCGCGAAATCGCGAAATCGCGGACTCGCAAAATCGCGGACTCGCGGACACTCGCGAAATAGCGGACTCGCGAACACCCGCGAAATCGCAGACTCGCGAACACTCCAGAAATCGCGGACTCGCGAACACCCGCGAAATCGCGAACACCCGCGAAATCGCGGACTCGCGAACACTCCCGAAATAGCGGACTCGCGAACACCCGCGAAATCGCGGACTCACGAACACCCGCGAAATCGCGGACTCGCGAACACCCGCGAAATCGCGGACTCGCGAAATCACGGACTCGCGAAATCGCGGACTCGGGAACACCCGCGAAATCGCGGACTCGCGAACACCAGCGAAATCGGGGAATCGCGAACACTCCCGAAATCACGGACTCGCGAAATCGCGGACTCGCGAACACTCGCGAAATCGCGGACTCGCGAAATCACGGACTCGCGAAATCGCGGACTCGCGAACACTCCCGAAATCGCGGACTCGCGAACACCTGCGAAATCGCGAACACTCCCGAAATCGCGGAGTCGCGAACACCCGCGAAATCGCGGACTCGCGAACACTCCCGAAATCGCGGAGTCGCGAACACCCGCGAAATCGCGGACTCGCGAACACTCGCGAAATCGCGGACTCGCGAACTCTCCCGAAATCGCGGACTCGCGAAAACCCGCGAAATCGCGGACTCGCGAACACCCGCGAAATCGCGGACTCGCGAAATCGCGGACTCGCGAACACTCCCGAAATCGCGGACTCGCGGATACGCGAACACCCGCGAAATCGCGAAATCGCGGACTCGCAAAATCGCGGACTCGCGGACACTCGCGAAATCGCGGACTCGCGAACACCCGCGAAATCGCGGACTCGCGAACACTCGCGAAATCGCGGACTCGCGAAATCGCGGACTCGCTAACACTCCCGAAATAGCGGACTCGCGAACACCCGCGAAATCGAAGACTCGCGAACACCCTGGTGAAAACCCGCGAAATCGCGGACTCGCGAACACCCGCGAAATCGCGGACTCGCGAAATCACGGACTCGCGAAATCGGGGACTCGCGAACACTCCCGAAATCGCGGATTCTCGAACAATCCCGAAATTGCGGACTCGCGAACACCCGCGAAATAGCGGACTCGCGAAATCGCGAACACTCGCGAATTCGCGGACTCGCGAACACTCGCGAAATCGCGGACTCGCGAACACTCGCGAAATCGCGGACTCGCGAACACTCCCGAAATCGCGAACTCGCGAACACTCGCGAAATCGCGGACTCGCGAACACTCCCGAAATAGCGGACTCGCGAACACCCGCGAAATCGCAGACTCGCGAACACCCGCGAAATCGCGGACTCGCGAACACTCCCGAAATAGCGGACTCGCGAACACCCGCGAAATCACAGACTCGCGAACACTCCAGAAATCGCGGACTCGCGAACACCCGCGAAATCGCGAACACCCGCGAAATCGCGGACTCGCGAACACTCTCGAAATTGCGGACTCGCGAACACCCGCGAAATCGCGGACTCGCGAACACCCGCGAAATCGCGGACTCGCGAACACCCGCGAAATCGCGGACTCGCGAAATCACGGACTCGCGAAATCGCGGACTCGGGAACACCCGCGAAATCGCGGACTCGCGAAAACCAGCGAAATCGCGGAATCGCGAACACTCCCGAAATCACGGACTCGCGAAATCGCGGACTCGCGAACACTCGCGAAATCGCGGACTCGCGAAATCACGGACTCGCGAAATCGCGGACTCGCGAACACTCCCGAAATCGCGGACTCGCGAACACCTGCGAAATCGCGAACACTCCCGAAATCGCGGACTCGCGAACACCCGCGAAATCGCGGACTCGCGAACACTCGCGAAATCGCGGACTCGCCTACTCTCCCGAAATCGCGGACTCGCGAAAACCCGCGAAATCGCGGACTCGCGAACACCCGCGAAATCGCGGACTCGCGAAATCGCGGACTCGCGAACACTCCCGAAATCGCGGACTCGCGGATACGCGAACACCCGCGAAATCGCGAAATCGCGGACTCGCAAAATCGCGGACTCGCGGACACTCGCGAAATCGCGGACTCGCGAACACCCGCGAAATCGCGGACTCGCGAACACTCGCGAAATCGCGGACTCGCGAAATCGCGGACTCGCTAACACTCCCGAAATAGCGGACTCGCGAACACCCGCGAAATCGAAGACTCGCGAACACCCTGGTGAAAACCCGCGAAATCGCGGACTCGCGAACACCCGCGAAATCGCGGACTCGCGAAATCACGGACTCGCGAAATCGCGGACTCGCGAACACTCCCGAAATCGCGGACTCGCGAACAGCCGCGAAATCGCGGACTCGCGAACACCAGCGAAATCGCGGACTCGCGAACACTCCCGAAATCGCGGACTCGCGAACACTCCCGAAATCGCGGACTCGCGAACACCTGCGAAATCGCGAACACTCCCGAAATCGCGGACTCGCGAACACCCGCGAAATCGCGGACTCGCGAACACTCGCGAAATCGCGGACTCGCCTACTCTCCCGAAATCGCGGACTCGCGAAAACCCGCGAAATCGCGGACTCGCGAACACCCGCGAAATCGCGGACTCGCGAAATCGCGGACTCGCGAACACTCCCGAAATCGCGGACTCGCGGATACGCGAACACCCGCGAAATCGCGAAATCGCGGACTCGCAAAATCGCGGACTCGCGGACACTCGCGAAATCGCGGACTCGCGAACACCCGCGAAATCGCGGACTCGCGAACACTCGCGAAATCGCGGACTCGCGAAATCGCGGACTCGCTAACACTCCCGAAATAGCGGACTCGCGAACACCCGCGAAATCGAAGACTCGCGAACACCCTGGTGAAAACCCGCGAAATCGCGGACTCGCGAACACCCGCGAAATCGCGGACTCGCGAAATCACGGACTCGCGAAATCGCGGACTCGCGAACACTCCCGAAATCGCGGACTCGCGAACAGCCGCGAAATCGCGGACTCGCGAACACCAGCGAAATCGCGGACTCGCGAACACTCCCGAAATCGCGGACTCGCGAACACTCCCGAAATCGCGGACTCGCGAACACTCCCGAAATCGCGGACACTCCCGAAATCGCGGACTCGGGAACACCAGCGAAATCGCTGACTCGCGGACACCCGCGAAATCGCGGAATCGCGAACACTCCCGAAATCGCGGACTCGCGAACACCCGCGAAATCGCGGACTCGCGAACACCCGCGAAATCGCGGACTCGCGAACACCCGCGAAATCGCGGACTCGCGAAATCGCGGACTCGCGAACACTCGCGAAATCGCGGACTCTCGAACAATCCCGAAATTGCGGACTCGCGAACACTCGCGAATTCGCGGACTCGCGAACACTCGCGAAATCGCGGACTCGCGAACACTCGCGAAATCGCGGACTCGCGAACACTCCCGAAATCGCGAACTCGCGCGGACTCGCGAACACTCCCGAAATAGCGGACTCGCGAACACCCGCGAAATCGCAGACTCGCGAACACCCGCGAAATCGCGGACTCGCGAAATCGCGGACTCGCGAACACTCGCGAAATCGCGGACTCTCGAAATATCCCGAAATTGCGGACTCGCGAACACCCGCGAAATAGCGGACTCGCGAAATCGCGAACACTCGCGAATTCGCGGACTCGCGGACACTCGCGAAATCGCGGACTCGCGAACACCCGCGAAATCGCGGACTCGCGAACACTCGCGAAATCGCGGACTCGCGAAATCGCGGACTCGCTAACACTCCCGAAATAGCGGACTCGCGAACACCCGCGAAATCGAAGACTCGCGAACACCCTGGTGAAAACCCGCGAAATCGCGGACTCGCGAACACCCGCGAAATCGCGGACTCGCGAAATCACGGACTCGCGAAATCGCGGACTCGCGAACACTCCCGAAATCGCGGACTCGCGAACAGCCGCGAAATCGCGGACTCGCGAACACCAGCGAAATCGCGGACTCGCGAACACTCCCGAAATCGCGGACTCGCGAACACTCCCGAAATCGCGGACTCGCGAACACTCCCGAAATCGCGGACACTCCCGAAATCGCGGACTCGGGAACACCAGCGAAATCGCTGACTCGCGGACACCCGCGAAATCGCGGAATCGCGAACACTCCCGAAATCGCGGACTCGCGAACACCCGCGAAATCGCGGACTCGCGAACACCCGCGAAATCGCGGACTCGCGAACACCCGCGAAATCGCGGACTCGCGAAATCGCGGACTCGCGAACACTCGCGAAATCGCGGACTCTCGAACAATCCCGAAATTGCGGACTCGCGAACACTCGCGAATTCGCGGACTCGCGAACACTCGCGAAATCGCGGACTCGCGAACACTCGCGAAATCGCGGACTCGCGAACACTCCCGAAATCGCGAACTCGCGCGGACTCGCGAACACTCCCGAAATAGCGGACTCGCGAACACCCGCGAAATCGCAGACTCGCGAACACCCGCGAAATCGCGGACTCGCGAAATCGCGGACTCGCGAACACTCGCGAAATCGCGGACTCTCGAAATATCCCGAAATTGCGGACTCGCGAACACCCGCGAAATAGCGGACTCGCGAAATCGCGAACACTCGCGAATTCGCGGACTCGCGAACACTCGCGAAATCGCGGACTCGCGAACACTCCCGAAATCGCGAACTCGCGAACACTCGCGAAATCGCGGACTCGCGAACACTCCCGAAATAGCGGACTCGCGAACACCCGCGAAATCGCAGACTCGCGAACACCCGCGAAATCGCGGACTCGCGAAATCGCGGACTCGCGAACACTCGCGAAATCGCGGACTCTCGAAATATCCCGAAATTGCGGACTCGCGAACACCCGCGAAATAGCGGACTCGCGAAATCGCGAACACTCGCGAATTCGCGGACTCGCGAACACTCGCGAAATCGCGGACTCGCGAACACTCCCGAAATCGCGAACTCGCGAACACTCGCGAAATCGCGGACTCGCGAACACCCGCGAAATCGCGGACTCGCGAAATCACGGACTCGCGAAATCGCGGACTCGCGAACACTCCCGAAATCGCGGACTCGCGAACAGCCGCGAAATCGCGGACTCGCGAACACCAGCGAAATCGCGGACTCGCGAACACTCCCGAAATCGCGGACTCGCGAACACTCCCGAAATCGCGGACTCGCGAACACTCCCGAAATCGCGGACACTCCCGAAATCGCGGACTCGGGAACACCAGCGAAATCGCTGACTCGCGGACACCCGCGAAATCGCGGAATCGCGAACACTCCCGAAATCGCGGACTCGCGAACACCCGCGAAATCGCGGACTCGCGAACACCCGCGAAATCGCGGACTCGCGAACACCCGCGAAATCGCGGACTCGCGAAATCGCGGACTCGCGAACACTCGCGAAATCGCGGACTCTCGAACAATCCCGAAATTGCGGACTCGCGAACACTCGCGAATTCGCGGACTCGCGAACACTCGCGAAATCGCGGACTCGCGAACACTCGCGAAATCGCGGACTCGCGAACACTCCCGAAATCGCGAACTCGCGCGGACTCGCGAACACTCCCGAAATAGCGGACTCGCGAACACCCGCGAAATCGCAGACTCGCGAACACCCGCGAAATCGCGGACTCGCGAAATCGCGGACTCGCGAACACTCGCGAAATCGCGGACTCTCGAAATATCCCGAAATTGCGGACTCGCGAACACCCGCGAAATAGCGGACTCGCGAAATCGCGAACACTCGCGAATTCGCGGACTCGCGAACACTCGCGAAATCGCGGACTCGCGAACACTCCCGAAATCGCGAACTCGCGAACACTCGCGAAATCGCGGACTCGCGAACACTCCCGAAATAGCGGACTCGCGAACACCCGCGAAATCGCAGACTCGCGAACACCCGCGAAATCGCGGACTCGCGAAATCGCGGACTCGCGAACACTCGCGAAATCGCGGATTCTCGAACAATCCCGAAATTGCGGACTCGCGAACACCCGCGAAATAGCGGACTCGCGAAATCGCGAACACTCGCGAATTCGCGGACTCGCGAACACTCGCGAAATCGCGGACTCGCGAACACTCGCGAAATCGCGGACTCGCGAACACTCCCGAAATCGCGAACTCGCGAACACTCGCGAAATCGCGGACTCGCGAACACTCCCGAAATAGCGGACTCGCGAACACCCGCGAAATCGCAGACTCGCGAACACCCGCGAAATCGCGGACTCGCGAACACTCCCGAAATAGCGGACTCGCGAACACCCGCGAAATCGCAGACTCGCGAACACTCCAGAAATCGCGGACTCGCGAACACCCGCGAAATCGCGAACACCCGCGAAATCGCGGACTCGCGAACACTCCCGAAATTGCGGACTCGCGAACACCCGCGAAATCGCGGACTCGCGAACACCCGCGAAATCGCGGACTCGCGAACACCCGCGAAATCGCGGACTCGCGAAATCACGGACTCGCGAAATCGCGGACTCGCGAACACTCGCGAAATCGCGGACTCTCGAACAATCCCGAAATTGCGGACTCGCGAACACCCGCGAAATAGCGGACTCGCGAAATCGCGAACACTCGCGAATTCGCGGACTCGCGAACACTCGCGAAATCGCGGACTCGCGAACACTCGCGAAATCGCGGACTCGCGAACACTCCCGAAATCGCGAACTCGCGAACACTCGCGAAATCGCGGACTCGCGAACACTCCCGAAATAGCGGACTCGCGAACACCCGCGAAATCGCAGACTCGCGAACACCCGCGAAATCGCGGACTCGCGAAATCGCGGACTCGCGAACACTCGCGAAATCGCGGATTCTCGAACAATCCCGAAATTGCGGACTCGCGAACACCCGCGAAATAGCGGACTCGCGAAATCGCGAACACTCGCGAATTCGCGGACTCGCGAACACTCGCGAAATCGCGGACTCGCGAACACTCGCGAAATCGCGGACTCGCGAACACTCCCGAAATCGCGAACTCGCGAACACTCGCGAAATCGCGGACTCGCGAACACTCCCGAAATAGCGGACTCGCGAACACCCGCGAAATCGCAGACTCGCGAACACCCGCGAAATCGCGGACTCGCGAACACTCCCGAAATAGCGGACTCGAGAACACCCGCGAAATCGCAGACTCGCGAACACTCCCGAAATCGCGGACTCGCGAACACCCGCGAAATCGCGAACACCCGCGAAATCGCGGACTCGCGAACACTCCCGAAATTGCGGACTCGCGAACACCCGCGAAATCGCGGACTCGCGAACACCCGCGAAATCGCGGACTCGCGAACACCCGCGAAATCGCGGACTCGCGAAATCACGGACTCGCGAAATCGCGGACTCGGGAACACCCGCGAAATCGCGGACTCGCGAACACCAGCGAAATCGCGGAATCGCGAACACTCCCGAAATCACGGACTCGCGAAATCGCGGACTCGCGAACACTCGCGAAATCGCGGACTCGCGAAATCACGGACTCGCGAAATCGCGGACTCGCGAACACTCCCGAAATCGCGGACTCGCGAACACCTGCGAAATCGCGAACACTCCCGAAATCGCGGACTCGCGAACACCCGCGAAATCGCGGACTCACGAACACTCGCGAAATCGCGGACTCGCGAACTCTCCCGAAATCGCGGACTCGCGAAAACCCGCGAAATCGCGGACTCGCGAACACCCGCGAAATCGCGGACTCGCGAAATCGCGGACTCGCGAACACTCCCGAAATCGCGGACTCGCGGATACGCGAACACCCGCGAAATCGCGAAATCGCGGACTCGCAAAATCGCGGACTCGCGGACACTCGCGAAATCGCGGACTCGCGAACACCCGCGAAATCGCGGACTCGCGAACACTCGCGAAATCGCGGACTCGCGAAATCGCGGACTCGCTAACACTCCCGAAATAGCGGACTCGCGAACACCCGCGAAATCGAAGACTCGCGAACACCCTGGTGAAAACCCGCGAAATCGCGGACTCGCGAACACCCGCGAAATCGCGGACTCGCGAAATCACGGACTCGCGAAATCGCGGACTCGCGAACACTCCCGAAATCGCGGACTCGCGAACAGCCGCGAAATCGCGGACTCGCGAACACCAGCGAAATCGCGGACTCGCGAACACTCCCGAAATCGCGGACTCGCGAACACTCCCGAAATCGCGGACTCGCGAACACTCGCGAAATCGCGGACTCGCGAACACTCGCGAAATCGCGGACTCGCGAACACTCCCGAAATCGCGAACTCGCGAACACTCGCGAAATCGCGGACTCGCGAACACTCCCGAAATAGCGGACTCGCGAACACCCGCGAAATCGCAGACTCGCGAACACCCGCGAAATCGCGGACTCGCGAACACTCCCGAAATAGCGGACTCGCGAACACCCGCGAAATCGCAGACTCGCGAACACTCCAGAAATCGCGGACTCGCGAACACCCGCGAAATCGCGAACACCCGTGAAATCGCGGACTCGCGAACACTCCCGAAATTGCGGACTCGCGAACACCCGCGAAATCGCGGACTCGCGAACACCCGCGAAATCGCGGACTCGCGAACACCCGCGAAATCGCGGACTCGCGAAATCACGGACTCGCGAAATCGCGGACTCGGGAACACCCGCGAAATCGCGGACTCGCGAAATCACGGACTCGCGAAATCGCGGACTCGGGAACACCCGCGAAATCGCGGACTCGCGAACACCAGCGAAATCGCGGAATCGCGAATACTCCCGAAATCACGGACTCGCGAAATCGCGGACTCGCGAACACTCGCGAAATCGCGGACTCGCGAAATCACGGACTCGCGAAATCGCGGACTCGCGAACACTCCCGAAATCGCGGACTCGCGAACACCTGCGAAATCGCGAACACTCCCGAAATCGCGGACTCGCGAACACCCGCGAAATCGCGGACTCGCGAACACTCGCGAAATCGCGGACTCGCGAACTCTCCCGAAATCGCGGACTCGCGAAAACCCGCGAAATCGCGGACTCGCGAACACCCGCGAAATCGCGGACTCGCGAAATCGCGGACTCGCGAACACTCCCGAAATCGCGGACTCGCGGATACGCGAACACCCGCGAAATCGCGAAATCGCGGACTCGCAAAATCGCGGACTCGCGGACACTCGCGAAATCGCGGACTCGCGAACACCCGCGAAATCGCGGACTCGCGAACACTCGCGAAATCGCGGACTCGCGAAATCGCGGACTCGCTAACACTCCCGAAATAGCGGACTCGCGAACACCCGCGAAATCGAAGACTCGCGAACACCCTGGTGAAAACCCGCGAAATCGCGGACTCGCGAACACCCGCGAAATCGCGGACTCGCGAAATCACGGACTCGCGAAATCGCGGACTCGCGAACACTCCCGAAATCGCGGACTCGCGAACAGCCGCGAAATCGCGGACTCGCGAACACCAGCGAAATCGCGGACTCGCGAACACTCCCGAAATCGCGGACTCGCGAACACTCCCGAAATCGCGGACTCGCGAACACTCCCGAAATCGCGGACACTCCCGAAATCGCGAACTC
Organism: Conger conger; assembly: GCF_963514075.1. Lineage (NCBI taxonomy): Eukaryota > Metazoa > Chordata > Actinopteri > Anguilliformes > Congridae > Conger > Conger conger. The sequence continues at coordinate 369,694 of NC_083767.1, forward strand.
GGGAACACCAGCGAAATCGCGGACTCGCGGACACCCGCGAAATCGTGGAATCGCGAACACTCCCGAAATCGCGGACTCGCGAACACCCGCGAAATCGCGGACTCGCGAACACCCGCGAAATCGCGGACTCGCGAACACCCGCGAAATCGCGGACTCGCGAAATCGCGGACTCGCGAACACTCGCGAAATCGCGAACTCTCGAACAATCCCGAAATTGCGGACTCGCGAACACTCGCGAATTCGCGGACTCGCGAACACTCGCGAAATCGCGGACTCGCGAACACTCGCGAAATCGCGGACTCGCGAACACTCCCGAAATCGCGAACTCGCGCGGACTCGCGAACACTCCCGAAATAGCGGACTCGCGAACACCCGCGAAATCGCAGACTCGCGAACACCCGCGAAATCGCGGACTCGCGAAATCGCGGACTCGCGAACACTCGCGAAATCGCGGACTCTCGAACAATCCCGAAATTGCGGACTCGCGAACACCCGCGAAATAGCGGACTCGCGAAATCGCGAACACTCGCGAATTCGCGGACTCGCGAACACTCGCGAAATCGCGGACTCGCGAACACTCCCGAAATCGCGAACTCGCGAACACTCGCGAAATCGCGGACTCGCGAACACTCCCGAAATAGCGGACTCGCGAACACCCGCGAAATCGCAGACTCGCGAACACCCGCGAAATCGCGGACTCGCGAAATCGCGGACTCGCGAACACTCGCGAAATCGCGGATTCTCGAACAATCCCGAAATTGCGGACTCGCGAACACCCGCGAAATAGCGGACTCGCGAAATCGCGAACACTCGCGAATTCGCGGACTCGCGAACACTCGCGAAATCGCGGACTCGCGAACACTCGCGAAATCGCGGACTCGCGAACACTCCCGAAATCGCGAACTCGCGAACACTCGCGAAATCGCGGACTCGCGAACACTCCCGAAATAGCGGACTCGCGAACACCCGCGAAATCGCAGACTCGCGAACACCCGCGAAATCGCGGACTCGCGAACACTCCCGAAATAGCGGACTCGCGAACACCCGCGAAATCGCAGACTCGCGAACACTCCAGAAATCGCGGACTCGCGAACACCCGCGAAATCGCGAACACCCGCGAAATCGCGGACTCGCGAACACTCCCGAAATTGCGGACTCGCGAACACCCGCGAAATCGCGGACTCGCGAACACCCGCGAAATCGCGGACTCGCGAACACCCGCGAAATCGCGGACTCGCGAAATCACGGACTCGCGAAATCGCGGACTCGGGAACACCCGCGAAATCGCGGACTCGCGAAATCACGGACTCGCGAAATCGCGGACTCGGGAACACCCGCGAAATCGCGGACTCGCGAACACCAGCGAAATCGCGGAATCGCGAACACTCCCGAAATCACGGACTCGCGAAATCGCGGACTCGCGAACACTCGCGAAATCGCGGACTCGCGAAATCACGGACTCGCGAAATCGCGGACTCGCGAACACTCCCGAAATCGCGGACTCGCGAACACCTGCGAAATCGCGAACACTCCCGAAATCGCGGACTCGCGAACACCCGCGAAATCGCGGACTCGCGAACACTCGCGAAATCGCGGACTCGCGAACTCTCCCGAAATCGCGGACTCGCGAAAACCCGCGAAATCGCGGACTCGCGAACACCCGCGAAATCGCGGACTCGCGAAATCGCGGACTCGCTAACACTCCCGAAATAGCGGACTCGCGAACACCCGCGAAATCGAAGACTCGCGAACACCCTGGTGAAAACCCGCGAAATCGCGGACTCGCGAACACCCGCGAAATCGCGGACTCGCGAAATCACGGACTCGCGAAATCGCGGACTCGCGAACACTCCCGAAATCGCGGACTCGCGAACAGCAGCGAAATCGCGGACTCGCGAACACCAGCGAAATCGCGGACTCGCGAACACTCCCGAAATCGCGGACTCGCGAACACTCCCGAAATCGCGGACTCGCGAAATCGCGGACTCGGGAACACCAGCGAAATCGCGGACTCGCGGACACCCGCGAAATCGCGGAATCGCGAACACTCCCGAAATCGCGGACTCGCGAACACCCGCGAAATCGCGGACTCGCGAACACCCGCGAAATCGCGGACTCGCGAACACCCGCGAAATCGCGGACTCGCGAAATCGCGGACTCGCGAACACTCGCGAAATCGCGGACTCTCGAACAATCCCGAAATTGCGGACTCGCGAACACTCGCGAATTCGCGGACTCGCGAACACTCGCGAAATCGCGGACTCGCGAACACTCGCGAAATCGCGGACTCGCGAACACTCCCGAAATCGCGAACTCGCGCGGACTCGCGAACACTCCCGAAATAGCGGACTCGCGAACACCCGCGAAATCGCAGACTCGCGAACACCCGCGAAATCGCGGACTCGCGAAATCGCGGACTCGCGAACACTCGCGAAATCGCGGACTCTCGAACAATCCCGAAATTGCGGACTCGCGAACACCCGCGAAATAGCGGACTCGCGAAATCGCGAACACTCGCGAATTCGCGGACTCGCGAACACTCGCGAAATCGCGGACTCGCGAACACTCCCGAAATCGCGAACTCGCGAACACTCGCGAAATCGCGGACTCGCGAACACTCCCGAAATAGCGGACTCGCGAACACCCGCGAAATCGCAGACTCGCGAACACCCGCGAAATCGCGGACTCGCGAAATCGCGGACTCGCGAACACTCGCGAAATCGCGGATTCTCGAACAATCCCGAAATTGCGGACTCGCGAACACCCGCGAAATAGCGGACTCGCGAAATCGCGAACACTCCCGAAATCGCGGAGTCGCGAACACCCGCGAAATCGCGGACTCGCGAACACTCGCGAAATCGCGGACTCGCGAACACTCCCGAAATAGCGGACTCGCGAACACCCGCGAAATCGCAGACTCGCGAACACCCGCGAAATCGCGGACTCGCGAACACTCCCGAAATAGCGGACTCGCGAACACCCGCGAAATCGCAGACTCGCGAACACTCCAGAAATCGCGGACTCGCGAACACCCGCGAAATCGCGAACACCCGCGAAATCGCGGACTCGCGAACACTCCCGAAATAGCGGACTCGCGAACACCCGCGAAATCGCGGACTCACGAACACCCGCGAAATCGCGGACTCGCGAACACCCGCGAAATCGCGGACTCGCGAAATCACGGACTCGCGAAATCGCGGACTCGGGAACACCCGCGAAATCGCGGACTCGCGAACACCAGCGAAATCGCGGAATCGCGAACACTCCCGAAATCACGGACTCGCGAAATCGCGGACTCGCGAACACTCGCGAAATCGCGGACTCGCGAAATCACGGACTCGCGAAATCGCGGACTCGCGAACACTCCCGAAATCGCGGACTCGCGAACACCTGCGAAATCGCGAACACTCCCGAAATCGCGGAGTCGCGAACACCCGCGAAATCGCGGACTCGCGAACACTCCCGAAATCGCGGAGTCGCGAACACCCGCGAAATCGCGGACTCGCGAACACTCGCGAAATCGCGGACTCGCGAACTCTCCCGAAATCGCGGACTCGCGAAAACCCGCGAAATCGCGGACTCGCGAACACCCGCGAAATCGCGGACTCGCGAAATCGCGGACTCGCGAACACTCCCGAAATCGCGGACTCGCGGATACGCGAACACCCGCGAAATCGCGAAATCGCGGACTCGCAAAATCGCGGACTCGCGGACACTCGCGAAATCGCGGACTCGCGAACACCCGCGAAATCGCGGACTCGCGAACACTCGCGAAATCGCGGACTCGCGAAATCGCGGACTCGCTAACACTCCCGAAATAGCGGACTCGCGAACACCCGCGAAATCGAAGACTCGCGAACACCCTGGTGAAAACCCGCGAAATCGCGGACTCGCGAACACCCGCGAAATCGCGGACTCGCGAAATCACGGACTCGCGAAATCGCGGACTCGCGAACACTCCCGAAATCGCGGATTCTCGAACAATCCCGAAATTGCGGACTCGCGAACACCCGCGAAATAGCGGACTCGCGAAATCGCGAACACTCGCGAATTCGCGGACTCGCGAACACTCGCGAAATCGCGGACTCGCGAACACTCGCGAAATCGCGGACTCGCGAACACTCCCGAAATCGCGAACTCGCGAACACTCGCGAAATCGCGGACTCGCGAACACTCCCGAAATAGCGGACTCGCGAACACCCGCGAAATCGCAGACTCGCGAACACCCGCGAAATCGCGGACTCGCGAACACTCCCGAAATAGCGGACTCGCGAACACCCGCGAAATCACAGACTCGCGAACACTCCAGAAATCGCGGACTCGCGAACACCCGCGAAATCGCGAACACCCGCGAAATCGCGGACTCGCGAACACTCTCGAAATTGCGGACTCGCGAACACCCGCGAAATCGCGGACTCGCGAACACCCGCGAAATCGCGGACTCGCGAACACCCTGGTGAAAACCCGCGAAATCGCGGACTCGCGAACACCCGCGAAATCGCGGACTCGCGAAATCACGGACTCGCGAAATCGCGGACTCGCGAACACTCCCGAAATCGCGGACTCGCGAACACCTGCGAAATCGCGAACACTCCCGAAATCGCGGAGTCGCGAACACCCGCGAAATCGCGGACTCGCGAACACTCCCGAAATCGCGGAGTCGCGAACACCCGCGAAATCGCGGACTCGCGAACACCCGCGAAATCGCGAACACCCGCGAAATCGCGGACTCGCGAACACTCTCGAAATTGCGGACTCGCGAACACCCGCGAAATCGCGGACTCGCGAACACTCCCGAAATCGCGGACTCGCGAACACTCCCGAAATCGCGGACACTCCCGAAATCGCGGACTCGGGAACACCAGCGAAATCGCGGACTCGCGGACACCCGCGAAATCGCGGAATCGCGAACACTCCCGAAATCGCGGACTCGCGAACACCCGCGAAATCGCGGACTCGCGAACACCCGCGAAATCGCGGACTCGCGAACACCCGCGAAATCGCGGACTCGCGAAATCGCGGACTCGCGAACACTCGCGAAATCGCGGACTCTCGAACAATCCCGAAATTGCGGACTCGCGAACACTCGCGAATTCGCGGACTCGCGAACACTCGCGAAATCGCGGACTCGCGAACACTCGCGAAATCGCGGACTCGCGAACACTCCCGAAATCGCGAACTCGAGCGGGCTCGCGAACACTCCCGAAATAGCGGACTCGCGAACACCCGCGAAATCGCAGACTCGCGAACACCCGCGAAATCGCGGACTCGCGAAATCGCGGACTCGCGAACACTCGCGAAATCGCGGACTCTCGAAATATCCCGAAATTGCGGACTCGCGAACACCCGCGAAATAGCGGACTCGCGAAATCGCGAACACTCGCGAATTCGCGGACTCGCGAACACTCGCGAAATCGCAGACTCGCGAACACTCCCGAAATCGCGAACTCGCGAACACTCGCGAAATCGCGGACTCGCGAACACTCCCGAAATAGCGGACTCGCGAACACCCGCGAAATCGCAGACTCGCGAACACCCGCGAAATCGCGGACTCGCGAAATCGCGGACTCGCGAACACTCGCGAAATCGCGGATTCTCGAACAATCCCGAAATTGCGGACTCGCGAACACCCGCGAAATAGCGGACTCGCGAAATCGCGAACACTCGCGAATTCGCGGACTCGCGAACACTCGCGAAATCGCGGACTCGCGAACACTCGCGAAATCGCGGACTCGCGAACACTCCCGAAATCGCGAACTCGCGAACACTCGCGAAATCGCGGACTCGCGAACACTCCCGAAATAGCGGACTCGCGAACACCCGCGAAATCGCAGACTCGCGAACACCCGCGAAATCGCGGACTCGCGAACACTCCCGAAATAGCGGACTCGCGAACACCCGCGAAATCGCAGACTCGCGAACACTCCAGAAATCGCGGACTCGCGAACACCCGCGAAATCGCGAACACCCGCGAAATCGCGGACTCGCGAACACTCCCGAAATTGCGGACTCGCGAACACCCGCGAAATCGCGGACTCGCGAACACCCGCGAAATCGCGGACTCGCGAACACCCGCGAAATCGCGGACTCGCGAAATCACGGACTCGCGAAATCGCGGACTCGCGAACACTCGCGAAATCGCGGACTCTCGAACAATCCCGAAATTGCGGACTCGCGAACACCCGCGAAATAGCGGACTCGCGAAATCGCGAACACTCGCGAATTCGCGGACTCGCGAACACTCGCGAAATCGCGGACTCGCGAACACTCGCGAAATCGCGGACTCGCGAACACTCCCGAAATCGCGAACTCGCGAACACTCGCGAAATCGCGGACTCGCGAACACTCCCGAAATAGCGGACTCGCGAACACCCGCGAAATCGCAGACTCGCGAACACCCGCGAAATCGCGGACTCGCGAAATCGCGGACTCGCGAACACTCGCGAAATCGCGGATTCTCGAACAATCCCGAAATTGCGGACTCGCGAACACCCGCGAAATAGCGGACTCGCGAAATCGCGAACACTCGCGAATTCGCGGACTCGCGAACACTCGCGAAATCGCGGACTCGCGAACACTCGCGAAATCGCGGACTCGCGAACACTCCCGAAATCGCGAACTCGCGAACACTCGCGAAATCGCGGACTCGCGAACACTCCCGAAATAGCGGACTCGCGAACACCCGCGAAATCGCAGACTCGCGAACACCCGCGAAATCGCGGACTCGCGAACACTCCCGAAATAGCGGACTCGAGAACACCCGCGAAATCGCAGACTCGCGAACACTCCCGAAATCGCGGACTCGCGAACACCCGCGAAATCGCGAACACCCGCGAAATCGCGGACTCGCGAACACTCCCGAAATTGCGGACTCGCGAACACCCGCGAAATCGCGGACTCGCGAACACCCGCGAAATCGCGGACTCGCGAACACCCGCGAAATCGCGGACTCGCGAAATCACGGACTCGCGAAATCGCGGACTCGGGAACACCCGCGAAATCGCGGACTCGCGAACACCAGCGAAATCGCGGAATCGCGAACACTCCCGAAATCACGGACTCGCGAAATCGCGGACTCGCGAACACTCGCGAAATCGCGGACTCGCGAAATCACGGACTCGCGAAATCGCGGACTCGCGAACACTCCCGAAATCGCGGACTCGCGAACACCTGCGAAATCGCGAACACTCCCGAAATCGCGGACTCGCGAACACCCGCGAAATCGCGGACTCACGAACACTCGCGAAATCGCGGACTCGCGAACTCTCCCGAAATCGCGGACTCGCGAAAACCCGCGAAATCGCGGACTCGCGAACACCCGCGAAATCGCGGACTCGCGAAATCGCGGACTCGCGAACACTCCCGAAATCGCGGACTCGCGGATACGCGAACACCCGCGAAATCGCGAAATCGCGGACTCGCAAAATCGCGGACTCGCGGACACTCGCGAAATCGCGGACTCGCGAACACCCGCGAAATCGCGGACTCGCGAACACTCGCGAAATCGCGGACTCGCGAAATCGCGGACTCGCTAACACTCCCGAAATAGCGGACTCGCGAACACCCGCGAAATCGAAGACTCGCGAACACCCTGGTGAAAACCCGCGAAATCGCGGACTCGCGAACACCCGCGAAATCGCGGACTCGCGAAATCACGGACTCGCGAAATCGCGGACTCGCGAACACTCCCGAAATCGCGGACTCGCGAACAGCCGCGAAATCGCGGACTCGCGAACACCAGCGAAATCGCGGACTCGCGAACACTCCCGAAATCGCGGACTCGCGAACACTCCCGAAATCGCGGACTCGCGAACACTCGCGAAATCGCGGACTCGCGAACACTCGCGAAATCGCGGACTCGCGAACACTCCCGAAATCGCGAACTCGCGAACACTCGCGAAATCGCGGACTCGCGAACACTCCCGAAATAGCGGACTCGCGAACACCCGCGAAATCGCAGACTCGCGAACACCCGCGAAATCGCGGACTCGCGAACACTCCCGAAATAGCGGACTCGCGAACACCCGCGAAATCGCAGACTCGCGAACACTCCAGAAATCGCGGACTCGCGAACACCCGCGAAATCGCGAACACCCGTGAAATCGCGGACTCGCGAACACTCCCGAAATTGCGGACTCGCGAACACCCGCGAAATCGCGGACTCGCGAACACCCGCGAAATCGCGGACTCGCGAACACCCGCGAAATCGCGGACTCGCGAAATCACGGACTCGCGAAATCGCGGACTCGGGAACACCCGCGAAATCGCGGACTCGCGAAATCACGGACTCGCGAAATCGCGGACTCGGGAACACCCGCGAAATCGCGGACTCGCGAACACCAGCGAAATCGCGGACTCGCGAACACCAGCGAAATCGCGGAATCGCGAACACTCCCGAAATCACGGACTCGCGAAATCGCGGACTCGCGAACACTCGCGAAATCGCGGACTCGCGAAATCACGGACTCGCGAAATCGCGGACTCGCGAACACTCCCGAAATCGCGGACTCGCGAACACCTGCGAAATCGCGAACACTCCCGAAATCGCGGACTCGCGAACACCCGCGAAATCGCGGACTCGCGAACACTCGCGAAATCGCGGACTCGCGAACTCTCCCGAAATCGCGGACTCGCGAAAACCCGCGAAATCGCGGACTCGCGAACACCCGCGAAATCGCGGACTCGCGAAATCGCGGACTCGCGAACACTCCCGAAATCGCGGACTCGCGGATACGCGAACACCCGCGAAATCGCGAAATCGCGGACTCGCAAAATCGCGGACTCGCGGACACTCGCGAAATCGCGGACTCGCGAACACCCGCGAAATCGCGGACTCGCGAACACTCGCGAAATCGCGGACTCGCGAAATCGCGGACTCGCTAACACTCCCGAAATAGCGGACTCGCGAACACCCGCGAAATCGAAGACTCGCGAACACCCTGGTGAAAACCCGCGAAATCGCGGACTCGCGAACACCCGCGAAATCGCGGACTCGCGAAATCACGGACTCGCGAAATCGCGGACTCGCGAACACTCCCGAAATCGCGGACTCGCGAACAGCCGCGAAATCGCGGACTCGCGAACACCAGCGAAATCGCGGACTCGCGAACACTCCCGAAATCGCGGACTCGCGAACACTCCCGAAATCGCGGACTCGCGAACACTCCCGAAATCGCGGACACTCCCGAAATCGCGAACTCGGGAACACCAGCGAAATCGCGGACTCGCGGACACCCGCGAAATCGTGGAATCGCGAACACTCCCGAAATCGCGGACTCGCGAACACCCGCGAAATCGCGGACTCGCGAACACCCGCGAAATCGCGGACTCGCGAACACCCGCGAAATCGCGGACTCGCGAAATCGCGGACTCGCGAACACTCGCGAAATCGCGGACTCTCGAACAATCCCGAAATTGCGGACTCGCGAACACTCGCGAATTCGCGGACTCGCGAACACTCGCGAAATCGCGGACTCGCGAACACTCGCGAAATCGCGGACTCGCGAACACTCCCGAAATCGCGAACTCGCGCGGACTCGCGAACACTCCCGAAATAGCGGACTCGCGAACACCCGCGAAATCGCAGACTCGCGAACACCCGCGAAATCGCGGACTCGCGAAATCGCGGACTCGCGAACACTCGCGAAATCGCGGACTCTCGAACAATCCCGAAATTGCGGACTCGCGAACACCCGCGAAATAGCGGACTCGCGAAATCGCGAACACTCGCGAATTCGCGGACTCGCGAACACTCGCGAAATCGCGGACTCGCGAACACTCCCGAAATCGCGAACTCGCGAACACTCGCGAAATCGCGGACTCGCGAACACTCCCGAAATAGCGGACTCGCGAACACCCGCGAAATCGCAGACTCGCGAACACCCGCGAAATCGCGGACTCGCGAAATCGCGGACTCGCGAACACTCGCGAAATCGCGGATTCTCGAACAATCCCGAAATTGCGGACTCGCGAACACCCGCGAAATAGCGGACTCGCGAAATCGCGAACACTCGCGAATTCGCGGACTCGCGAACACTCGCGAAATCGCGGACTCGCGAACACTCGCGAAATCGCGGACTCGCGAACACTCCCGAAATCGCGAACTCGCGAACACTCGCGAAATCGCGGACTCGCGAACACTCCCGAAATAGCGGACTCGCGAACACCCGCGAAATCGCAGACTCGCGAACACCCGCGAAATCGCGGACTCGCGAACACTCCCGAAATAGCGGACTCGCGAACACCCGCGAAATCGCAGACTCGCGAACACTCCAGAAATCGCGGACTCGCGAACACCCGCGAAATCGCGAACACCCGCGAAATCGCGGACTCGCGAACACTCCCGAAATTGCGGACTCGCGAACACCCGCGAAATCGCGGACTCGCGAACACCCGCGAAATCGCGGACTCGCGAACACCCGCGAAATCGCGGACTCGCGAAATCACGGACTCGCGAAATCGCGGACTCGGGAACACCCGCGAAATCGCGGACTCGCGAAATCACGGACTCGCGAAATCGCGGACTCGGGAACACCCGCGAAATCGCGGACTCGCGAACACCAGCGAAATCGCGGAATCGCGAACACTCCCGAAATCACGGACTCGCGAAATCGCGGACTCGCGAACACTCGCGAAATCGCGGACTCGCGAAATCACGGACTCGCGAAATCGCGGACTCGCGAACACTCCCGAAATCGCGGACTCGCGAACACCTGCGAAATCGCGAACACTCCCGAAATCGCGGACTCGCGAACACCCGCGAAATCGCGGACTCGCGAACACTCGCGAAATCGCGGACTCGCGAACTCTCCCGAAATCGCGGACTCGCGAAAACCCGCGAAATCGCGGACTCGCGAACACCCGCGAAATCGCGGACTCGCGAAATCGCGGACTCGCTAACACTCCCGAAATAGCGGACTCGCGAACACCCGCGAAATCGAAGACTCGCGAACACCCTGGTGAAAACCCGCGAAATCGCGGACTCGCGAACACCCGCGAAATCGCGGACTCGCGAAATCACGGACTCGCGAAATCGCGGACTCGCGAACACTCCCGAAATCGCGGACTCGCGAACAGCAGCGAAATCGCGGACTCGCGAACACCAGCGAAATCGCGGACTCGCGAACACTCCCGAAATCGCGGACTCGCGAACACTCCCGAAATCGCGGACTCGCGAAATCGCGGACTCGGGAACACCAGCGAAATCGCGGACTCGCGGACACCCGCGAAATCGCGGAATCGCGAACACTCCCGAAATCGCGGACTCGCGAACACCCGCGAAATCGCGGACTCGCGAACACCCGCGAAATCGCGGACTCGCGAACACCCGCGAAATCGCGGACTCGCGAAATCGCGGACTCGCGAACACTCGCGAAATCGCGGACTCTCGAACAATCCCGAAATTGCGGACTCGCGAACACTCGCGAATTCGCGGACTCGCGAACACTCGCGAAATCGCGGACTCGCGAACACTCGCGAAATCGCGGACTCGCGAACACTCCCGAAATCGCGAACTCGCGCGGACTCGCGAACACTCCCGAAATAGCGGACTCGCGAACACCCGCGAAATCGCAGACTCGCGAACACCCGCGAAATCGCGGACTCGCGAAATCGCGGACTCGCGAACACTCGCGAAATCGCGGACTCTCGAACAATCCCGAAATTGCGGACTCGCGAACACCCGCGAAATAGCGGACTCGCGAAATCGCGAACACTCGCGAATTCGCGGACTCGCGAACACTCGCGAAATCGCGGACTCGCGAACACTCCCGAAATCGCGAACTCGCGAACACTCGCGAAATCGCGGACTCGCGAACACTCCCGAAATAGCGGACTCGCGAACACCCGCGAAATCGCAGACTCGCGAACACCCGCGAAATCGCGGACTCGCGAAATCGCGGACTCGCGAACACTCGCGAAATCGCGGATTCTCGAACAATCCCGAAATTGCGGACTCGCGAACACCCGCGAAATAGCGGACTCGCGAAATCGCGAACACTCCCGAAATCGCGGAGTCGCGAACACCCGCGAAATCGCGGACTCGCGAACACTCGCGAAATCGCGGACTCGCGAACACTCCCGAAATAGCGGACTCGCGAACACCCGCGAAATCGCAGACTCGCGAACACCCGCGAAATCGCGGACTCGCGAACACTCCCGAAATAGCGGACTCGCGAACACCCGCGAAATCGCAGACTCGCGAACACTCCAGAAATCGCGGACTCGCGAACACCCGCGAAATCGCGAACACCCGCGAAATCGCGGACTCGCGAACACTCCCGAAATAGCGGACTCGCGAACACCCGCGAAATCGCGGACTCACGAACACCCGCGAAATCGCGGACTCGCGAACACCCGCGAAATCGCGGACTCGCGAAATCACGGACTCGCGAAATCGCGGACTCGGGAACACCCGCGAAATCGCGGACTCGCGAACACCAGCGAAATCGCGGAATCGCGAACACTCCCGAAATCACGGACTCGCGAAATCGCGGACTCGCGAACACTCGCGAAATCGCGGACTCGCGAAATCACGGACTCGCGAAATCGCGGACTCGCGAACACTCCCGAAATCGCGGACTCGCGAACACCTGCGAAATCGCGAACACTCCCGAAATCGCGGAGTCGCGAACACCCGCGAAATCGCGGACTCGCGAACACTCCCGAAATCGCGGAGTCGCGAACACCCGCGAAATCGCGGACTCGCGAACACTCGCGAAATCGCGGACTCGCGAACTCTCCCGAAATCGCGGACTCGCGAAAACCCGCGAAATCGCGGACTCGCGAACACCCGCGAAATCGCGGACTCGCGAAATCGCGGACTCGCGAACACTCCCGAAATCGCGGACTCGCGGATACGCGAACACCCGCGAAATCGCGAAATCGCGGACTCGCAAAATCGCGGACTCGCGGACACTCGCGAAATCGCGGACTCGCGAACACCCGCGAAATCGCGGACTCGCGAACACTCGCGAAATCGCGGACTCGCGAAATCGCGGACTCGCTAACACTCCCGAAATAGCGGACTCGCGAACACCCGCGAAATCGAAGACTCGCGAACACCCTGGTGAAAACCCGCGAAATCGCGGACTCGCGAACACCCGCGAAATCGCGGACTCGCGAAATCACGGACTCGCGAAATCGCGGACTCGCGAACACTCCCGAAATCGCGGATTCTCGAACAATCCCGAAATTGCGGACTCGCGAACACCCGCGAAATAGCGGACTCGCGAAATCGCGAACACTCGCGAATTCGCGGACTCGCGAACACTCGCGAAATCGCGGACTCGCGAACACTCGCGAAATCGCGGACTCGCGAACACTCCCGAAATCGCGAACTCGCGAACACTCGCGAAATCGCGGACTCGCGAACACTCCCGAAATAGCGGACTCGCGAACACCCGCGAAATCGCAGACTCGCGAACACCCGCGAAATCGCGGACTCGCGAACACTCCCGAAATAGCGGACTCGCGAACACCCGCGAAATCACAGACTCGCGAACACTCCAGAAATCGCGGACTCGCGAACACCCGCGAAATCGCGAACACCCGCGAAATCGCGGACTCGCGAACACTCTCGAAATTGCGGACTCGCGAACACCCGCGAAATCGCGGACTCGCGAACACCCGCGAAATCGCGGACTCGCGAACACCCGCGAAATCGCGGACTCGCGAAATCACGGACTCGCGAAATCGCGGACTCGGGAACACCCGCGAAATCGCGGACTCGCGAAAACCAGCGAAATCGCGGAATCGCGAACACTCCCGAAATCACGGACTCGCGAAATCGCGGACTCGCGAACACTCGCGAAATCGCGGACTCGCGAAATCACGGACTCGCGAAATCGCGGACTCGCGAACACTCCCGAAATCGCGGACTCGCGAACACCTGCGAAATCGCGAACACTCCCGAAATCGCGGACTCGCGAACACCCGCGAAATCGCGGACTCGCGAACACTCGCGAAATCGCGGACTCGCCTACTCTCCCGAAATCGCGGACTCGCGAAAACCCGCGAAATCGCGGACTCGCGAACACCCGCGAAATCGCGGACTCGCGAAATCGCGGACTCGCGAACACTCCCGAAATCGCGGACTCGCGGATACGCGAACACCCGCGAAATCGCGAAATCGCGGACTCGCAAAATCGCGGACTCGCGGACACTCGCGAAATAGCGGACTCGCGAACACCCGCGAAATCGCAGACTCGCGAACACTCCAGAAATCGCGGACTCGCGAACACCCGCGAAATCGCGAACACCCGCGAAATCGCGGACTCGCGAACACTCCCGAAATAGCGGACTCGCGAACACCCGCGAAATCGCGGACTCACGAACACCCGCGAAATCGCGGACTCGCGAACACCCGCGAAATCGCGGACTCGCGAAATCACGGACTCGCGAAATCGCGGACTCGGGAACACCCGCGAAATCGCGGACTCGCGAACACCAGCGAAATCGGGGAATCGCGAACACTCCCGAAATCACGGACTCGCGAAATCGCGGACTCGCGAACACTCGCGAAATCGCGGACTCGCGAAATCACGGACTCGCGAAATCGCGGACTCGCGAACACTCCCGAAATCGCGGACTCGCGAACACCTGCGAAATCGCGAACACTCCCGAAATCGCGGAGTCGCGAACACCCGCGAAATCGCGGACTCGCGAACACTCCCGAAATCGCGGAGTCGCGAACACCCGCGAAATCGCGGACTCGCGAACACTCGCGAAATCGCGGACTCGCGAACTCTCCCGAAATCGCGGACTCGCGAAAACCCGCGAAATCGCGGACTCGCGAACACCCGCGAAATCGCGGACTCGCGAAATCGCGGACTCGCGAACACTCCCGAAATCGCGGACTCGCGGATACGCGAACACCCGCGAAATCGCGAAATCGCGGACTCGCAAAATCGCGGACTCGCGGACACTCGCGAAATCGCGGACTCGCGAACACCCGCGAAATCGCGGACTCGCGAACACTCGCGAAATCGCGGACTCGCGAAATCGCGGACTCGCTAACACTCCCGAAATAGCGGACTCGCGAACACCCGCGAAATCGAAGACTCGCGAACACCCTGGTGAAAACCCGCGAAATCGCGGACTCGCGAACACCCGCGAAATCGCGGACTCGCGAAATCACGGACTCGCGAAATCGCGGACTCGCGAACACTCCCGAAATCGCGGATTCTCGAACAATCCCGAAATTGCGGACTCGCGAACACCCGCGAAATAGCGGACTCGCGAAATCGCGAACACTCGCGAATTCGCGGACTCGCGAACACTCGCGAAATCGCGGACTCGCGAACACTCGCGAAATCGCGGACTCGCGAACACTCCCGAAATCGCGAACTCGCGAACACTCGCGAAATCGCGGACTCGCGAACACTCCCGAAATAGCGGACTCGCGAACACCCGCGAAATCGCAGACTCGCGAACACCCGCGAAATCGCGGACTCGCGAACACTCCCGAAATAGCGGACTCGCGAACACCCGCGAAATCACAGACTCGCGAACACTCCAGAAATCGCGGACTCGCGAACACCCGCGAAATCGCGAACACCCGCGAAATCGCGGACTCGCGAACACTCTCGAAATTGCGGACTCGCGAACACCCGCGAAATCGCGGACTCGCGAACACCCGCGAAATCGCGGACTCGCGAACACCCGCGAAATCGCGGACTCGCGAAATCACGGACTCGCGAAATCGCGGACTCGGGAACACCCGCGAAATCGCGGACTCGCGAAAACCAGCGAAATCGCGGAATCGCGAACACTCCCGAAATCACGGACTCGCGAAATCGCGGACTCGCGAACACTCGCGAAATCGCGGACTCGCGAAATCACGGACTCGCGAAATCGCGGACTCGCGAACACTCCCGAAATCGCGGACTCGCGAACACCTGCGAAATCGCGAACACTCCCGAAATCGCGGACTCGCGAACACCCGCGAAATCGCGGACTCGCGAACACTCGCGAAATCGCGGACTCGCCTACTCTCCCGAAATCGCGGACTCGCGAAAACCCGCGAAATCGCGGACTCGCGAACACCCGCGAAATCGCGGACTCGCGAAATCGCGGACTCGCGAACACTCCCGAAATCGCGGACTCGCGGATACGCGAACACCCGCGAAATCGCGAAATCGCGGACTCGCAAAATCGCGGACTCGCGGACACTCGCGAAATCGCGGACTCGCGAACACCCGCGAAATCGCGGACTCGCGAACACTCGCGAAATCGCGGACTCGCGAAATCGCGGACTCGCTAACACTCCCGAAATAGCGGACTCGCGAACACCCGCGAAATCGAAGACTCGCGAACACCCTGGTGAAAACCCGCGAAATCGCGGACTCGCGAACACCCGCGAAATCGCGGACTCGCGAAATCACGGACTCGCGAAATCGCGGACTCGCGAACACTCCCGAAATCGCGGACTCGCGAACAGCCGCGAAATCGCGGACTCGCGAACACCAGCGAAATCGCGGACTCGCGAACACTCCCGAAATCGCGGACTCGCGAACACTCCCGAAATCGCGGACTCGCGAACACCTGCGAAATCGCGAACACTCCCGAAATCGCGGACTCGCGAACACCCGCGAAATCGCGGACTCGCGAACACTCGCGAAATCGCGGACTCGCCTACTCTCCCGAAATCGCGGACTCGCGAAAACCCGCGAAATCGCGGACTCGCGAACACCCGCGAAATCGCGGACTCGCGAAATCGCGGACTCGCGAACACTCCCGAAATCGCGGACTCGCGGATACGCGAACACCCGCGAAATCGCGAAATCGCGGACTCGCAAAATCGCGGACTCGCGGACACTCGCGAAATCGCGGACTCGCGAACACCCGCGAAATCGCGGACTCGCGAACACTCGCGAAATCGCGGACTCGCGAAATCGCGGACTCGCTAACACTCCCGAAATAGCGGACTCGCGAACACCCGCGAAATCGAAGACTCGCGAACACCCTGGTGAAAACCCGCGAAATCGCGGACTCGCGAACACCCGCGAAATCGCGGACTCGCGAAATCACGGACTCGCGAAATCGCGGACTCGCGAACACTCCCGAAATCGCGGACTCGCGAACAGCCGCGAAATCGCGGACTCGCGAACACCAGCGAAATCGCGGACTCGCGAACACTCCCGAAATCGCGGACTCGCGAACACTCCCGAAATCGCGGACTCGCGAACACTCCCGAAATCGCGGACACTCCCGAAATCGCGGACTCGGGAACACCAGCGAAATCGCTGACTCGCGGACACCCGCGAAATCGCGGAATCGCGAACACTCCCGAAATCGCGGACTCGCGAACACCCGCGAAATCGCGGACTCGCGAACACCCGCGAAATCGCGGACTCGCGAACACCCGCGAAATCGCGGACTCGCGAAATCGCGGACTCGCGAACACTCGCGAAATCGCGGACTCTCGAACAATCCCGAAATTGCGGACTCGCGAACACTCGCGAATTCGCGGACTCGCGAACACTCGCGAAATCGCGGACTCGCGAACACTCGCGAAATCGCGGACTCGCGAACACTCCCGAAATCGCGAACTCGCGCGGACTCGCGAACACTCCCGAAATAGCGGACTCGCGAACACCCGCGAAATCGCAGACTCGCGAACACCCGCGAAATCGCGGACTCGCGAAATCGCGGACTCGCGAACACTTGCGAAATCGCGGACTCGCGAACACTCGCGAACACTCGCAAAATCGCGAAATCGCGGACTCGCGGACTCGCGGACACTCGCGAAATCGCGGACTCGCGAACACCCGCGAAATCGCGGACTCGCGAACACTCCCGAAATCGCGAAATCGCGGACTCGCGAACACTCGCGAAATCGCGGACTCGCGAAATCACGGACTCGCGAAATCGCGGACTCGCGAACACTCCCGAAATCGCGGACTCGCGAACACTCGCGAACACTCGCAAAATCGCGAAATCGCGGACTCGCGGACTCGCGGACACTCGCGAAATCGCGGACTCGCGAACACCCGCGAAATCGCGGACTCGCGAACACTCGCGAAATCGCGGACTCGCGAACACTCCCGAAATAGCGGACTCGCGAACACCCGCGAAATCGCAGACTCGCGAACCCCCGCGAAATCGCAGACTCGCGAACACCCGCGAAATCGCGGACTCGCGAAATCGCGGACTCGCGAACACTCGCGAAATCGCGGACTCTCGAACAATCCCGAAATTGCGGACTCGCGAACACCCGCGAAATAGCGGACTCGCGAAATCGCGAACACTCGTGAATTCGCGGACTCGCGAACACTCGCGAAATCGCGGACTCGCGAACACTCGCGAAATCGCGGACTCGCGAACACTCCCGAAATCGCGAACTCGCGAACACTCGCGAAATCGCGGACTCGCGAACACTCCCGAAATAGCGGACTCGCGAACACCCGCGAAATCGCAGACTCGCGAACACCCGCGAAATCGCGGACTCGCGAACACTCCCGTAATAGCGGACTCGCGAACACTCGCGAAATCGCGGACTCGCGAACACTCCCGAAATCGCGAACTCGCGAACACTCGCGAAATCGCGGACTCGCGAACACTCCCGAAATAGCGGACTCGCGAACACCCGCGAAATCGCAGACTCGCGAACACCCGCGAAATCGCGGACTCGCGAACACTCCCGAAATAGCGGACTCGCGAACACTCGCGAAATCGCGGACTCGCGAACACTCGCAAAATCGCGAAATCGCGGACTCGCAAAATCGCGGACTCGCGGACACTCGCGAAATCGCGGACTCGCGAACACCCGCGAAATCGCGGACTCGCGAACACTCGCGAAATCGCGGACTCGCGAAATCGCGGACTCGCTAACACTCCCGAAA
Organism: Conger conger; assembly: GCF_963514075.1. Classification (NCBI taxonomy): domain Eukaryota; kingdom Metazoa; phylum Chordata; class Actinopteri; order Anguilliformes; family Congridae; genus Conger; species Conger conger. The sequence goes on from NC_083767.1 coordinate 388,536, forward strand.
TAGCGGACTCGCGAACACCCGCGAAATCGAAGACTCGCGAACACCCTGGTGAAAACCCGCGAAATCGCGGACTCGCGAACACCCGCGAAATCGCGGACTCGCGAAATCACGGACTCGCGAAATCGCGGACTCGCGAACACTCCCGAAATCGCGGACTCGCGAACAGCCGAGAAATCGCGGACTCGCGAACACCAGCGAAATCGCGGACTCGCGAACACTCCCGAAATCGCGGACTCGCGAACACCCGCGAAATCGCGGACTCGCGAACACCCGCGAAATCGCGGACTCGCGAAATCGCGGACTCGCGAACAATCCCGAAATTGCGGACTCGCGGACACCCGCGAAATAGCGGACTCGCGAAATCGCGAACACTCGCGAATTCGCGGACTCGCGAACACTCGCGAAATCGCGGACTCGCGAACACTCGCGAAATCGCGGACTCGCGAACACTCCCGAAATCGCGGACTCGCGAACACTCCCGAAATAGCGGACTCGCGAACACCAGCGAAATCGCGGACTCGCGAACACTCCCGAAATCGCGGACTCGCGAACACCCGCGAAATCGCGGACTCGCGAAATCGCGGACTCGCGAATACTCCCGACATCGCCGACTCGCGAACACTCCCGAAATCGCGGACTCGGGAACACTCCCGAAATAGCGGACTCGCGAACACCAGCGAAATCGCGGACTCGCGAACACTCCCGAAATCGCGGACTCGCGAACACCCGCGAAATCGCGGACTCGCGAAATCGCGGACTCGCGAATACTCCCGACATCGCGGACTCGCGAACACTCCCGAAATCGCGGACTCGCGAACACTCCCGAAATCGCGAAATCGCGGACTCGCGAACACTCGCGAAATTGCGGACTCGCGAACACTCGCGAAATCGCGGACTCGCGAACACTCGCGAAATCGCGGACTCGCGAACACCCGCGAAATCGCGGACTCGCGAACACCCGCGAAATAGCGGACTCGCGAAATCGCGAACACTCGCGAATTCGCGGACTCGCGAACACTCGCGAAATCGCGGACTCGCGAACACTCGCGAAATCGCGGACTCGCGAACACTCCCGAAATCGCGGACTCGCGAACACTCCCGAAATAGCGGACTCGCGAACACCAGCGAAATCGCGGACTCGCGAACACTCCCGAAATCGCGGACTCGCGAACACCCGCGAAATCGCGGACTCGCGAAATCGCGGACTCGCGAATACTCCCGACATCGCGGACTCGCGAACACTCCCGAAATCGCGGACTCGCGAACACTCCCGAAATCGCGAAATCGCGGACTCGCGAACACTCGCGAAATCGCGGACTCGCGAACACTCGCGAAAACGCGGACTCGCGAAAACCCGCGAAATCGCGGACTCGCGAACACTCCCGAAATTGCGGACTCGCGAACACCCGCGAAATCGCGGACTCGCGAAATCGCGGACTCGCGAAATCACGGACTCGCGAAATCACGGACTCGCGAAATCGCGGACTCGCGAACACTCGCGAAATCGCGGACTCGGGAACACCCGCGAAATCGCGGACTAGCGAACACCAGCGAAATCGCGGAATCGCGAACACTCCCGAAATCAGGGACTCGCGAAATCGCGGAGTCGCGAACACTCGCGAAATCGCGGACTCGCGAAATCACGGACTCGCGAAATCGCGGACTCGCGAACAATCCCCAAATCGCGGACTCGCGAACACCTGCGAAATCGCGAACACCCGCGAAATCGCGGACTCGCGAACACTCGCGAAATCGCGGACTCGCGAAAACCCGCGAAATCGCGGACTCGCGAACACCCGTGAAATCGCGGACTCGCGAACACCCGCGAAATCTCCCGAAATCGCGGACTCGCGAACACTCCCGAAATCGCGGACTCGCGAACACCCGCGAAATCGCTGACTCGCGAACACTCGCGAACACCCGCGAAATCGCGGACTCGCGAAATCGCGGACTCGCGAACACTCGCGAAATCGCGGACTCGCGAACACTCCCGAAATTGCGGACTCGCGAACACCCGCGAAATCGCGGACTCGCGAACACTCCCGAAATAGCGGACTCGCGAACACCAGCGAAATCGCGGACTCGCGAACACTCCCGAAATCGCGGACTCGCGAACACCCGCGAAATCGCGGACTCGCGAAATCGCGGACTCGCGAATACTCCCGACATCGCCGACTCGCGAACACTCCCGAAATCGCGGACTCGCGAACACTCCCGAAATAGCGGACTCGCGAATACCAGCGAAATCGCGGACTCGCGAACACTCCCGAAATCGCGGACTCGCGAACACCCGCGAAATCGCGGACTCGCGAAATCGCGGACTCGCGAATACTCCCGACATCGCGGACTCGCGAACACTCCCGAAATCGCGGACTCGCGAACACTCCCGAAATCGCGAAATCGCGGACTCGCGAACACTCGCGAAATCGCGGACTCGCGAACACCCGCGAAATCGCGGACTCGCGAACACCCGCGAAATAGCGGACTCGCGAAATCGCGAACACTCGCGAATTCGCGGACTCGCGAACACTCGCGAAATCGCGGACTCGCGAACACTCGCGAAATCGCGGACTCGCGAACACTCCCGAAATCGCGGACTCGCGAACACTCCCGAAATAGCGGACTCGCGAACACCAGCGAAATCGCGGACTCGCGAACACTCCCGAAATCGCGGACTCGCGAACACCCGCGAAATCGCGGACTCGCGAAATCGCGGACTCGCGAATACTCCCGACATCGCGGACTCGCGAACACTCCCGAAATCGCGGACTCGCGAACACTCCCGAAATCGCGAAATCGCGGACTCGCGAACACTCGCGAAATCGCGGACTCGCGAACACTCGCGAAATCGCGGACTCGCGAAAACCCGCGAAATCGCGGACTCGCGAACACTCCCGAAATTGCGGACTCGCTAACACCCGCGAAATCGCGGACTCGCGAACACCCGCGAAATCGCGGACTCGCGAAATCGCGGACTCGCGAAATCACGGACTCGCGAAATCACGGACTCGCGAAATCGCGGACTCGCGAACACTCGCGAAATCGCGGACTCGGGAACACCCGCGAAATCGCGGACTGGCGAACACCAGCGAAATCGCGGAATCGCGAACACTCCCGAAATCAGGGACTCGCGAAATCGCGGACTCGCGAACACTCGCGAAATCGCGGACTCGCGAAATCACGGACTCGCGAAATCGCGGACTCGCGAACAATCCCCAAATCGCGGACTCGCGAACACCTGCGAAATCGCGAACACCCGCGAAATCGCGGACTCGCGAACACTCGCGAAATCGCGGACTCGCGAAAACCCGCGAAATCGCGGACTCGCGGACACTCGCGAAATCGTGGACTCGCGAACACCCGCGAAATCGCGGACACGCGAAATCACGGACTCGCGATATCACGGACTCGCAACACTCCCGAAATCGCGGACTCGCGAACACACGCGAAATCGCGGACTCGCGAAATCGCGGACTCGCGAACACTCCCGAAATCGCGGACTCGCGAACACTCCTGAAATCCGGACTCGCGAACACCCGCGAAATCGCGGACTCGCGAACACCCGCGAAATCGCGGACTCGCGAACACCCGCGAAATCGCGGACTCGCGAAATCGCGGACTCGCGAAATCGCGGACTCGCGAACACTCGCGAAATCGCGGACTCGCGAACACTCGCGAAATCGCGGACTCGCGAACACTCCCGAAATCGCGAACTCGCGAACACTCGCGAAATCGCGGACTCGCGAACACTCCCGAAATAGCGGACTCGCGAACACCCGCGAAATCGCAGACTCGCGAACACCCGCGAAATCGCGGACTCGCGAAATCGCGGACTCGCGAACACTCGCGAAATCGCGGATTCTCGAACAATCCCGAAATTGCGGACTAGCGAACACCCGCGAAATAGCGGACTCGCGAAATCGCGAACACTCGCGAATTCGCGGACTCGCGAACACTCGCGAAATCGCGGACTCGCGAACACTCGCGAAATCGCGGACTCGCGAACACTCCCGAAATCGCGAACTCGCGAACACTCGCGAAATCGCGGACTCGCGAACACTCCCGAAATAGCGGACTCGCGAACACCCGCGAAATCGCAGACTCGCGAACACCCGCGAAATCGCGGACTCGCGAACACTCCCGAAATAGCGGACTCGCGAACACCCGCGAAATCGCAGACTCGCGAACACTCCCGAAATCGCGGACTCGCGAACACCCGCGAAATCGCGGATTCGCGAAATCGCGGACTCGCGAATACTCCCGACATCGCGGACTCGCGAACACTCCCGAAATCGCGGACTCGCGAACACTCCCGAAATCGCGGACTCGCGGACTCGCGAACACTCGCGAACACTCGCGAAATCGCGGACTCGCGAACACCCGCGAAATAGCGGACTCGCGAAATCGCGGACTCGCGAACACTCCCGAAATCGCGGACTCGCGGACTCGCGAACACTCGCGAACACTCGCGAAATCGCGGACTCGCGAACACCCGCGAAATAGCGGACTCGCGAAATCGCGAACACTCGCGAATTCGCGGACTCGCGAACACTCGCGAAATCGCGGACTCGCGAACACTCGCGAAATCGCGGACTCGCGAACACTCCCGAAATCGCGGACTCGCGAACACTCCCGAAATAGCGGACTCGCGAACACCAGCGAAATCGCGGACTCGCGAACACTCCCGAAATCGCGGACTCGCGAACACCCGCGAAATCGCGGACTCGCGAAATCGCGGACTCGCGAATACTCCCGACATCGCGGACTCGCGAACACTCCCGAAATCGCGGACTCGCGAACACTCCCGAAATCGCGAAATCGCGGACTCGCGAACACTCGCGAAATCGCGGACTCGCGAACACTCGCGAAATCGCGGACTCGCGAAAACCCGCGAAATCGCGGACTCGCGAACACTCCCGAAATTGCGGACTCGCTAACACCCGCGAAATCGCGGACTCGCGAACACCCGCGAAATCGCGGACTCGCGAAATCGCGGACTCGCGAAATCACGGACTCGCGAAATCACGGACTCGCGAAATCGCGGACTCGCGAACACTCGCGAAATCGCGGACTCGGGAACACCCGCGAAATCGCGGACTGGCGAACACCAGCGAAATCGCGGAATCGCGAACACTCCCGAAATCAGGGACTCGCGAAATCGCGGACTCGCGAACACTCGCGAAATCGCGGACTCGCGAAATCACGGACTCGCGAAATCGCGGACTCGCGAACAATCCCCAAATCGCGGACTCGCGAACACCTGCGAAATCGCGAACACCCGCGAAATCGCGGACTCGCGAACACTCGCGAAATCGCGGACTCGCGAAAACCCGCGAAATCGCGGACTCGCGGACACTCGCGAAATCGCGGACTCGCGAACACCCGCGAAATCGCGGACACGCGAAATCACGGACTCGCGATATCACGGACTCGCAACACTCCCGAAATCGCGGACTCGCGAACACACGCGAAATCGCGGACTCGCGAAATCGCGGACTCGCGAACACTCCCGAAATCGCGGACTCGCGAACACTCCTGAAATCCGGACTCGCGAACACCCGCGAAATCGCGGACTCGCGAACACCCGCGAAATCGCGGACTCGCGAACACCCGCGAAATCGCGGACTCGCGAAATCGCGGACTCGCGAAATCGCGGACTCGCGAACACTCGCGAAATCGCGGACTCGCGAACACTCGCGAAATCGCGGACTCGCGAACACTCCCGAAATCGCGAACTCGCGAACACTCGCGAAATCGCGGACTCGCGAACACTCCCGAAATAGCGGACTCGCGAACACCCGCGAAATCGCAGACTCGCGAACACCCGCGAAATCGCGGACTCGCGAAATCGCGGACTCGCGAACACTCGCGAAATCGCGGATTCTCGAACAATCCCGAAATTGCGGACTAGCGAACACCCGCGAAATAGCGGACTCGCGAAATCGCGAACACTCGCGAATTCGCGGACTCGCGAACACTCGCGAAATCGCGGACTCGCGAACACTCGCGAAATCGCGGACTCGCGAACACTCCCGAAATCGCGAACTCGCGAACACTCGCGAAATCGCGGACTCGCGAACACTCCCGAAATAGCGGACTCGCGAACACCCGCGAAATCGCAGACTCGCGAACACCCGCGAAATCGCGGACTCGCGAACACTCCCGAAATAGCGGACTCGCGAACACCCGCGAAATCGCAGACTCGCGAACACTCCCGAAATCGCGGACTCGCGAACACCCGCGAAATCGCGGATTCGCGAAATCGCGGACTCGCGAATACTCCCGACATCGCGGACTCGCGAACACTCCCGAAATCGCGGACTCGCGAACACTCCCGAAATCGCGGACTCGCGGACTCGCGAACACTCGCGAACACTCGCGAAATCGCGGACTCGCGAAATCGCGGACTCGCGAACACTCGCGAAATCGCGGACTCGCGAACACCCGCGAAATCGCGGACTCGCGAACACTCCCGAAATTGCGGACTCGCGAACACCCGCGAAATCGCGGACTCGCGAACACCCGCGAAATCGCGGACTCGCGAACACCCGCGAAATCGCGGACTCGCGAAATCACGGACTCGCGAAATCGCGGACTCGGGAACACCCGCGAAATCGCGGACTCGCGAACACCAGCGAAATCGCGGAATCGCGAACACTCCCGAAATCACGGACTCGCGAAATCGCGGACTCGCGAACACTCGCGAAATCGCGGACTCGCGAAATCACGGACTCGCGAAATCGCGGACTCGCGAACACTCCCGAAATCGCGGACTCGCGAACACCTGCGAAATCGCGAACACTCCCGAAATCGCGGACTCGCGAACACCCGCGAAATCGCGGACTCGCGAAATCGCGGACTCGCAAACACTCCCGAAATCGCGGACTCGCGGATACGCGAACACCCGCGAAATCGCGGACTCGCGAAATCGCGGACTCGCGAACACCCGCGAAATCGCGGACTCGCGAAATCGCGGACTCGCGAAATCACGGACTCGCGAAATCACGGACTCGCGAACACTCCCGAAATCACGGACTCGCGAAATCGCGGACTCGCGAACACTCGCGAAATCGCGGACTCGCGAAATCACGGACTCGCGAAATCGCGGACTCGCGAACACTCCCGAAATCGCGGACTCGCGAACACCTGCGAAATCGCGAACACTCCCGAAATCGCGGACTCGCGAACACCCGCGAAATCGCGGACTCGCGAACACTCGCGAAATCGCGGACTCGCGAACTCTCCCGAAATCGCGGACTCGCGAAAACCCGCGAAATCGCGGACTCGCGAACACCCGCGAAATCGCGGACTCGCGAAATCGCGGACTCGCGAACACTCCCGAAATCGCGGACTCGCGGATACGCGAACACCCGCGAAATCGCGGACTCGCGAAATCGCGGACTCGCGAACACCCGCGAAATCGCGGACTCGCGAAATCGCGGACTCGCGAAATCACGGACTCGCGAAATCACGGACTCGCGAACACTCCCGAAATCGCGGACTCGCGAACACTCGCGAACACTCGCAAAATCGCGAAATCGCGGACTCGCAAAATCGCGGACTCGCGGACACTCGCGAAATCGCGGACTCGCGAACACCCGCGAAATCGCGGACTCGCGAACACTCGCGAAATCGCGGACTCGCGAAATCGCGGACTCGCTAACACTCCCGAAATAGCGGACTCGCGAACACCCGCGAAATCGAAGACTCGCGAACACCCTGGTGAAAACCCGCGAAATCGCGGACTCGCGAACACCCGCGAAATCGCGGACTCGCGAAATCACGGACTCGCGAAATCGCGGACTCGCGAACACTCCCGAAATCGCGGACTCGCGAACAGCCGCGAAATCGCGGACTCGCGAACACCAGCGAAATCGCGGACTCGCGAACACTCCCGAAATCGCGGACTCGCGAACACTCCCGAAATCGCGGACTCGCGAACACTCCCGAAATCGCGGACACTCCCGAAATCGCGGACTCGGGAACACCAGCGAAATCGCGGACTCGCGAACACCAGCGAAATCGCGAAATCGCGGACTCGCGAACACTCGCGAAATCGCGGACTGGCGAACACCCGGGAAATCGCGAAATCGCGGACTCGCGAACACCCGCGAAATCGCGGACTCGCGAACACTCCCGAAATCGCGGACACTCCCGAAATCGCGGACTCGGGAACACCAGCGAAATCGCGGACTCGCGGACACCCGCGAAATCGCGGACTCGCGAACACTCCCGAAATCGCGGACTCGCGGACACTTGCGAAATCGCGGACTCGCGAACCCCCGCGAAATCGCGGACTCGCGAACACTCGCGAAATCGCGGACTGGCGAACACCCGGGAAATCGCGAAATCGCGGACTCGCGAACACCCGCGAAATCGCGGACTCGCGAACACTCCCGAAATCGCGGACTCGCGAACACTCCCGAAATCGCGAAATCGCGGACTCGCGAACACTCGCGAAATCGCGGACTCGCGAACACTCGCGAAATCGCGGACTCGCGAACACTCGCGAAATCGCGGACTCGCGAAAACCCGCGAAATCGCGGACTCGCGAACACTCCCGAAATTGCGGACTCTCGAACACCCGCGAAATCGCGGACTCGCGAACACCCGCGAAATCGCGGACTCGCGAAATCGCGGACTCGCGAAATCACGGACTCGCGAAATCACGGACTCGCGAAATCGCGGACTCGCGAACACTCGCGAAATAGCGGACTCGCGAACACCCGCGAAATCGCGGACTGGCGAACACCAGCGAAATCGCGAACACTCCCGAAATCACGGACTCGCGAAATCGCGGACTCGCGAACACTCGCGAAATCGCGGACTCGCGAAATCACGGACTCGCGAAATCGCGGACTCGCGAACAATCCCCAAATCGCGGACTCGCGAACACCTGCGAAATCGCGAACACCCGCGTAATCGCGGACTCGCGAACACTCGCGAAATCGCGGACTCGCGAAAACCCGCGAAATCGCGGACTCGCGAACACCCGTGAAATCGCGGACTCGCGAACACCCGCGAAATCTCCCGAAATCGCGGACTCGCGAACACTCCCGAAATCGCGGACTCGCGAACACCCGCGAAATCGCGGACTCGCGAACACCCGCGAAATCGCGGACTCGCGAAATCGCGGACTCGCGAAATCGCGGACTCGCGAACACTCGCGAAATCGCGGACTCTCGAACAATCCCGAAATTGCGGACTCGCGAACACCCGCGAAATAGCGGACTCGCGAAATCGCGAACACTCGCGAATTCGCGGACTCGCGAACACTCGCGAAATCGCGGACTCGCGAACACTCGCGAAATCGCGGACACTGCGAACACTCCCGAAATCGCGAACTCGCGAACACTCGCGAAATCGCGGACTCGCGAACACTCCCGAAATAGCGGACTCGCGAACACCCGCGAAATCGCAGACTCGCGAACACCCGCGAAATCGCGGACTCGCGAACACTCGCGAAATCGCGGATTCTCGAACAATCCCGAAATTGCGGACTCGCGAACACCCGCGAAATAGCGGACTCGCGAAATCGCGAACACTCGCGAATTCGCGGACTCGCGAAAACTCGCGAAATCGCGGACTCGCGAACACTCGCGAAATCGCGGACTCGCGAACACTCCCGAAATCGCGAACTCGCGAACACTCGCGAAATCGCGGACTCGCGAACACTCCCGAAATAGCGGACTCGCGAACACCCGCGAAATCGCAGACTCGCGAACACCCGCGAAATCGCGGACTCGCGAACACTCCCGAAATAGCGGACTCGCGAACACCCGCGAAATCGCAGACTCGCGAACACTCCCGAAATCGCGGACTCGCGAACACCCGCGAAATCGCGGACTCGCGAAATCGCGGACTCGCGAATACTCCCGACATCGCGGACTCGCGAACACTCCCGAAATAGCGGACTCGCGAACACCCGCGAAATCGCAGACTCGCGAACACCCGCGAAATCGCGGACTCGCGAACACTCCCGAAATAGCGGACTCGCGAACACCCGCGAAATCGCAGACTCGCGAACACTCCCGAAATCGCGGACTCGCGAACACCCGCGAAATCGCGGACTCGCGAAATCGCGGACTCGCGAATACTCCCGACATCGCGGACTCGCGAACACTCCCGAAATCGCGGACTCGCGAACACTCCCGAAATCGCGAAATCGCGGACTCGCGAACACTCGCGAAATCGCGGACTCGCGAACACTCGCGAAATAGCGGACTCGCGAAATCGCGGACTCGCGAACACTCGCGAAATCGCGGACTCGCGAACACCCGCGAAATCGCGGACTCGCGAACACTCCCGAAATTGCGGACTCGCGAACACCCGCGAAATCGCGGACTCGCGAACACCCGCGAAATCGCGGACTCGCGAACACCCGCGAAATCGCGGACTCGCGAAATCACGGACTCGCGAAATCGCGGACTCGGGAACACCCGCGAAATCGCGGACTCGCGAACACCAGCGAAATCGCGGAATCGCGAACACTCCCGAAATCACGGACTCGCGAAATCGCGGACTCGCGAACACTCGCGAAATCGCGGACTCGCGAAATCACGGACTCGCGAAATCGCGGACTCGCGAACACTCCCGAAATCGCGGACTCGCGAACACCTGCGAAATCGCGAACACTCCCGAAATCGCGGACTCGCGAACACCCGCGAAATCGCGGACTCGCGAACACCCGCGAAATCGCGGACTCGCGAACACCCGCGAAATCGCGGACTCGCGAAATCACGGACTCGCGAAATCGCGGACTCGCGAACACTCCCGAAATCGCGGACTCGCGAACAGCCGCGAAATCGCGGACTCGCGAACACCAGCGAAATCGCGGACTCGCGAACACTCCCGAAATCGCGGACTCGCGAACACTCCCGAAATCGCGGACTCGCGAACACTCCCGAAATCGCGAACACCCGCGAACACCCGCGAAATCGCGGACTCTCGAACAATCCGGAAATTGCGGACTCGCGAACACCCGCGAAATAGCGGACTCGCGAAATCGCGAACACTCGCGAATTCGCGGACTCGCGAACACTCGCGAAATCGCGGACTCGCGAACACTCGCGAAATCGCGGACTCGCGAACACTCCCGAAATCGCGAACTCGCGAACACTCGCGAAATCGCGGACTCGCGAACACTCCCGAAATAGCGGACTCGCGAACACCCGCGAAATCGCAGACTCGCGAACACCCGCGAAATCGCGGACTCGCGAAATCGCGGACTCGCGAACACTCGCGAAATCGCGGACTCTCGAACAATCCCGAAATTGCGGACTCGCGAACACCCGCGAAATAGCGGACTCGCGAAATCGCGAACACTCGCGAATTCGCGGACTCGCGAACACTCGCGAAATCGCGGACTCGCGAACACTCCCGAAATAGCGGACTCGCGAACACCCGCGAAATCGCGGACTCGCGAACACCCGCGAAATCGCGGACTCGCGAACACTCCCGAAATCGCGGACTCGCGAACACTCCCGAAATCGCGGACTCGCGAACACTCCCGAAATCGCGGACTCGCGAACACTCCCGAAATCGCGGACACTCCCGAAATCGCGGACTCGGGAACACCAGCGAAATCGCGGACTCGCGGACACCCGCGAAATCGCGGACTCGCGAACACTCCCGAAATCGCGGACTCGCGAACACGCCCGAAATCGCGGACTCGCGAACACCAGCGAAATCGCGGACTCGCGAACACTCCCGAAATCGCGGACTCGCGAACACCCGCGAAATCGCGGACTCGCGAACACCCGCGAAATCGCGGACTCGCGAATACTCCCGACATCGCGGACTCGCGAACACTCCCGAAATCGCGGACTCGCGAACACCCGCGGACTCGCGAACACTCGCGAAATCGCGGACTCGCGAACTCTCCCGAAATCGCGGACTCGCGAAAACCCGCGAAATCGCGGACTCGGGAACACTCGCGAAATCGCGGACTCGCGAACACTCCCGAAATCGCGGACTCGCGAACACTCCCGAAATCGCGGACTCGCGGATACGCGAAATCGCGGACTCGCGAACACCCGCGAAATCGCGGACTCGCGAACACCCGCGAAATCGCGCACTCGCGAACACCCGCGAAATCGCGGACTCGCGAACACCCGCGAAATCGCGGACTCGCGAACACCCGCGAAATCGCGGACTCGCGGACACTCGCGAAATCGCGGACTCGCGAACCCCCGCGAAATCGCGGACTCGCGAACACTCCCGAAATCGCGAACACCCGCGAAATCGCGGACTCGCGAACACCCGCGAAATCGCGGACTCGCGAACACCCGCGAAATCGCGGACTCGCGAACACCCGCGAAATCGCGGACTCGCGAACACCCGCGAAATCGGGGACTCGCGAACACTCGCGAAATCGCGGACTGGCGAACACCCGGGAAATCGCGAAATCGCGGACTCGCGAACACCCGCGAAATCGCGGACTCGCGAACACTCCCGAAATCGCGGACTCGCGAACACTCCCGAAATCGCGGACTCGCGAACAACCGCGAAATCGCGGACTCGCGAAATCGCGAACACTCGCGAATTCGCGGACTCGCGAACACTCGCGAAATCGCGGACTCGCGAACACCCGCGAAATCTCCCGAAATCGCGGACTCGCGAACACTCCCGAAATCGCGGACTCGCGAACACCCGCGAAATCGCGGACTCGCGAACACCCGCGAAATCGCGGACTCGCGAACACCCGCGAAATCTCCCGAAATCGCGGACTCGCGAACACTCCCGAAATCGCGGACTCGCGAACACCCGCGAAATCGCTGACTCGCGAACAGTCGCGAAATCGCGGACTCGCGAACACTCGCGAACACCCGCGAAATCGCGGACTCGCGAAATCGCGGACTCGCGAACTCTCGCGAAATCGGGGACTCGCGAACACTCCCAAAATCGCGGCCTCGCGAACACTCGCAAAATCGCGAAATCGCGGACTCGCGGACACTCGCGAAATCGCGGACTCGCGAACACCCGCGAAATCGCGGACTCGCGAAATCACGGACTCGTGAAATCACGGACTCGCAACACTCCCGAAATCGCGGACTCGCGAACACCCGCGAAATCGCGGACTCGCGAACACCCGCGAAATCGCGGACTCGCGAAATCGCGGACTCGCGAACACTCGCGAAATCGCGGACTCGCGAACACCCGCGAAATCGCGGACTCGCGAACACCCGCGAAATCGCGGACTCGCGAACACCCGCGAAATCTCCCGAAATCGCGGACTCGCGAACACTCCCGAAATCGCGGACTCGCGAACACCCGCGAAATCGCTGACTCGCGAACAGTCGCGAAATCGCGGACTCGCGAACACTCGCGAACACCCGCGAAATCGCGGACTCGCGAAATCGCGGACTCGCGAACTCTCGCGAAATCGCGGACTCGCGAACACTCGCGAAATCGCGGACTCTCGAACAATCCCGAAATTGCGGACTCGCGAACACCCGCGAAATCGCTGACTCGCGAACAGTCGCGAAATCGCGGACTCGCGAAATCGCGGACTCGCGAAATCGCGGACTCGCGAAATCGCGGACTCGCGAACTCTCGCGAAATCGCGGACTCGCGAACACTCGCGAAATCGCGGACTCTCGAACAATCCCGAAATTGCGGACTCGCGAACACCCGCGAAATCGCGGACTCGCGAACACCCGCGAAATCGGGGACTCGCGAACACTCGCGAAATCGCGGACTGGCGAACACCCGGGAAATCGCGAAATCGCGGACTCGCGAACACCCGCGAAATCGCGGACTCGCGAACACTCCCGAAATCGCGGACTCGCGAACACTCCCGAAATCGCGAAATCGCGGACTCGCGAACACCCGCGAAATCGCGGACTCGCGAACACCCGCGAAATCGCGGACTCGCGAACACCCGCGAAATCGCGGACTCGCGAACACCCGCGAAATCGGGGACTCGCGAACACTCGCGAAATCGCGGACTGGCGAACACCCGGGAAATCGGGGACTCGCGAACACCCGCGAAATCGGGGACTCGCGAACACTCGCGAAATCGCGGACTGGCGAACACCCGGGAAATCGCGAAATCGCGGACTCGCGAACACCCGCGAAATCGCGGACTCGCGAACACTCCCGAAATCGCGGACTCGCGAACACTCGCGAACACCCGCGAAATCGCGGACTCGCGAAATCGCGGACTCGCGAACTCTCGCGAAATCGCGGACTCGCGAACACTCGCGAAATCGCGGACTCTCGAACAATCCCGAAATTGCGGACTCGCGAACACCCGCGAAATCGCTGACTCGCGAACAGTCGCGAAATCGCGGACTCGCGAAATCGCGGACTCGCGAAATCGCGGACTCGCGAAATCGCGGACTCGCGAACTCTCGCGAAATCGCGGACTCGCGAACACTCGCGAAATCGCGGACTCTCGAACAATCCCGAAATTGCGGACTCGCGAACACCCGCGAAATCGCGGACTCGCGAACACCCTCGAAATCGGGGACTCGCGAACACTCGCGAAATCGCGGACTGGCGAACACCCGGGAAATCGCGAAATCGCGGACTCGCGAACACCCGCGAAATCGCGGACTCGCGAACACTCCCGAAATCGCGGACTCGCGAACACTCCCGAAATCGCGAAATCGCGGACTCGCGAACACCCGCGAAATCGCGGACTCGCGAACACCCGCGAAATCGCGGACTCGCGAACACCCGCGAAATCGCGGACTCGCGAACACCCGCGAAATCGGGGACTCGCGAACACTCGCGAAATCGCGGACTGGCGAACACCCGGGAAATCGCGAAATCGCGGACTCGCGAACACCCGCGAAATCGCGGACTCGCGAACACTCCCGAAATCGCGGACTCGCGAACACTCCCGAAATCGCGGACTCGCGAACAACCGCGAAATCGCGGACTCGCGAAATCGCGAACACTCGCGAATTCGCGGACTCGCGAACACTCGCGAATTCGCGGACTCGCGAACACCCGCGAAATCTCCCGAAATCGCGGACTCGCGAACACTCCCGAAATCGCGGACTCGCGAACACCCGCGAAATCGCGGACTCGCGAACACCCGCGAAATCGCGGACTCGCGAACACCCGCGAAATCTCCCGAAATCGCGGACTCGCGAACACTCCCGAAATCGCGGACTCGCGAACACCCGCGAAATCGCTGACTCGCGAACAGTCGCGAAATCGCGGACTCGCGAACACTCGCGAACACCCGCGAAATCGCGGACTCGCGAAATCGCGGACTCGCGAACTCTCGCGAAATCGCGGACTCGCGAACACTCGCGAAATCGCGGACTCTCGAACAATCCCGAAATTGCGGACTCGCGAACACCCGCGAAATCGCGGACTCGCGAAATCGCGAACACTCGCGAATTCGCGGACTCGCGAACACTCCCAAAATCGCGGCCTCGCGAACACTCGCAAAATCGCGAAATCGCGGACTCGCGGACACTCGCGAAATCGCGGACTCGCGAACACCCGCGAAATCGCGGACTCGCGAAATCACGGACTCGCGAAATCACGGACTCGCAACACTCCCGAAATCGCGGACTCGCGAACACCCGCGAAATCGCGGACTCGCGAACACCCGCGAAATCGCGGACTCGCGAAATCGCGGACTCGCGAACACTCGCGAAATCGCGGACTCGCGAACACCCGCGAAATCGCGGACTCGCGAACACCCGCGAAATCGCGGACTCGCGAACACCCGCGAAATCTCCCGAAATCGCGGACTCGCGAACACTCCCGAAATCGCGGACTCGCGAACACCCGCGAAATCGCTGACTCGCGAACAGTCGCGAAATCGCGGACTCGCGAACACTCGCGAACACCCGCGAAATCGCGGACTCGCGAAATCGCGGACTCGCGAACTCTCGCGAAATCGCGGACTCGCGAACACTCGCGAAATCGCGGACTCTCGAACAATCCCGAAATTGCGGACTCGCGAACACCCGCGAAATCGCGGACTCGCGAAATCGCGAACACTCGCGAATTCGCGGACTCGCGAACACTCCCAAAATCGCGGCCTCGCGAACACTCGCAAAATCGCGAAATCGCGGACTCGCGGACACTCGCGAAATCGCGGACTCACGAACACCCGCGAAATCGCGGACTCGCGAAATCACGGACTCGCGAAATCACGGACTCGCAACACTCCCGAAATCGCGGACTCGCGAACACCCGCGAAATCGCGGACTCGCGAACACCCGCGAAATCGCGGACTCGCGAAATCGCGGACTCGCGAACACTCCCGAAATCGCGGACTCGCGAACACTCCCGAAATCGCGGACTCGCGAACACCCGCGAAATCGCGGACTCGCGAACACCCGCGAAATCGCGGACTCGCGAAATCGCGGACTCGCGAACACTCGCGAAATCGCGGACACTCGAACAATCCCGAAATCGCGAACTCTCGAACAATCCCGAAATTGCGGACTCGCGAACACCCGCGAAATAGCGGACTCGCGAAATCGCGAACACTCGCGAATTCGCGGACTCGCGAACACTCGCGAAATCGCGGACTCGCGAACACTCGCGAAATCGCGGACTCGCGAACACTCCCGAAATCGCGAACTCGCGAACTCTCGCGAAATCGCGGACTCGCGAACACTCCCGAAATCGCAGACTCGCGAACACCCGCGAAATCGCGGACTCGCGAAATCGCGGACTCGCGAACACTCGCGAAATCGCGGACTCTCGAACAATCCCGAAATTGCGGACTCGCGAACACCCGCGAAATAGCGGACTCGCGAAATCGCGAACACTCGCGAATTCGCGGACTCGCGAACACTCGCGAAATCGCGGACTCGCGAACACTCCCGAAATCGCGGACTCGCGAACACCCGCGAAATCGCGGACTCGCGAACACCCGCGAAATCGCGGACTCGCGAAATCGCGGACTCGCGAACACTCCCGAAATCGCGGACTCGCGAACACTCCCGAAATCGCGGACTCGCGAACACCCGCGAAATCGCGGACTCGCGAACACCCGCGAAATCGCGGACTCGCGAAATCGCGGACTCGCGAACACTCGCGAAATCGCGGACACTCGAACAATCCCGAAATCGCGAACTCTCGAACAATCCCGAAATTGCGGACTCGCGAACACCCGCGAAATAGCGGACTCGCGAAATCGCGAACACTCGCGAATTCGCGGACTCGCGAACACTCGCGAAATCGCGGACTCGCGAACACTCGCGAAATCGCGGACTCGCGAACACTCCCGAAATCGCGAACTCGCGAACTCTCGCGAAATCGCGGACTCGCGAACACTCCCGAAATCGCAGACTCGCGAACACCCGCGAAATCGCGGACTCGCGAAATCGCGGACTCGCGAACACTCGCGAAATCGCGGACTCTCGAACAATCCCGAAATTGCGGACTCGCGAACACCCGCGAAATAGCGGACTCGCGAAATCGCGAACACTCGCGAATTCGCGGACTCGCGAACACTCGCGAAATCGCGGACTCGCGAACACTCCCGAAATAGCGGACTCGCGAACACCCGCGAAATCGAAGACTCGCGACCACCCGCGAAATCGCGGACTCGCGAAATCGCGAACACTCGCGAAATCGCGGACTCTCGAACAATCCCGAAATTGCGGACTCGCGAACACCCGCGAAATAGCGGACTCGCGAAATCGCGAACACTCGCGAATTCGCGGACTCGCGAACACTCGCGAAATCGCGGACTCGCGAACACTCCCGAAATCGCGAACTCGCGAACACCCGCGAAATCGCGGACTCGCGAACACCCGCGAAATCGCGGACTCGCGAACACCCGCGAAATCGCGGACTCGCGAACACTCCCGAAATCGCGGACTCGCGAACACCTGCGAAATCGCGAACACTCCCGAAATCGCGGACTCGCGAACACCCGCGAAATCGCGGACTCGCGAACACTCGCGAAATCGCGGACTTGCGAACTCTCCCGAAATCGCGGACTCGCGAAAACCCGCGAAATCGCGGACTCGCGAACATCCGCGAAATCGCGGACTCGCGAAATCTCGGACTCGCGAACACTCCCGAAATCGCGGACTCGCGGATACGCGAAATCGCGAACACCCGCGAAATCGCGGACTCGCGAAATCGCGGACTCGCGAACACCCGCGAAATCTCCCGAAATCGCGGACTCGCGAACACTCCCGAAATCGCGGACTCGCGAACACCCGCGAAATCGCGGACTCGCGAACACCCGCGAAATCGCGGACTCGCGAACACCCGCGAAATCTCCCGAAATCGCGGACTCGCGAACACTCCCGAAATCGCGGACTCGCGAACACCCGCGAAATCGCTGACTCGCGAACAGTCGCGAAATCGCGGACTCGCGAACACTCGCGAACACCCGCGAAATCGCGGACTCGCGAAATCGCGGACTCGCGAACTCTCGCGAAATCGCGGACTCGCGAACACTCGCGAAATCGCGGACTCTCGAACAATCCCGAAATTGCGGACTCGCGAACACCCGCGAAATCGCGGACTCGCGAAATCGCGAACACTCGCGAATTCGCGGACTCGCGAACACTCCCAAAATCGCGGCCTCGCGAACACTCGCAAAATCGCGAAATCGCGGACTCGCGGACACTCGCGAAATCGCGGACTCGCGAACACCCGCGAAATCGCGGACTCGCGAAATCACGGACTCGCGAAATCACGGACTCGCAACACTCCCGAAATCGCGGACTCGCGAACACCCGCGAAATCGCGGACTCGCGAACACCCGCGAAATCGCGGACTCGCGAAATCGCGGACTCGCGAACACTCGCGAAATCGCGGACTCGCGAACACCCGCGAAATCGCGGACTCGCGAACACCCGCGAAATCGCGGACTCGCGAACACCCGCGAAATCTCCCGAAATCGCGGACTCGCGAACACTCCCGAAATCGCGGACTCGCGAACACCCGCGAAATCGCTGACTCGCGAACAGTCGCGAAATCGCGGACTCGCGAACACTCGCGAACACCCGCGAAATCGCGGACTCGCGAAATCGCGGACTCGCGAACTCTCGCGAAATCGCGGACTCGCGAACACTCGCGAAATCGCGGACTCTCGAACAATCCCGAAATTGCGGACTCGCGAACACCCGCGAAATCGCGGACTCGCGAAATCGCGAACACTCGCGAATTCGCGGACTCGCGAACACTCCCAAAATCGCGGCCTCGCGAACACTCGCAAAATCGCGAAATCGCGGACTCGCGGACACTCGCGAAATCGCGGACTCACGAACACCCGCGAAATCGCGGACTCGCGAAATCACGGACTCGCGAAATCACGGACTCGCAACACTCCCGAAATCGCGGACTCGCGAACACCCGCGAAATCGCGGACTCGCGAACACCCGCGAAATCGCGGACTCGCGAAATCGCGGACTCGCGAACACTCCCGAAATCGCGGACTCGCGAACACTCCCGAAATCGCGGACTCGCGAACACCCGCGAAATCGCGGACTCGCGAACACCCGCGAAATCGCGGACTCGCGAAATCGCGGACTCGCGAACACTCGCGAAATCGCGGACACTCGAACAATCCCGAAATCGCGAACTCTCGAACAATCCCGAAATTGCGGACTCGCGAACACCCGCGAAATAGCGGACTCGCGAAATCGCGAACACTCGCGAATTCGCGGACTCGCGAACACTCGCGAAATCGCGGACTCGCGAACACTCGCGAAATCGCGGACTCGCGAACACTCGCGAAATCGCGAACTCGCGAACTCTCGCGAAATCGCGGACTCGCGAACACTCCCGAAATCGCAGACTCGCGAACACCCGCGAAATCGCGGACTCGCGAAATCGCGGACTCGCGAACACTCGCGAAATCGCGGACTCTCGAACAATCCCGAAATTGCGGACTCGCGAACACCCGCGAAATAGCGGACTCGCGAAATCGCGAACACTCGCGAATTCGCGGACTCGCGAACACTCGCGAAATCGCGGACTCGCGAACACTCCCGAAATAGCGGACTCGCGAACACCCGCGAAATCGAAGACTCGCGACCACCCGCGAAATCGCGGACTCGCGAAATCGCGAACACTCGCGAAATCGCGGACTCTCGAACAATCCCGAAATTGCGGACTCGCGAACACCCGCGAAATAGCGGACTCGCGAAATCGCGAACACTCGCGAATTCGCGGACTCGCGAACACTCGCGAAATCGCGGACTCGCGAACACTCCCGAAATAGCGGACTCGCGAACACCCGCGAAATCGAAGACTCGCGACCACCCGCGAAATCGCGGACTCGCGAAATCGCGAACACTCGCGAAATCGCGGACTCTCGAACAATCCCGAAATTGCGGACTCGCGAACACCCGCGAAATAGCGGACTCGCGAAATCGCGAACACTCGCGAATTCGCGGACTCGCGAACACTCGCGAAATCGCGGACTCGCGAACACTCCCGAAATCGCGAACTCGCGAACACCCGCGAAATCGCGGACTCGCGAACACCCGCGAAATCGCGGACCCGCGAACACCCGCGAAATCGCGGACTCGCGAACACTCCCGAAATCGCGGACTCGCGAACACCTGCGAAATCGCGAACACTCCCGAAATCGCGGACTCGCGAACACCCGCGAAATCGCGGACTCGCGAACACTCGCGAAATCGCGGACTTGCGAACTCTCCCGAAATCGCGGACTCGCGAAAACCCGCGAAATCGCGGACTCGCGAACACCCGCGAAATCGCGGACTCGCGAAATCGCGGACTCGCGAACACTCCCGAAATCGCGGACTCGCGGATACGCGAAATCGCGAACACCCGCGAAATCGCGGACTCGCGAAATCGCGGACTCGCGAACACCCGCGAAATCGCGGACTCGCGAAATCGCGGACTCGCGAAATCACGGACTCGCGAAATCGCGGACTCGCGAACACTCCCGAAATCGCGGACTCGCGAACACTCGCGAACACTCGCAAAATCGCGAAATCGCGGACTCGCAAAATCGCGGACTCGCGGACACTCGCGAAATCGCGGACTCGCGAACACCCGCGAAATCGCGTACTCGCGAACACTCGCGAAATCGCGGACTCGCGAAATCGCGGACTCGCTAACACTCCCGAAATAGCGGACTCGCGAACACCCGCGAAATCGAAGACTCGCGAACACCCTGGTGAAAACCCGCGAAATCGCGGACTCGCGAACACCCGCGAAATCGCGGACTCGCGAAATCACGGACTCGCGAAATCGCGGACTCGCGAACACTCCCGAAATCGCGGACTCGCGAACAGCCGCGAAATCGCGGACTCGCGAACACCAGCGAAATCGCGGACTCGCGAACACTCCCGAAATCGCGGACTCGCGAACACTCCCGAAATCGCGGACTCGCGAACACTCCCGAAATCGCGGACACTCCCGAAATCGCGGACTCGGGAACACCAGCGAAATCGCGGACTCGCGGACACCCGCGAAATCGCGGACTCGCGAACACTCCCGAAATCGCGGACTCGCGAACACTCCCGAAATCGCGGACTCGCGAACACCAGCGAAATCGCGGACTCGCGAACACTCCCAAAATCGCGGACTCGCGAACCCCCGCGAAATCGCGGACTCGCGAACACCCGCGAAATCGCGGACTCGCGAATACTCCCGACATCGCGGACTCTCGAACAATCCCGAAATTGCGGACTCGCGAACACCCGCGAAATCGCGGACTCGCGAAATCGCGAACACTCGCGAATTCGCGGACTCGCGAACACTCCCAAAATCGCGGCCTCGCGAACACTCGCAAAATCGCGAAATCGCGGACTCGCGGACACTCGCGAAATCGCGGACTCACGAACACCCGCGAAATCGCGGACTCGCGAAATCACGGACTCGCGAAATCACGGACTCGCAACACTCCCGAAATCGCGGACTCGCGAACACCCGCGAAATCGCGGACTCGCGAACACCCGCGAAATCGCGGACTCGCGAAATCGCGGACTCGCGAACACTCGCGAAATCGCGGACTCTCGAACAATCCCGAAATCGCGAACTCTCGAACAATCCCGAAATTGCGGACTCGCGAACACCCGCGAAATAGCGGACTCGCGAAATCGCGAACACTCGCGAATTCGCGGACTCGCGAACACTCGCGAAATCGCGGACTCGCGAACACTCGCGAAATCGCGGACTCGCGAACACCCGCGAAATCGCGGACTCGCGAAATCGCGAACACTCGCGAAATCGCGGACTCTCGAACAATCCCGAAATTGCGGACTCGCGAACACCCGCGAAATAGCGAACACTCCCGAAATCGCGAACTCACGAACACTCCCGAAATAGCGGACTCGCGAACACCCGCGAAATCGCAGACTCGCGAACACCCGCGAAATCGCGGACTCGCGAAATCGCGGACTCGCGAACACTCGCGAAATCGCGGACTCTCGAACAATCCCGAAATTGCGGACTCGCGAAAACCCGCGAAATAGCGGACTCGCGAAATCGCGAACACTCGCGAACACTCGCGAAATCGCGGACTCGCGAACACTCCCGAAATAGCGGACTCGCGAACACCCGCGAAATCGCAGACTCGCGAACACCCGCGAAATCGCGGACTCGCGAAATCGCGAACACTCGCGAAATCGCGGACTCTCGAACAATCCCGAAATTGCGGACTCGCGAACACCCGCGAAATAGCGGACTCGCGAAATCGCGAACACTCGCGAATTCGCGGACTCGCGAACACTCGCGAAATCGCGGACTCGCGAACACTCCCGAAATCGCGAACTCGCGAACACCCGCGAAATCGCGGACTCGCGAACACCCGCGAAATCGCGGACTCGCGAACACCCGCGAAATCGCGGACTCGCGAACACTCCCGAAATCGCGGACTCGCGAACACCTGCGAAATCGCGAACACTCCCGAAATCGCGGACTCGCGAACACCCGCGAAATCGCGGACTCGCGAACACTCGCGAAATCGCGGACTTGCGAACTCTCCCGAAATCGCGGACTCGCGAAAACCCGCGAAATCGCGGACTCGCGAACACCCGCGAAATCGCGGACTCGCGAAATCACGGACTCGCGAAATCGCGGACTCGCGAACACTCCCGAAATCGCGGACTCGCGAACAGCCGCGAAATCGCGGACTCGCGAACACCAGCGAAATCGCGGACTCGCGAACACTCCCGAAATCGCGGACTCGCGAACACTCCCGAAATCGCGGACTCGCGAACACTCCCGAAATCGCGGACACTCCCGAAATCGCGGACTCGGGAACACCAGCGAAATCGCGGACTCGCGGACACCCGCGAAATCGCGGACTCGCGAACACTCCCGAAATCGCGGACTCGCGAACACTCCCGAAATCGGGGACTCGCGAACACCAGCGAAATCGCGGACTCGCGAACACTCCCAAAATCGCGGACTCGCGAACCCCCGCGAAATCGCGGACTCGCGAACACCCGCGAAATCGCGGACTCGCGAATACTCCCGACATCGCGGACTCTCGAACAATCCCGAAATTGCGGACTCGCGAACACCCGCGAAATCGCGGACTCGCGAAATCGCGAACACTCGCGAATTCGCGGACTCGCGAACACTCCCAAAATCGCGGCCTCGCGAACACTCGCAAAATCGCGAAATCGCGGACTCGCGGACACTCGCGAAATCGCGGACTCACGAACACCCGCGAAATCGCGGACTCGCGAAATCACGGACTCGAGAAATCACGGACTCGCAACACTCCCGAAATCGCGGACTCGCGAACACCCGCGAAATCGCGGACTCGCGAACACCCGCGAAATCGCGGACTCGCGAAATCGCGGACTCGCGAACACTCGCGAAATCGCGGACTCTCGAACAATCCCGAAATCGCGAACTCTCGAACAATCCCGAAATTGCGGACTCGCGAACACCCGCGAAATAGCGGACTCGCGAAATCGCGAACACTCGCGAATTCGCGGACTCGCGAACACTCGCGAAATCGCGGACTCGCGAACACTCGCGAAATCGCGGACTCGCGAACACTCCCGAAATCGCGAACTCACGAACACTCGCGAAATCGCGGACTCGCGAACACTCCCGAAATAGCGGACTCGCGAACACCCGCGAAATCGCAGACTCGCGAACACCCGCGAAATCGCGGACTCGCGAAATCGCGGACTCGCGAACACTCGCGAAATCGCGGACTCTCGAACAATCCCGAAATTGCGGACTCGCGAAAACCCGCGAAATAGCGGACTCGCGAAATCGCGAACACTCGCGAACACTCGCGAAATCGCGGACTCGCGAACACTCCCGAAATAGCGGACTCGCGAACACCCGCGAAATCGCAGACTCGCGAACACCCGCGAAATCGCGGACTCGCGAAATCGCGAACACTCGCGAAATCGCGGACTCTCGAACAATCCCGAAATTGCGGACTCGCGAACACCCGCGAAATAGCGGACTCGCGAAATCGCGAACACTCGCGAATTCGCGGACTCGCGAACACTCGCGAAATCGCGGACTCGCGAACACTCCCGAAATCGCGAACTCGCGAACACCCGCGAAATCGCGGACTCGCGAACACCCGCGAAATCGCGGACTCGCGAACACCCGCGAAATCGCGGACTCGCGAACACTCCCGAAATCGCGGACTCGCGAACACCTGCGAAATCGCGAACACTCCCGAAATCGCGGACTCGCGAACACCCGCGAAATCGCGGACTCGCGAACACCCGCGAAATCGCGGACTCGCGAAATCGCGGACTCGCGAACACTCCCGAAATCGCGGACTCGCGGATACGCGAAATCGCGAACACCCGCGAAATCGCGGACTCGCGAAATCGCGGACTCGCGAACACCCGCGAAATCGCGGACTCGCGAAATCGCGGACTCGCGAAATCACGGACTCGCGAAATCGCGGACTCGCGAACACTCCCGAAATCGCGGACTCGCGAACACTCGCGAACACTCGCAAAATCGCGAAATCGCGGACTCGCAAAATCGCGGACTCGCGGACACTCGCGAAATCGCGGACACTCGCGAAATCGCGGACTCGCGAACACCCGCGAAATCGCGTACTCGCGAACACTCGCGAAATCGCGGACTCGCGAAATCGCGGACTCGCGAACACTCCCGAAATCGCGGACACTCCCGAAATCGCGGACTCGGGAACACCAGCGAAATCGCGGACTCGCGGACACCCGCGAAATCGCGGACTCGCGAACACTCCCGAAATCGCGGACTCGCGAACACGCCCGAAATCGCGGACTCGCGAACACCAGCGAAATCGCGGACTCGCGAACACTCCCGAAATCGCGGACTCGCGAAAACACCCGCGAAATCGCGGACTCGCGAACACCCGCGAAATCGCGGAATCGCGAACACCCGCGAAATCGCGGACTCGCGAATACTCCCGACATCGCGGACTCGCGAACACTCCCGAAATCGCGGACTCGCGAACACCCGCGGACTCGCGAACACTCGCGAAATCGCGGACTCGCGAACTCTCCCGAAATCGCGGACTCGCGAAAACCCGCGAAATCGCGGACTCGGGAACACTCGCGAAATCGCGGACTCGCGAACACTCCCGAAATCGCGGACTCGCGAACACTCCCGAAATCGCGGACTCGCGGATACGCGAAATCGCGGACTCGCGAACACCCGCGAAATCGCGGACTCGCGAACACCCGCGAAATCGCGCACTCGCGAACACCCGCGAAATCGCGGACTCGCGAACACCCGCGAAATCGCGGACTCGCGAACACCCGCGAAATCGCGGACTCGCGGACACTCGCGAAATCGCGGACTCGCGAACCCCCGCGAAATCGCGGACTCGCGAACACTCCCGAAATCGCGAACACCCGCGAAATCGCGGACTCGCGAACACCCGCGAAATCGCGGACTCGCGAACACCCGCGAAATCGCGGACTCGCGAACACCCGCGAAATCGCGGACTCGCGAACACCCGCGAAATCGCGGACTCGCGAACACCCGCGAAATCGGGGACTCGCGAACACTCGCGAAATCGCGGACTGGCGAACACCCGGGAAATCGCGAAATCGCGGACTCGCGAACACCCGCGAAATCGCGGACTCGCGAACACTCCCGAAATCGCGGACTCGCGAACACTCCCGAAATCGCGGACTCGCGAACAACCGCGAAATCGCGGACTCGCGAACACCCGCGAAATCGCGGACTCGCGAACATCCGCGAAATCTCCCGAAATCGCGGACTCGCGAACACCCGCGAAATCTCCCGAAATCGCGGACTCGCGAACACTCCCGAAATCGCGGACTCGCGAACACCCGCGAAATCGCGGACTCGCGAACACCCGCGAAATCGCGGACTCGCGAACACCCGCGAAATCTCCCGAAATCGCGGACTCGCGAACACTCCCGAAATCGCGGACTCGCGAACACCCGCGAAATCGCTGACTCGCGAACAGTCGCGAAATCGCGGACTCGCGAACACTCGCGAACACCCGCGAAATCGCGGACTCGCGAAATCGCGGACTCGCGAACTCTCGCGAAATCGCGGACTCGCGAACACTCGCGAAATCGCGGACTCTCGAACAATCCCGAAATTGCGGACTCGCGAACACCCGCGAAATCGCGGACTCGCGAAATCGCGAACACTCGCGAATTCGCGGACTCGCGAACACTCCCAAAATCGCGGCCTCGCGAACACTCGCAAAATCGCGAAATCGCGGACTCGCGGACACTCGCGAAATCGCGGACTCGCGAACACCCGCGAAATCGCGGACTCGCGAAATCACGGACTCGCGAAATCACGGACTCGCAACACTCCCGAAATCGCGGACTCGCGAACACCCGCGAAATCGCGGACTCGCGAACACCCGCGAAATCGCGGACTCGCGAAATCGCGGACTCGCGAACACTCGCGAAATCGCGGACTCGCGAACACCCGCGAAATCGCGGACTCGCGAATACCCGCGAAATCGCGGACTCGCGAACACCCGCGAAATCTCCCGAAATCGCGGACTCGCGAACACTCCCGAAATCGCGGACTCGCGAACACCCGCGAAATCGCTGACTCGCGAACAGTCGCGAAATCGCGGACTCGCGAAATCACGGACTCGCAACACTCCCGAAATCGCGGACTCGCGAACACCCGCGAAATCGCGGACTCGCGAACACCCGCGAAATCGCGGACTCGCGAAATCGCGGACTCGCGAACACTCCCGAAATCGCGGACTCGCGAACACTCCCGAAATCGCGGACTCGCGAACACCCGCGAAATCGCGGACTCGCGAACACCCGCGAAATCGCGGACTCGCGAAATCGCGGACTCGCGAACACTCGCGAAATCGCGGACTCTCGAACAATCCCGAAATCGCGAACTCTCGAACAATCCCGAAATTGCGGACTCGCGAACACCCGCGAAATAGCGGACTCGCGAAATCGCGAACACTCGCGAATTCGCGGACTCGCGAACACTCGCGAAATCGCGGACTCGCGAACACTCGCGAAATCGCGGACTCGCGAACACTCCCGAAATCGCGAACTCGCGAACACTCGCGAAATCGCGGACTCGCGAACACTCCCGAAATAGCGGACTCGCGAACACCCGCGAAATCGCAGACTCGCGAACACCCGCGAAATCGCGGACTCGCGAACACCCGCGAAATCGCGGACTCGCGAACACCCGCGAAATCGGGGACTCGCGAAAACTCGCGAAATCGCGGACTGGCGAACACCCGGGAAATCGCGAAATCGCGGACTCGCGAACACCCGCGAAATCGCGGACTCGCGAACACTCCCGAAATCGCGGACTCGCGAACACTCCCGAAATCGCGGACTCGCGAACAACCGCGAAATCGCGGACTCGCGAAATCGCGAACACTCGCGAATTCGCGGACTCGCGAACACTCGCGAATTCGCGGACTCGCGAATACCCGCGAAATCTCCCGAAATCGCGGACTCGCGAACACCCGCGAAATCGCGGACTCGCGAACACCCGCGAAATCGCGGACTCGCGAACACCCGCGAAATCGCGGACTCGCGAACACCCGCGAAATCGCGGACTCGCGAACACCCGCGAAATCGCGGACTCGCGAACACCCGCGAAATCGGGGACTCGCGAACACTCGCGAAATCGCGGACTGGCGAACACCCGGGAAATCGCGAAATCGCGGACTCGCGAACACCCGCGAAATCGCGGACTCGCGAACACTCCCGAAATCGCGGACTCGCGAACACTCCCGAAATCGCGGACTCGCGAACAACCGCGAAATCGCGGACTCGCGAAATCGCGAACACTCGCGAATTCGCGGACTCGCGAACACTCGCGAATTCGCGGACTCGCGAACACCCGCGAAATCTCCCGAAATCGCGGACTCGCGAACACCCGCGAAATCGCGGACTCGCGAACACCCGCGAAATCGCGGACTCGCGAACACCCGCGAAATCGCGGACTCGCGAACACCCGCGAAATCTCCCGAAATCGCGGACTCGCGAACACTCCCGAAATCGCGGACTCGCGAACACCCGCGAAATCGCTGACTCGCGAACAGTCGCGAAATCGCGGACTCGCGAACACTCGCGAACACCCGCGAAATCGCGGACTCGCGAAATCGCGGACTCGCGAACTCTCGCGAACACCCGCGAAATCGCGGACTCGCGAAATCGCGGACTCGCGAACACTCGCGAAATCGCGGACTCGCGAACACCCGCGAAATCGCGGACTCGCGAACACCCGCGAAATCGCGGACTCGCGAACACCCGCGAAATCTCCCGAAATCGCGGACTCGCGAACACTCCCGAAATCGCGGACTCGCGAACACCCGCGAAATCGCTGACTCGCGAACAGTCGCGAAATCGCGGACTCGCGAACACTCGCGAACACCCGCGAAATCGCGGACTCGCGAAATCGCGGACTCGCGAACTCTCGCGAAATCGCGGACTCGCGAACACTCGCGAAATCGCGGACTCTCGAACAATCCCGAAATTGCGGACTCGCGAACACCCGCGAAATCGCGGACTCGCGAAATCGCGAACACTCGCGAATTCGCGGACTCGCGAACACTCCCAAAATCGCGGCCTCGCGAACACTCGCAAAATCGCGAAATCGCGGACTCGCGGACACTCGCGAAATCGCGGACTCACGAACACCCGCGAAATCGCGGACTCGCGAAATCGCGAACACTCGCGAAATCGCGGACTCTCGAACAATCCCGAAATCGCGAACTCTCGAACAATCCCGAAATTGCGGACTCGCGAACACCCGCGAAATAGCGGACTCGCGAAATCGCGAACACTCGCGAATTCGCGGACTCGCGAACACTCGCGAAATCGCGGACTCGCGAACACTCGCGAAATCGCGGACTCGCGAAATCGCGGACTCGCGAACTCTCGCGAAATCGCGGACTCGCGAACACTCGCGAAATCGCGGACTCTCGAACAATCCCGAAATTGCGGACTCGCGAACACCCGCGAAATCGCGGACTCGCGAAATCGCGAACACTCGCGAATTCGCGGACTCGCGAACACTCCCAAAATCGCGGCCTCGCGAACACTCGCAAAATCGCGAAATCGCGGACTCGCGGACACTCGCGAAATCGCGGACTCACGAACACCCGCGAAATCGCGGACTCGCGAAATCACGGACTCGCGAAATCACGGACTCGCAACACTCCCGAAATCGCGGACTCGCGAACACCCGCGAAATCGCGGACTCGCGAACACCCGCGAAATCGCGGACTCGCGAAATCGCGGACTCGCGAACACTCCCGAAATCGCGGACTCGCGAACACTCCCGAAATCGCGGACTCGCGAACACCCGCGAAATCGCGGACTCGCGAACACCCGCGAAATCGCGGACTCGCGAAATCGCGGACTCGCGAACACTCGCGAAATCGCGGACTCTCGAACAATCCCGAAATTGCGGACTCGCGAACACCCGCGAAATAGCGGACTCGCGAAATCGCGAACACTCGCGAATTCGCGGACTCGCGAACACTCGCGAAATCGCGGACTCGCGAACACTCGCGAAATCGCGGACTCGCGAACACTCCCGAAATCGCGAACTCGCGAACACTCGCGAAATCGCGGACTCGCGAACACTCCCGAAATAGCGGACTCGCGAACACCCGCGAAATCGCAGACTCGCGAACACCCGCGAAATCGCGGACTCGCGAAATTGCGGACTCGCGAACACTCGCGAAATCGCGGACTCTCGAACAATCCCGAAATTGCGGACTCGCGAACACCCGCGAAATAGCGGACTCGCGAAATCGCGAACACTCGCGAATTCGCGGACTCGCGAACACTCGCGAAATCGCGGACTCGCGAACACTCCCGAAATAGCGGACTCGCGAACACCCGCGAAATCGCAGACTCGCGAACACCCGCGAAATCGCGGACTCGCGAAATCGCGGACTCGCGAACACTCGCGAAATCGCGGACTCTCGAACAATCCCGAAATCGCGAACTCTCGAACAATCCCGAAATTGCGGACTCGCGAAATCGCGAACACTCGCGAATTCGCGGACTCGCGAACACTCGCGAAATCGCGGACTCGCGAACACTCGCGAAATCGCGGACTCGCGAACACTCCCGAAATCGCGGACTCGCGAACACCCGCGAAATCGCGGACTCGCGAACACCCGCGAAATCGCGGACTCGCGAATACTCCCGAAATCGCGGACTCGCGAACACTCCCGAAATCGCGGACTCGCGAACACCCGCGAAATCGCGGACTCGCGAACACCCGCGAAATCGCGGACTCGCGAACACCCGCGAAATCGCGGACTCGCGGACACTCGCGAAATCGCGGACTCGCGAACCCCCGCGAAATCGCGGACTCGCGAACACTCCCGAAATCGCGAACACCCGCGAAATCGAACAATCCCGAAATTGCGGACTCGCGAACACCCGCGAAATCGCGGACTCGCGAACACCCGCGAAATCGGGGACTCGCGAACACTCGCGAAATCGCGGACTGGCGAACACCCGGGAAATCGCGAAATCGCGGACTCGCGAACACCCGCGAAATCGCGGACTCGCGAACACTCCCGAAATCGCGGACTCGCGAACACTCCCGAAATCGCGAACACCCGCGAAATCGCGGACTCGCGAACACCCGCGAAATCGCGGACTCGCGAACACCCGCGAAATCGCGGACTCGCGAACACCCGCGAAATCGCGGACTCGCGAACACCCGCGAAATCGCGGACTCGCGAACACCCGCGAAATCGGGGACTCGCGAACACTCGCGAAATCGCGGACTGGCGAACACCCGGGAAATCGCGAAATCGCGGACTCGCGAACACCCGCGAAATCGCGGACTCGCGAACACTCCCGAAATCGCGGACTCGCGAACACTCCCGAAATCGCGGACTCGCGAACAACCGCGAAATCGCGGACTCGCGAAATCGCGAACACTCGCGAATTCGCGGACTCGCGAACACTCCCAAAATCGCGGCCTCGCGAACACTCGCAAAATCGCGAAATCGCGGACTCGCGGACACTCGCGAAATCGCGGACTCACGAACACCCGCGAAATCGCGGACTCGCGAAATCACGTACTCGCGAAATCACGGACTCGCAACACTCCCGAAATCGCGGACTCGCGAACACCCGCGAAATCGCGGACTCGCGAACACCCGCGAAATCGCGGACTCGCGAAATCGCGGACTCGCGAACACTCCCGAAATCGCGGACTCGCGAACACTCCCGAAATCGCGGACTCGCGAACACCCGCGAAATCGCGGACTCGCGAACACCCGCGAAATTGCGGACTCGCGAAATCGCGAACACTCGCGAAATCGCGGACTCTCGAACAATCCCGAAATCGCGAACTCTCGAACAATCCCGAAATTGCGGACTCGCGAACACCCGCGAAATAGCGGACTCGCGAAATCGCGAACACTCGCGAATTCGCGGACTCGCGAACACTCGCGAAATCGCGGACTCGCGAACACTCGCGAAATCGCGGACTCGCGAACACTCCCGAAATCGCTGACTCGCGAACACCCGCGAAATCGCGGACTCGCGAACACTCCCGAAATCGCGGACTCGCGAACACCCGCGAAATCGCGGACTCGCGAACACCCGCGAAATCGCGGACTCGCGAACACCCGCGAAATCGCGGACTCGCGAACACCCGCGAAATCGCGGACTCGCGAACACCCGCGAAATCGCAGACTCGCGAACACCCGCGAAATCGCGGACTCGCGAAATCGCGGACTCGCGAACACTCGCGAAATCGCGGACTCTCGAACAATCCCGAAATTGCGGACTCGCGAACACCCGCGAAATAGCGGACTCGCGAAATCGCGAACACTCGCGAATTCGCGGACTCGCGAACACTCGCGAAATCGCGGACTCGCGAACACTCCCGAAATAGCGGACTCGCGAACACCCGCGAAATCGCAGACTCGCGAACACCGGCGAAATCGCGGACTCGCGAAATCGCGAACACTCGCGAAATCGCGGACTCTCGAACAATCCCGAAATCGCGAACTCTCGAACAATCCCGAAATTGCGGACTCGCGAACACCCGCGAAATAGCGGACTCGCGAAATCGCGAACACTCGCGAATTCGCGGACTCGCGAACACTCCCGAAATCGCGGACTCGCGAACACTCGCGAAATCGCGGACTCGCGAACACTCCCGAAATCGCGGACTCGCGAACACCCGCGAAATCGCGGACTCGCGAACACCCGCGAAATCGCGGACTCGCGAATACTCCCGAAATCGCGGACTCGCGAACACTCCCGAAATCGCGGACTCGCGAACACCCGCGAAATCGCGGACTCGCGAACACCCGCGAAATCGCGGACTCGCGAACACCCGCGAAATCGCGGACTCGCGGACACTCGCGAAATCGCGGACTCGCGAACCCTCGCGAAATCGCGGACTCGCGAACACTCCCGAAATCGCGAACACCCGCGAAATCGAACAATCCCGAAATTTCGGACTCGCGAACACCCGCGAAATCGCGGACTCGCGAACACCCGCGAAATCGGGGACTCGCGAACACTCGCGAAATCGCGGCCTGGCGAACACCCGGGAAATCGCGAAATCGCGGACTCGCGAACACCCGCGAAATCGCGGACTCGCGAACACTCCCGAAATCGCGGACTCGCGAACACTCCCGAAATCGCGAACACCCGCGAAATCGCGGACTCGCGAACACCCGCGAAATCGCGGACTCGCGAACACCCGCGAAATCGCGGACTCGCGAACACCCGCGAAATCGCGGACTCGCGAACACCCGCGAAATCGCGGACTCGCGAACACCCGCGAAATCGGGGACTCGCGAACACTCGCGAAATCGCGGACTGGCGAACACCCGGGAAATCGCGAAATCGCGGACTCGCGAAAACCC
Organism: Conger conger; assembly: GCF_963514075.1. Classification (NCBI taxonomy): domain Eukaryota; kingdom Metazoa; phylum Chordata; class Actinopteri; order Anguilliformes; family Congridae; genus Conger; species Conger conger. Next base: position 421,780 of record NC_083767.1, read on the forward strand.
GCGAAATCGCGGACTCGCGAACACTCCCGAAATCGCGGACTCGCGAACACTCCCGAAATCGCGGACTCGCGAACACCCGCGAAATCGCTGACTCGCGAACAGTCGCGAAATCGCGGACTCGCGAACACTCGCGAAAACCCGCGAAATCGCGGACTCGCGAAATCGCGGACTCGCGAACTCTCGCGAAATCGGGGACTCGCGAACACTCCCAAAATCGCGGCCTCGCGAACACTCGCAAAATCGCGAAATCGCGGACTCGCGGACACTCGCGAAATCGCGGACTCGCGAACACCCGCGAAATCGCGGACTCGCGAAATCACGGACTCGTGAAATCACGGACTCGCAACACTCCCGAAATCGCGGACTCGCGAACACCCGCGAAATCGCGGACTCGCGAACACCCGCGTAATCGCGGACTCGCGAAATCGCGGACTCGCGAACACTCGCGAAATCGCGGACTCGCGAACACCCGCGAAATCGCGGACTCGCGAACACCCGCGAAATCGCGGACTCGCGAACACCCGCGAAATCTCCCGAAATCGCGGACTCGCGAACACTCCCGAAATCGCGGACTCGCGAACACCCGCGAAATCGCGGCCTGGCGAACACCCGGGAAATCGCGAAATCGCGGACTCGCGAACACCCGCGAAATCGCGGACTCGCGAACACTCCCGAAATCGCGGACTCGCGAACACTCCCGAAATCGCGAACACCCGCGAAATCGCGGACTCGCGAACACCCGCGAAATCGCGGACTCGCGAACACCCGCGAAATCGCGGACTCGCGAACACCCGCGAAATCGCGGACTCGCGAACACCCGCGAAATCGGGGACTCGCGAACACTCGCGAAATCGCGGACTGGCGAACACCCGGGAAATCGCGAAATCGCGGACTCGCGAAAACCCGCGAAATCGCGGACTCGCGAACACTCCCGAAATCGCGGACTCGCGAACACTCCCGAAATCGCGGACTCGCGAACACCCGCGAAATCGCTGACTCGCGAACAGTCGCGAAATCGCGGACTCGCGAACACTCGCGAAAACCCGCGAAATCGCGGACTCGCGAAATCGCGGACTCGCGAACTCTCGCGAAATCGGGGACTCGCGAACACTCCCAAAATCGCGGCCTCGCGAACACTCGCAAAATCGCGAAATCGCGGACTCGCGGACACTCGCGAAATCGCGGACTCGCGAACACCCGCGAAATCGCGGACTCGCGAAATCACGGACTCGTGAAATCACGGACTCGCAACACTCCCGAAATCGCGGACTCGCGAACACCCGCGAAATCGCGGACTCGCGAACACCCGCGTAATCGCGGACTCGCGAAATCGCGGACTCGCGAACACTCGCGAAATCGCGGACTCGCGAACACCCGCGAAATCGCGGACTCGCGAACACCCGCGAAATCGCGGACTCGCGAACACCCGCGAAATCTCCCGAAATCGCGGACTCGCGAACACTCCCGAAATCGCGGACTCGCGAACACCCGCGAAATCGCTGACTCGCGAACAGTCGCGAAATCGCGGACTCGCGAACACTCGCGAACACCCGCGAAATCGCGGACTCGCGAAATCGCGGACTCGCGAACTCTCGCGAAATCGCGGACTCGCGAACACTCGCGAAATCGCGGACTCTCGAACAATCCCGAAATTGCGGACTCGCGAACACCCGCGAAATCGCTGACTCGCGAACAGTCGCGAAATCGCGGACTCGCGAAATCGCGGACTCGCGAAATCGCGGACTCGCGAACTCTCGCGAAATCGCGGACTCGCGAACACTCGCGAAATCGCGGACTCTCGAACAATCCCGAAATTGCGGACTCGCGAACACCCGCGAAATCGCGGACTCGCGAACACTCGCGAAATCGCGGACTGGCGAACACCCGGGAAATCGCGAAATCGCGGACTCGCGAACACCCGCGAAATCGCGGACTCGCGAACACTCCCGAAATCGCGGACTCGCGAACACTCCCGAAATCGCGAAATCGCGGACTCGCGAACACCCGCGAAATCGCGGACTCGCGAACACCCGCGAAATCGCGGACTCGCGAACACCCGCGAAATCGCGGACTCGCGAACACCCGCGAAATCGGGGACTCGCGAACACTCGCGAAATCGCGGACTGGCGAACACCCGGGAAATCGCGAAATCGCGGACTCGCGAACACCCGCGAAATCGCGGACTCGCGAACACTCCCGAAATCGCGGACTCGCGAACACTCCCGAAATCGCGGACTCGCGAACAACCGCGAAATCGCGGACTCGCGAAATCGCGAACACTCGCGAATTCGCGGACTCGCGAACACTCGCGAATTCGCGGACTCGCGAACACCCGCGAAATCTCCCGAAATCGCGGACTCGCGAACACTCCCGAAATCGCGGACTCGCGAACACCCGCGAAATCGCGGACTCGCGAACACCCGCGAAATCGCGGACTCGCGAACACCCGCGAAATCTCCCGAAATCGCGGACTCGCGAACACTCCCGAAATCGCGGACTCGCGAACACCCGCGAAATCGCTGACTCGCGAACAGTCGCGAAATCGCGGACTCGCGAACACTCGCGAACACCCGCGAAATCGCGGACTCGCGAAATCGCGGACTCGCGAACTCTCGCGAAATCGCGGACTCGCGAACACTCGCGAAATCGCGGACTCTCGAACAATCCCGAAATTGCGGACTCGCGAACACCCGCGAAATCGCGGACTCGCGAAATCGCGAACACTCGCGAATTCGCGGACTCGCGAACACTCCCAAAATCGCGGCCTCGCGAACACTCGCAAAATCGCGAAATCGCGGACTCGCGGACACTCGCGAAATCGCGGACTCGCGAACACCCGCGAAATCGCGGACTCGCGAAATCACGGACTCGCGAAATCACGGACTCGCAACACTCCCGAAATCGCGGACTCGCGAACACCCGCGAAATCGCGGACTCGCGAACACCCGCGAAATCGCGGACTCGCGAAATCGCGGACTCGCGAACACTCGCGAAATCGCGGACTCGCGAACACCCGCGAAATCGCGGACTCGCGAACACCCGCGAAATCGCGGACTCGCGAACACCCGCGAAATCTCCCGAAATCGCGGACTCGCGAACACTCCCGAAATCGCGGACTCGCGAACACCCGCGAAATCGCTGACTCGCGAACAGTCGCGAAATCGCGGACTCGCGAACACTCGCGAACACCCGCGAAATCGCGGACTCGCGAAATCGCGGACTCGCGAACTCTCGCGAAATCGCGGACTCGCGAACACTCGCGAAATCGCGGACTCTCGAACAATCCCGAAATTGCGGACTCGCGAACACCCGCGAAATCGCGGACTCGCGAAATCGCGAACACTCGCGAATTCGCGGACTCGCGAACACTCCCAAAATCGCGGCCTCGCGAACACTCGCAAAATCGCGAAATCGCGGACTCGCGGACACTCGCGAAATCGCGGACTCACGAACACCCGCGAAATCGCGGACTCGCGAAATCACGGACTCGCGAAATCACGGACTCGCAACACTCCCGAAATCGCGGACTCGCGAACACCCGCGAAATCGCGGACTCGCGAACACCCGCGAAATCGCGGACTCGCGTAATCGCGGACTCGCGAACACTCGCGAAATCGCGGACACTCGAACAATCCCGAAATCGCGAACTCTCGAACAATCCCGAAATTGCGGACTCGCGAACACCCGCGAAATAGCGGACTCGCGAAATCGCGAACACTCGCGAATTCGCGGACTCGCGAACACTCGCGAAATCGCGGACTCGCGAACACTCGCGAAATCGCGGACTCGCGAACACTCCCGAAATCGCGAACTCGCGAACTCTCGCGAAATCGCGGACTCGCGAACACTCCCGAAATCGCAGACTCGCGAACACCCGCGAAATCGCGGACTCGCGAAATCGCGGACTCGCGAACACTCGCGAAATCGCGGACTCTCGAACAATCCCGAAATTGCGGACTCGCGAACACCCGCGAAATAGCGGACTCGCGAAATCGCGAACACTCGCGAATTCGCGGACTCGCGAACACTCGCGAAATCGCGGACTCGCGAACACTCCCGAAATAGCGGACTCGCGAACACCCGCGAAATCGAAGACTCGCGACCACCCGCGAAATCGCGGACTCGCGAAATCGCGAACACTCGCGAAATCGCGGACTCTCGAACAATCCCGAAATTGCGGACTCGCGAACACCCGCGAAATAGCGGACTCGCGAAATCGCGAACACTCGCGAATTCGCGGACTCGCGAACACTCGCGAATTCGCGGACTCGCGAACACTCGCGAAATCGCGGACTCGCGAACACTCGCGAAATCGCGGACTCGCGAACACTCCCGAAATCGCGAACTCGCGAACTCTCGCGAAATCGCGGACTCGCGAACACTCCCGAAATCGCAGACTCGCGAACACCCGCGAAATCGCGGACTCGCGAAATCGCGGACTCGCGAACACTCGCGAAATCGCGGACTCTCGAACAATCCCGAAATTGCGGACTCGCGAACACCCGCGAAATAGCGGACTCGCGAAATCGCGAACACTCGCGAATTCGCGGACTCGCGAACACTCGCGAAATCGCGGACTCGCGAACACTCCCGAAATAGCGGACTCGCGAACACCCGCGAAATCGAAGACTCGCGACCACCCGCGAAATCGCGGACTCGCGAAATCGCGGACTCGCGAACACTCCCGAAATAGCGGACTCGCGAACACCCGCGAAATCGAAGACTCGCGACCACCCGCGAAATCGCGGACTCGCGAAATCGCGAACACTCGCGAAATCGCGGACTCTCGAACAATCCCGAAATTGCGGACTCGCGAACACCCGCGAAATAGCGGACTCGCGAAATCGCGAACACTCGCGAATTCGCGGACTCGCGAACACTCGCGAAATCGCGGACTCTCGAACAATCCCGAAATTGCGGACTCGCGAACACCCGCGAAATCGCGGACTCGCGAAATCGCGAACACTCGCGAATTCGCGGACTCGCGAACACTCCCAAAATCGCGGCCTCGCGAACACTCGCAAAATCGCGAAATCGCGGACTCGCGGACACTCGCGAAATCGCGGACTCGCGAACACCCGCGAAATCGCGGACTCGCGAAATCACGGACTCGCGAAATCACGGACTCGCAACACTCCCGAAATCGCGGACTCGCGAACACCCGCGAAATCGCGGACTCGCGAACACCCGCGAAATCGCGGACTCGCGAAATCGCGGACTCGCGAACACTCGCGAAATCGCGGACTCGCGAACACCCGCGAAATCGCGGACTCGCGAACACCCGCGAAATCGCGGACTCGCGAACACCCGCGAAATCTCCCGAAATCGCGGACTCGCGAACACTCCCGAAATCGCGGACTCGCGAACACCCGCGAAATCGCTGACTCGCGAACAGTCGCGAAATCGCGGACTCGCGAACACTCGCGAACACCCGCGAAATCGCGGACTCGCGAAATCGCGGACTCGCGAACTCTCGCGAAATCGCGGACTCGCGAACACTCGCGAAATCGCGGACTCTCGAACAATCCCGAAATTGCGGACTCGCGAACACCCGCGAAATCGCGGACTCGCGAAATCGCGAACACTCGCGAATTCGCGGACTCGCGAACACTCCCAAAATCGCGGCCTCGCGAACACTCGCAAAATCGCGAAATCGCGGACTCGCGGACACTCGCGAAATCGCGGACTCACGAACACCCGCGAAATCGCGGACTCGCGAAATCACGGACTCGCGAAATCACGGACTCGCAACACTCCCGAAATCGCGGACTCGCGAACACCCGCGAAATCGCGGACTCGCGAACACCCGCGAAATCGCGGACTCGCGAAATCGCGGACTCGCGAACACTCCCGAAATCGCGGACTCGCGAACACTCCCGAAATCGCGGACTCGCGAACACCCGCGAAATCGCGGACTCGCGAACACCCGCGAAATCGCGGACTCGCGAAATCGCGGACTCGCGAACACTCGCGAAATCGCGGACACTCGAACAATCCCGAAATCGCGAACTCTCGAACAATCCCGAAATTGCGGACTCGCGAACACCCGCGAAATAGCGGACTCGCGAAATCGCGAACACTCGCGAATTCGCGGACTCGCGAACACTCGCGAAATCGCGGACTCGCGAACACTCGCGAAATCGCGGACTCGCGAACACTCCCGAAATCGCGAACTCGCGAACTCTCGCGAAATCGCGGACTCGCGAACACTCCCGAAATCGCAGACTCGCGAACACCCGCGAAATCGCGGACTCGCGAAATCGCGGACTCGCGAACACTCGCGAAATCGCGGACTCTCGAACAATCCCGAAATTGCGGACTCGCGAACACCCGCGAAATAGCGGACTCGCGAAATCGCGAACACTCGCGAATTCGCGGACTCGCGAACACTCGCGAAATCGCGGACTCGCGAACACTCCCGAAATAGCGGACTCGCGAACACCCGCGAAATCGAAGACTCGCGACCACCCGCGAAATCGCGGACTCGCGAAATCGCGAACACTCGCGAAATCGCGGACTCTCGAACAATCCCGAAATTGCGGACTCGCGAACACCCGCGAAATAGCGGACTCGCGAAATCGCGAACACTCGCGAATTCGCGGACTCGCGAACACTCGCGAAATCGCGGACTCGCGAACACTCCCGAAATCGCGAACTCGCGAACACCCGCGAAATCGCGGACTCGCGAACACCCGCGAAATCGCGGACTCGCGAACACCCGCGAAATCGCGGACTCGCGAACACTCCCGAAATCGCGGACTCGCGAACACCTGCGAAATCGCGAACACTCCCGAAATCGCGGACTCGCGAACACCCGCGAAATCGCGGACTCGCGAACACTCGCGAAATCGCGGACTTGCGAACACCCGCGAAATCGCGGACTCGCGAACACTCGCGAAATCGCGGACTTGCGAACTCTCCCGAAATCGCGGACTCGCGAAAACCCGCGAAATCGCGGACTCGCGAACATCCGCGAAATCGCGGACTCGCGAAATCGCGGACTCGCGAACACTCCCGAAATCGCGGACTCGCGGATACGCGAAATCGCGAACACCCGCGAAATCGCGGACTCGCGAAATCGCGGACTCGCGAACACCCGCGAAATCTCCCGAAATCGCGGACTCGCGAACACTCCCGAAATCGCGGACTCGCGAACACCCGCGAAATCGCGGACTCGCGAACACCCGCGAAATCGCGGACTCGCGAACACCCGCGAAATCTCCCGAAATCGCGGACTCGCGAACACTCCCGAAATCGCGGACTCGCGAACACCCGCGAAATCGCTGACTCGCGAACAGTCGCGAAATCGCGGACTCGCGAACACTCGCGAACACCCGCGAAATCGCGGACTCGCGAAATCGCGGACTCGCGAACTCTCGCGAAATCGCGGACTCGCGAACACTCGCGAAATCGCGGACTCTCGAACAATCCCGAAATTGCGGACTCGCGAACACCCGCGAAATCGCGGACTCGCGAAATCGCGAACACTCGCGAATTCGCGGACTCGCGAACACTCCCAAAATCGCGGCCTCGCGAACACTCGCAAAATCGCGAAATCGCGGACTCGCGGACACTCGCGAAATCGCGGACTCGCGAACACCCGCGAAATCGCGGACTCGCGAAATCACGGACTCGCGAAATCACGGACTCGCAACACTCCCGAAATCGCGGACTCGCGAAATCGCGGACTCGCGAACTCTCGCGAAATCGCGGACTCGCGAACACTCGCGAAATCGCGGACTCTCGAACAATCCCGAAATTGCGGACTCGCGAACACCCGCGAAATCGCGGACTCGCGAAATCGCGAACACTCGCGAATTCGCGGACTCGCGAACACTCCCAAAATCGCGGCCTCGCGAACACTCGCAAAATCGCGAAATCGCGGACTCGCGGACACTCGCGAAATCGCGGACTCGCGAACACCCGCGAAATCGCGGACTCGCGAAATCACGGACTCGCGAAATCACGGACTCGCAACACTCCCGAAATCGCGGACTCGCGAACACCCGCGAAATCGCGGACTCGCGAACACCCGCGAAATCGCGGACTCGCGAACACCCGCGAAATCTCCCGAAATCGCGGACTCGCGAACACTCCCGAAATCGCGGACTCGCGAACACCCGCGAAATCGCTGACTCGCGAACAGTCGCGAAATCGCGGACTCGCGAACACTCGCGAACACCCGCGAAATCGCGGACTCGCGAAATCGCGGACTCGCGAACTCTCGCGAAATCGCGGACTCGCGAACACTCGCGAAATCGCGGACTCTCGAACAATCCCGAAATTGCGGACTCGCGAACACCCGCGAAATCGCGGACTCGCGAAATCGCGAACACTCGCGAATTCGCGGACTCGCGAACACTCCCAAAATCGCGGCCTCGCGAACACTCGCAAAATCGCGAAATCGCGGACTCGCGGACACTCGCGAAATCGCGGACTCACGAACACCCGCGAAATCGCGGACTCGCGAAATCACGGACTCGCGAAATCACGGACTCGCAACACTCCCGAAATCGCGGACTCGCGAACACCCGCGAAATCGCGGACTCGCGAACACCCGCGAAATCGCGGACTCGCGAAATCGCGGACTCGCGAACACTCCCGAAATCGCGGACTCGCGAACACTCCCGAAATCGCGGACTCGCGAAAACCCGCGAAATCGCGGACTCGCGAACACCCGCGAAATCGCGGACTCGCGAAATCGCGGACTCGCGAACACTCGCGAAATCGCGGACACTCGAACAATCCCGAAATCGCGAACTCTCGAACAATCCCGAAATTGCGGACTCGCGAACACCCGCGAAATAGCGGACTCGCGAAATCGCGAACACTCGCGAATTCGCGGACTCGCGAACACTCGCGAAATCGCGGACTCGCGAACACTCGCGAAATCGCGGACTCGCGAACACTCGCGAAATCGCGAACTCGCGAACTCTCGCGAAATCGCGGACTCGCGAACACTCCCGAAATCGCAGACTCGCGAACACCCGCGAAATCGCGGACTCGCGAAATCGCGGACTCGCGAACACTCGCGAAATCGCGGACTCTCGAACAATCCCGAAATTGCGGACTCGCGAACACCCGCGAAATAGCGGACTCGCGAAATCGCGAACACTCGCGAATTCGCGGACTCGCGAACACTCGCGAAATCGCGGACTCGCGAACACTCCCGAAATAGCGGACTCGCGAACACCCGCGAAATCGAAGACTCGCGACCACCCGCGAAATCGCGGACTCGCGAAATCGCGAACACTCGCGAAATCGCGGACTCTCGAACAATCCCGAAATTGCGGACTCGCGAACACCCGCGAAATAGCGGACTCGCGAAATCGCGAACACTCGCGAATTCGCGGACTCGCGAACACTCGCGAAATCGCGGACTCGCGAACACTCCCGAAATAGCGGACTCGCGAACACCCGCGAAATCGAAGACTCGCGACCACCCGCGAAATCGCGGACTCGCGAAATCGCGAACACTCGCGAAATCGCGGACTCTCGAACAATCCCGAAATTGCGGACTCGCGAACACCCGCGAAATAGCGGACTCGCGAAATCGCGAACACTCGCGAATTCGCGGACTCGCGAACACTCGCGAAATCGCGGACTCGCGAACACTCCCGAAATAGCGGACTCGCGAACACCCGCGAAATCGAAGACTCGCGACCACCCGCGAAATCGCGGACTCGCGAAATCGCGAACACTCGCGAAATCGCGGACTCTCGAACAATCCCGAAATTGCGGACTCGCGAACACCCGCGAAATAGCGGACTCGCGAAATCGCGAACACTCGCGAATTCGCGGACTCGCGAACACTCGCGAAATCGCGGACTCGCGAACACTCCCGAAATCGCGAACTCGCGAACACCCGCGAAATCGCGCACTCGCGAACACCCGCGAAATCGCGGACTCGCGAACACCCGCGAAATCGCGGACTCGCGAACACTCCCGAAATCGCGGACTCGCGAACACCTGCGAAATCGCGAACACTCCCGAAATCGCGGACTCGCGAACACCCGCGAAATCGCGGACTCGCGAACACTCGCGAAATCGCGGACTTGCGAACTCTCCCGAAATCGCGGACTCGCGAAAACCCGCGAAATCGCGGACTCGCGAACATCCGCGAAATCGCGGACTCGCGAAATCGCGGACTCGCGAACACTCCCGAAATCGCGGACTCGCGGATACGCGAAATCGCGAACACCCGCGAAATCGCGGACTCGCGAAATCGCGGACTCGCGAACACCCGCGAAATCTCCCGAAATCGCGGACTCGCGAACACTCCCGAAATCGCGGACTCGCGAACACCCGCGAAATCGCGGACTCGCGAACACCCGCGAAATCGCGGACTCGCGAACACCCGCGAAATCTCCCGAAATCGCGGACTCGCGAACACTCCCGAAATCGCGGACTCGCGAACACCCGCGAAATCGCTGACTCGCGAACAGTCGCGAAATCGCGGACTCGCGAACACTCGCGAACACCCGCGAAATCGCGGACTCGCGAAATCGCGGACTCGCGAACTCTCGCGAAATCGCGGACTCGCGAACACTCGCGAAATCGCGGACTCTCGAACAATCCCGAAATTGCGGACTCGCGAACACCCGTGAAATCGCGGACTCGCGAAATCGCGAACACTCGCGAATTCGCGGACTCGCGAACACTCCCAAAATCGCGGCCTCGCGAACACTCGCAAAATCGCGAAATCGTGGACTCGCGGACACTCGCGAAATAGCGGACTCGCGAAATCGCGAACACTCGCGAATTCGCGGACTCGCGAACACTCGCGAAATCGCGGACTCGCGAACACTCCCGAAATCGCGGACTCGCGAACACCCGCGAAATCGCGGACTCGCGAACACCCGCGAAATCGCGGACTCGCGAAATCGCGGACTCGCGAACACTCGCGAAATCGCGAAATCGCGGACTCGCGGACACTCGCGAAATCGCGGACTCGCGAACACCCGCGAAATCGCGGACTCGCGAAATCACGGACTCGCGAAATCACGGACTCGCAACACTCCCGAAATCGCGGACTCGCGAACACCCGCGAAATCGCGGACTCGCGAACACCCGCGAAATCGCGGACTCGCGAAATCGCGGACTCGCGAACACTCGCGAAATCGCGGACTCGCGAACACCCGCGAAATCGCGGACTCGCGAACACCCGCGAAATCGCGGACTCGCGAACACCCGCGAAATCTCCCGAAATCGCGGACTCGCGAACACTCCCGAAATCGCGGACTCGCGAACACCCGCGAAATCGCTGACTCGCGAACAGTCGCGAAATCGCGGACTCGCGAACACTCGCGAACACCCGCGAAATCGCGGACTCGCGAAATCGCGGACTCGCGAACTCTCGCGAAATCGCGGACTCGCGAACACTCGCGAAATCGCGGACTCTCGAACAATCCCGAAATTGCGGACTCGCGAACACCCGCGAAATCGCGGACTCGCGAAATCGCGAACACTCGCGAATTCGCGGACTCGCGAACACTCCCAAAATCGCGGCCTCGCGAACACTCGCAAAATCGCGAAATCGCGGACTCGCGGACACTCGCGAAATCGCGGACTCACGAACACCCGCGAAATCGCGGACTCGCGAAATCACGGACTCGCGAAATCACGGACTCGCAACACTCCCGAAATCGCGGACTCGCGAACACCCGCGAAATCGCGGACTCGCGAACACCCGCGAAATCGCGGACTCGCGAAATCGCGGACTCGCGAACACTCCCGAAATCGCGGACTCGCGAACACTCCCGAAATCGCGGACTCGCGAACACCCGCGAAATCGCGGACTCGCGAACACCCGCGAAATCGCGGACTCGCGAAATCGCGGACTCGCGAACACTCGCGAAATCGCGGACACTCGAACAATCCCGAAATCGCGAACTCTCGAACAATCCCGAAATTGCGGACTCGCGAACACCCGCGAAATAGCGGACTCGCGAAATCGCGAACACTCGCGAATTCGCGGACTCGCGAACACTCGCGAAATCGCGGACTCGCGAACACTCCCGAAATCGCGGACTCGCGAACACTCCCGAAATCGCGAACTCGCGAACTCTCGCGAAATCGCGGACTCGCGAACACTCCCGAAATCGCAGACTCGCGAACACCCGCGAAATCGCGGACTCGCGAAATCGCGGACTCGCGAACACTCGCGAAATCGCGGACTCTCGAACAATCCCGAAATTGCGGACTCGCGAACACCCGCGAAATAGCGGACTCGCGAAATCGCGAACACTCGCGAATTCGCGGACTCGCGAACACTCGCGAAATCGCGGACTCGCGAACACTCCCGAAATAGCGGACTCGCGAACACCCGCGAAATCGAAGACTCGCGACCACCCGCGAAATCGCGGACTCGCGAAATCGCGAACACTCGCGAAATCGCGGACTCTCGAACAATCCCGAAATTGCGGACTCGCGAACACCCGCGAAATAGCGGACTCGCGAAATCGCGAACACTCGCGAATTCGCGGACTCGCGAACACTCGCGAAATCGCGGACTCGCGAACACTCCCGAAATCGCGAACTCGCGAACACCCGCGAAATCGCGCACTCGCGAACACCCGCGAAATCGCGGACTCGCGAACACCCGCGAAATCGCGGACTCGCGAACACTCCCGAAATCGCGGACTCGCGAACACCTGCGAAATCGCGAACACTCCCGAAATCGCGGACTCGCGAACACCCGCGAAATCGCGGACTCGCGAACACTCGCGAAATCGCGGACTTGCGAACTCTCCCGAAATCGCGGACTCGCGAAAACCCGCGAAATCGCGGACTCGCGAACATCCGCGAAATCGCGGACTCGCGAAATCGCGGACTCGCGAACACTCCCGAAATCGCGGACTCGCGGATACGCGAAATCGCGAACACCCGCGAAATCGCGGACTCGCGAAATCGCGGACTCGCGAACACCCGCGAAATCTCCCGAAATCGCGGACTCGCGAACACTCCCGAAATCGCGGACTCGCGAACACCCGCGAAATCGCGGACTCGCGAACACCCGCGAAATCTCCCGAAATCGCGGACTCGCGAACACTCCCGAAATCGCGGACTCGCGAACACCCGCGAAATCGCTGACTCGCGAACAGTCGCGAAATCGCGGACTCGCGAACACTCGCGAACACCCGCGAAATCGCGGACTCGCGAAATCGCGGACTCGCGAACTCTCGCGAAATCGCGGACTCGCGAACACTCGCGAAATCGCGGACTCTCGAACAATCCCGAAATTGCGGACTCGCGAACACCCGCGAAATCGCGGACTCGCGAAATCGCGAACACTCGCGAATTCGCGGACTCGCGAACACTCCCAAAATCGCGGCCTCGCGAACACTCGCAAAATCGCGAAATCGCGGACTCGCGGACACTCGCGAAATCGCGGACTCACGAACACCCGCGAAATCGCGGACTCGCGAAATCACGGACTCGCGAAATCACGGACTCGCAACACTCCCGAAATCGCGGACTCGCGAACACCCGCGAAATCGCGGACTCGCGAACACCCGCGAAATCGCGGACTCGCGAAATCGCGGACTCGCGAACACTCCCGAAATCGCGGACTCGCGAACACTCCCGAAATCGCGGACTCGCGAAAACCCGCGAAATCGCGGACTCGCGAACACCCGCGAAATCGCGGACTCGCGAAATCGCGGACTCGCGAACACTCGCGAAATCGCGGACACTCGAACAATCCCGAAATCGCGAACTCTCGAACAATCCCGAAATTGCGGACTCGCGAACACCCGCGAAATAGCGGACTCGCGAAATCGCGAACACTCGCGAATTCGCGGACTCGCGAACACTCGCGAAATCGCGGACTCGCGAACACTCGCGAAATCGCGGACTCGCGAACACTCGCGAAATCGCGAACTCGCGAACTCTCGCGAAATCGCGGACTCGCGAACACTCCCGAAATCGCAGACTCGCGAACACCCGCGAAATCGCGGACTCGCGAAATCGCGGACTCGCGAACACTCGCGAAATCGCGGACTCTCGAACAATCCCGAAATTGCGGACTCGCGAACACCCGCGAAATAGCGGACTCGCGAAATCGCGAACACTCGCGAATTCGCGGACTCGCGAACACTCGCGAAATCGCGGACTCGCGAACACTCCCGAAATAGCGGACTCGCGAACACCCGCGAAATCGAAGACTCGCGACCACCCGCGAAATCGCGGACTCGCGAAATCGCGAACACTCGCGAAATCGCGGACTCTCGAACAATCCCGAAATTGCGGACTCGCGAACACCCGCGAAATAGCGGACTCGCGAAATCGCGAACACTCGCGAATTCGCGGACTCGCGAACACTCGCGAAATCGTGGACTCGCGAACACTCCCGAAATAGCGGACTCGCGAACACCCGCGAAATCGAAGACTCGCGACCACCCGCGAAATCGCGGACTCGCGAAATCGCGAACACTCGCGAAATCGCGGACTCTCGAACAATCCCGAAATTGCGGACTCGCGAACACCCGCGAAATAGCGGACTCGCGAAATCGCGAACACTCGCGAATTCGCGGACTCGCGAACACTCGCGAAATCGCGGACTCGCGAACACTCCCGAAATAGCGGACTCGCGAACACCCGCGAAATCGAAGACTCGCGACCACCCGCGAAATCGCGGACTCGCGAAATCGCGAACACTCGCGAAATCGCGGACTCTCGAACAATCCCGAAATTGCGGACTCGCGAACACCCGCGAAATAGCGGACTCGCGAAATCGCGAACACTCGCGAATTCGCGGACTCGCGAACACTCGCGAAATCGCGGACTCGCGAACACTCCCGAAATCGCGAACTCGCGAACACCCGCGAAATCGCGCACTCGCGAACACCCGCGAAATCGCGGACTCGCGAACACCCGCGAAATCGCGGACTCGCGAACACTCCCGAAATCGCGGACTCGCGAACACCTGCGAAATCGCGAACACTCCCGAAATCGCGGACTCGCGAACACCCGCGAAATCGCGGACTCGCGAACACTCGCGAAATCGCGGACTTGCGAACTCTCCCGAAATCGCGGACTCGCGAAAACCCGCGAAATCGCGGACTCGCGAACATCCGCGAAATCGCGGACTCGCGAAATCGCGGACTCGCGAACACTCCCGAAATCGCGGACTCGCGGATACGCGAAATCGCGAACACCCGCGAAATCGCGGACTCGCGAAATCGCGGACTCGCGAACACCCGCGAAATCTCCCGAAATCGCGGACTCGCGAACACTCCCGAAATCGCGGACTCGCGAACACCCGCGAAATCGCGGACTCGCGAACACCCGCGAAATCGCGGACTCGCGAACACCCGCGAAATCTCCCGAAATCGCGGACTCGCGAACACTCCCGAAATCGCGGACTCGCGAACACCCGCGAAATCGCTGACTCGCGAACAGTCGCGAAATCGCGGACTCGCGAACACTCGCGAACACCCGCGAAATCGCGGACTCGCGAAATCGCGGACTCGCGAACTCTCGCGAAATCGCGGACTCGCGATCACTCGCGAAATCGCGGACTCTCGAACAATCCCGAAATTGCGGACTCGCGAACACCCGCGAAATCGCGGACTCGCGAAATCGCGAACACTCGCGAATTCGCGGACTCGCGAACACTCCCAAAATCGCGGCCTCGCGAACACTCGCAAAATCGCGAAATCGCGGACTCGCGGACACTCGCGAAATCGCGGACTCGCGAACACCCGCGAAATCGCGGACTCGCGAAATCACGGACTCGCGAAATCACGGACTCGCAACACTCCCGAAATCGCGGACTCGCGAACACCCGCGAAATCGCGGACTCGCGAACACCCGCGAAATCGCGGACTCGCGAACACCCGCGAAATCTCCCGAAATCGCGGACTCGCGAACACTCCCGAAATCGCGGACTCGCGAACACCCGCGAAATCGCTGACTCGCGAACAGTCGCGAAATCGCGGACTCGCGAACACTCGCGAACACCCGCGAAATCGCGGACTCGCGAAATCGCGGACTCGCGAACTCTCGCGAAATCGCGGACTCGCGAACACTCGCGAAATCGAGGACTCTCGAACAATCCCGAAATTGCGGACTCGCGAACACCCGCGAAATCGCGGACTCGCGAAATCGCGAACACTCGCGAATTCGCGGACTCGCGAACACTCCCAAAATCGCGGCCTCGCGAACACTCGCAAAATCGCGAAATCGCGGACTCGCGGACACTCGCGAAATCGCGGACTCACGAACACCCGCGAAATCGCGGACTCGCGAAATCACGGACTCGCGAAATCACGGACTCGCAACACTCCCGAAATCGCGGACTCGCGAACACCCGCGAAATCGCGGACTCGCGAACACCCGCGAAATCGCGGACTCGCGAAATCGCGGACTCGCGAACACTCCCGAAATCGCGGACTCGCGAACACTCCCGAAATCGCGGACTCGCGAAAACCCGCGAAATCGCGGACTCGCGAACACCCGCGAAATCGCGGACTCGCGAAATCGCGGACTCGCGAACACCCGCGAAATAGCGGACTCGCGAAATCGCGAACACTCGCGAATTCGCGGACTCGCGAACACTCGCGAAATCGCGGACTCGCGAACACTCGCGAAATCGCGGACTCGCGAACACTCGCGAAATCGCGGACTCGCGAACACCCGCGAAATCGCGGACTCGCGAAATCGCGGACTCGCGAAATCACGGACTCGCGAAATCGCGGACTCGCGAACACTCCCGAAATCGCGGACTCGCGAACACTCGCGAACACTCGCAAAATCGCGAAATCGCGGACTCGCAAAATCGCGGACTCGCGGACACTCGCGAAATCGCGGACTCGCGAACACCCGCGAAATCGCGTACTCGCGAACACTCGCGAAATCGCGGACTCGCGAAATCGCGGACTCGCTAACACTCCCGAAAGAGCGGACTCGCGAACACCCGCGAAATCGAAGACTCGCGAACACCCTGGTGAAAACCCGCGAAATCGCGGACTCGCGAACACCCGCGAAATCGCGGACTCGCGAAATCACGGACTCGCGAAATCGCGGACTCGCGAACACTCCCGAAATCGCGGACTCGCGAACAGCCGCGAAATCGCGGACTCGCGAACACCAGCGAAATCGCGGACTCGCGAACACTCCCGAAATCGCGGACTCGCGAACACTCCCGAAATCGCGGACTCGCGAACACTCCCGAAATCGCGGACACTCCCGAAATCGCGGACTCGGGGACACTCGCGAAATCGCGGACTCACGAACACCCGCGAAATCGCGGACTCGCGAACACCAGCGAAATCGCGGACTCGCGAACACTCCCGAAATCGCGGACTCGCGAACACTCCCGAAATCGCGGACTCGCGAACACTCCCGAAATCGCGGACACTCCCGAAATCGCGGACTCGGGGACACTCGCGAAATCGCGGACTCACGAACACCCGCGAAATCGCGGACTCGCGAAATCACGGACTCGCGAAATCACGGACTCGCAACACTCCCGAAATCGCGGACTCGCGAACACTCCCGAAATCGCGGACACTCCCGAAATCGCGGACTCGGGGACACTCGCGAAATCGCGGACTCACGAACACCCGCGAAATCGCGGACTCGCGAAATCACGGACTCGCGAAATCACGGACTCGCAACACTCCCGAAATCGCGGACTCGCGAACACCCGCGAAATCGCGGACTCGCGAAATCGCGGACTCGCGAACACTCGCGAAATCGCGGACTCTCGAACAATCCCGAAATCGCGAACTCTCGAACAATCCCGAAATTGCGGACTCGCGAACACCCGCGAAATAGCGGACTCGCGAAATCGCGAACACTCGCGAATTCGCGGACTCGCGAACACTCGCGAAATCGCGGACTCGCGAACACTCGCGAAATCGCGGACTCGCGAACACTCCCGAAATCGCGAACTCACGAACACTCGCGAAATCGCGGACTCGCGAACACTCCCGAAATAGCGGACTCGCGAACACCCGCGAAATCGCAGACTCGCGAACACCCGCGAAATCGCGGACTCGCGAAATCGCGGACTCGCGAACACTCGCGAAATCGCGGACTCTCGAACAATACCGAAATTGCGGATTCGCGAAAACCCGCGAAATAGCGGACTCGCGAAATCGCGAACACTCGCGAACACTCGCGAAATCGCGGACTCGCGAACACTCCCGAAATAGCGGACTCGAGAACACCCGCGAAATCGCAGACTCGCGAACACCCGCGAAATCGCGGACTCGCGAAATCGCGAACACTCGCGAAATCGCGGACTCTCGAACAATCCCGAAATTGCGGACTCGCGAACACCCGCGAAATAGCGGACTCGCGAAATCGCGAACACTCGCGAATTCGCGGACTCGCGAACACTCGCGAAATCGCGGACTCGCGAACACTCCCGAAATCGCGAACTCGCGAACACCCGCGAAATCGCGGACTCGCGAACACCCGCGAAATCGCGGACTCGCGAACACCCGCGAAATCGCGGACTCGCGAACACTCCCGAAATCGCGGACTCGCGAACACCTGCGAAATCGCGAACACTCCCGAAATCGCGGACTCGCGAACACCCGCGAAATCGCGGACTCGCGAACACTCGCGAAATCGCGGACTTGCGAACTCTCCCGAAATCGCGGACTCGCGAAAACCCGCGAAATCGCGGACTCGCGAACACCCGCGAAATCGCGGACTCGCGAAATCGCGGACTCGCGAACACTCCCGAAATCGCGGACTCGCGGATACGCGAAATCGCGAACACCCGCGAAATCGCGGACTCGCGAAATCGCGGACTCGCGAACACCCGCGAAATCGCGGACTCGCGAAATCGCGGACTCGCGAAATCACGGACTCGCGAAATCGCGGACTCGCGAACACTCCCGAAATCGCGGACTCGCGAACACTCGCGAACACTCGCAAAATCGCGAAATCGCGGACTCGCAAAATCGCGGACTCGCGGACACTCGCGAAATCGCGGACACTCGCGAAATCGCGGACTCGCGAACACTCGCGAAATCGCGGACTGGCGAACACCCGGGAAATCGCGAAATCGCGGACTCGCGAACACCCGCGAAATCGCGGACTCGCGAACACTCCCGAAATCGCGGACTCGCGAACACTCCCGAAATCGCGGACTCGCGAACAACCGCGAAATCGCGGACTCGCGAACACCCGCGAAATCGCGGACTCGCGAACATCCGCGAAATCTCCCGAAATCGCGGACTCGCGAACACCCGCGAAATCTCCCGAAATCGCGGACTCGCGAACACTCCCGAAATCGCGGACTCGCGAACACCCGCGAAATCGCGGACTCGCGAACACCCGCGAAATCGCGGACTCGCGAACACCCGCGAAATCTCCCGAAATCGCGGACTCGCGAACACTCCCGAAATCGCGGACTCGCGAACACCCGCGAAATCGCTGACTCGCGAACAGTCGCGAAATCGCGGACTCGCGAACACTCGCGAACACCCGCGAAATCGCGGACTCGCGAAATCGCGGACTCGCGAACTCTCGCGAAATCGCGGACTCGCGAACACTCGCGAAATCGCGGACTCTCGAACAATCCCGAAATTGCGGACTCGCGAACACCCGCGAAATCGCGGACTCGCGAAATCGCGAACACTCGCGAATTCGCGGACTCGCGAACACTCCCAAAATCGCGGCCTCGCGAACACTCGCAAAATCGCGAAATCGCGGACTCGCGGACACTCGCGAAATCGCGGACTCGCGAACACCCGCGAAATCGCGGACTCGCGAAATCACGGACTCGCGAAATCACGGACTCGCAACACTCCCGAAATCGCGGACTCGCGAACACCCGCGAAATCGCGGACTCGCGAACACCCGCGAAATCGCGGACTCGCGAAATCGCGGACTCGCGAACACTCGCGAAATCGCGGACTCGCGAACACCCGCGAAATCGCGGACTCGCGAACACCCGCGAAATCGCGGACTCGCGAACACCCGCGAAATCTCCCGAAATCGCGGACTCGCGAACACTCCCGAAATCGCGGACTCGCGAACACCCGCGAAATCGCTGACTCGCGAACAGTCGCGAAATCGCGGACTCGCGAAATCACGGACTCGCAACACTCCCGAAATCGCGGACTCGCGAACACCCGCGAAATCGCGGACTCGCGAACACCCGCGAAATCGCGGACTCGCGAAATCGCGGACTCGCGAACACTCCCGAAATCGCGGACTCGCGAACACTCCCGAAATCGCGGACTCGCGAACACCCGCGAAATCGCGGACTCGCGAACACCCGCGAAATCGCGGACTCGCGAAATCGCGGACTCGCGAACACTCGCGAAATCGCGGACTCTCGAACAATCCCGAAATCGCGAACTCTCGAACAATCCCGAAATTGCGGACTCGCGAACACCCGCGAAATAGCGGACTCGCGAAATCGCGAACACTCGCGAATTCGCGGACTCGCGAACACTCGCGAAATCGCGGACTCGCGAACACTCGCGAAATCGCGGACTCGCGAACACTCCCGAAATCGCGAACTCGCGAACACTCGCGAAATCGCGGACTCGCGAACACTCCCGAAATAGCGGACTCGCGAACACCCACGAAATCGCAGACTCGCGAACACCCGCGAAATCGCGGACTCGCGAACACCCGCGAAATCGCGGACTCGCGAACACCCGCGAAATCGGGGACTCGCGAACACTCGCGAAATCGCGGACTGGCGAACACCCGGGAAATCGCGAAATCGCGGACTCGCGAACACCCGCGAAATCGCGGACTCGCGAACACTCCCGAAATCGCGGACTCGCGAACACTCCCGAAATCGCGGACTCGCGAACAACCGCGAAATCGCGGACTCGCGAAATCGCGAACACTCGCGAATTCGCGGACTCGCGAACACTCGCGAATTCGCGGACTCGCGAACACCCGCGAAATCTCCCGAAATCGCGGACTCGCGAACACCCGCGAAATCGCGGACTCGCGAACACCCGCGAAATCGCGGACTCGCGAACACCCGCGAAATCGCGGACTCGCGAAATCACGGACTCGCGAAATCACGGACTCGCAACACTCCCGAAATCGCGGACTCGCGAACACCCGCGAAATCGCGGACTCGCGAACACCCGCGAAATCGCGGACTCGCGAAATCGCGGACTCGCGAACACTCGCGAAATCGCGGACTCTCGAACAATCCCGAAATCGCGAACTCTCGAACAATCCCGAAATTGCGGACTCGCGAACACCCGCGAAATAGCGGACTCGCGAAATCGCGAACACTCGCGAATTCGCGGACTCGCGAACACTCGCGAAATCGCGGACTCGCGAACACTCGCGAAATCGCGGACTCGCGAACACTCCCGAAATCGCGAACTCACGAACACTCGCGAAATCGCGGACTCGCGAACACTCCCGAAATAGCGGACTCGCGAACACCCGCGAAATCGCAGACTCGCGAACACCCGCGAAATCGCGGACTCGCGAAATCGCGGACTCGCGAACACTCGCGAAATCGCGGACTCTCGAACAATACCGAAATTGCGGATTCGCGAAAACCCGCGAAATAGCGGACTCGCGAAATCGCGAACACTCGCGAACACTCGCGAAATCGCGGACTCGCGAACACTCCCGAAATAGCGGACTCGAGAACACCCGCGAAATCGCAGACTCGCGAACACCCGCGAAATCGCGGACTCGCGAAATCGCGAACACTCGCGAAATCGCGGACTCTCGAACAATCCCGAAATTGCGGACTCGCGAACACCCGCGAAATAGCGGACTCGCGAAATCGCGAACACTCGCGAATTCGCGGACTCGCGAACACTCGCGAAATCGCGGACTCGCGAACACTCCCGAAATCGCGAACTCGCGAACACCCGCGAAATCGCGGACTCGCGAACACCCGCGAAATCGCGGACTCGCGAACACCCGCGAAATCGCGGACTCGCGAACACTCCCGAAATCGCGGACTCGCGAACACCTGCGAAATCGCGAACACTCCCGAAATCGCGGACTCGCGAACACCCGCGAAATCGCGGACTCGCGAACACTCGCGAAATCGCGGACTTGCGAACTCTCCCGAAATCGCGGACTCGCGAAAACCCGCGAAATCGCGGACTCGCGAACACCCGCGAAATCGCGGACTCGCGAAATCGCGGACTCGCGAACACTCCCGAAATCGCGGACTCGCGGATACGCGAAATCGCGAACACCCGCGAAATCGCGGACTCGCGAAATCGCGGACTCGCGAACACCCGCGAAATCGCGGACTCGCGAAATCGCGGACTCGCGAAATCACGGACTCGCGAAATCGCGGACTCGCGAACACTCCCGAAATCGCGGACTCGCGAACACTCGCGAACACTCGCAAAATCGCGAAATCGCGGACTCGCAAAATCGCGGACTCGCGGACACTCGCGAAATCGCGGACACTCGCGAAATCGCGGACTCGCGAACACCCGCGAAATCGCGTACTCGCGAACACTCGCGAAATCGCGGACTCGCGAAATCGCGGACTCGCGAACACTCCCGAAATCGCGGACACTCCCGAAATCGCGGACTCGGGAACACCAGCGAAATCGCGGACTCGCGGACACCCGCGAAATCGCGGACTCGCGAACACTCCCGAAATCGCGGACTCGCGAACACGTCCGAAATCGCGGACTCGCGAACACCAGCGAAATCGCGGACTCGCGAACACTCCCGAAATCGCGGACTCGCGAAAACACCCGCGAAATCGCGGACTCGCGAACACCCGCGAAATCGCGGAATCGCGAACACCCGCGAAATCGCGGACTCGCGAATACTCCCGACATCGCGGACTCGCGAACACTCCCGAAATCGCGGACTCGCGAACACCCGCGGACTCGCGAACACTCGCGAAATCGCGGACTCGCGAACTCTCCCGAAATCGCGGACTCGCGAAAACCCGCGAAATCGCGGACTCGGGAACACTCGCGAAATCGCGGACTCGCGAACACTCCCGAAATCGCGGACTCGCGAACACCCGCGAAATCGCGCACTCGCGAACACCCGCGAAATCGCGGACTCGCGAACACCCGCGAAATCGCGGACTCGCGAACACCCGCGAAATCGCGGACTCGCGGACACTCGCGAAATCGCGGACTCGCGAACCCCCGCGAAATCGCGGACTCGCGAACACTCCCGAAATCGCGAACACCCGCGAAATCGCGGACTCGCGAACACCCGCGAAATCGCGGACTCGCGAACACCCGCGAAATCGCGGACTCGCGAACACCCGCGAAATCGCGGACTCGCGAACACCCGCGAAATCGCGGACTCGCGAACACCCGCGAAATCGGGGACTCGCGAACACTCGCGAAATCGCGGACTGGCGAACACCCGGGAAATCGCGAAATCGCGGACTCGCGAACACCCGCGAAATCGCGGACTCGCGAACACTCCCGAAATCGCGGACTCGCGAACACTCCCGAAATCGCGGACTCGCGAACAACCGCGAAATCGCGGACTCGCGAACACCCGCGAAATCGCGGACTCGCGAACATCCGCGAAATCTCCCGAAATCGCGGACTCGCGAACACCCGCGAAATCTCCCGAAATCGCGGACTCGCGAACACTCCCGAAATCGCGGACTCGCGAACACCCGCGAAATCGCGGACTCGCGAACACCCGCGAAATCGCGGACTCGCGAACACCCGCGAAATCGCGGACTCGCGAAATCGCGGACTCGCGAACTCTCGCGAAATCGCGGACTCGCGAACACTCGCGAAATCGCGGACTCTCGAACAATCCCGAAATTGCGGACTCGCGAACACCCGCGAAATCGCGGACTCGCGAAATCGCGAACACTCGCGAATTCGCGGACTCGCGAACACTCCCAAAATCGCGGCCTCGCGAACACTCGCAAAATCGCGAAATCGCGGACTCGCGGACACTCGCGAAATCGCGGACTCGCGAACACCCGCGAAATCGCGGACTCGCGAAATCGCGGACTCGCGAACACTCGCGAAATCGCGGACTCGCGAACACCCGCGAAATCGCGGACTCGCGAACACCCGCGAAATCGCGGACTCGCGAACACCCGCGAAATCTCCCGAAATCGCGGACTCGCGAACACTCCCGAAATCGCGGACTCGCGAACACCCGCGAAATCGCTGACTCGCGAACAGTCGCGAAATCGCGGACTCGCGAAATCACGGACTCGCAACACTCCCGAAATCGCGGACTCGCGAACACCCGCGAAATCGCGGACTCGCGAACACCCGCGAAATCGCGGACTCGCGAAATCGCGGACTCGCGAACACTCCCGAAATCGCGGACTCGCGAACACTCCCGAAATCGCGGACTCGCGAACACCCGCGAAATCGCGGACTCGCGAACACCCGCGAAATCGCGGACTCGCGAAATCGCGGACTCGCGAACACTCGCGAAATCGCGGACTCTCGAACAATCCCGAAATCGCGAACTCTCGAACAATCCCGAAATTGCGGACTCGCGAACACCCGCGAAATAGCGGACTCGCGAAATCGCGAACACTCGCGAATTCGCGGACTCGCGAACACTCGCGAAATCGCGGACTCGCGAACACTCGCGAAATCGCGGACTCGCGAACACTCCCGAAATCGCGAACTCGCGAACACTCGCGAAATCGCGGACTCGCGAACACTCCCGAAATAGCGGACTCGCGAACACCCACGAAATCGCAGACTCGCGAACACCCGCGAAATCGCGGACTCGCGAACACCCGCGAAATCGCGGACTCGCGAACACCCGCGAAATCGGGGACTCGCGAACACTCGCGAAATCGCGGACTGGCGAACACCCGGGAAATCGCGAAATCGCGGACTCGCGAACACCCGCGAAATCGCGGACTCGCGAACACTCCCGAAATCGCGGACTCGCGAACACTCCCGAAATCGCGGACTCGCGAACAACCGCGAAATCGCGGACTCGCGAAATCGCGAACACTCGCGAATTCGCGGACTCGCGAACACTCGCGAATTCGCGGACTCGCGAACACCCGCGAAATCTCCCGAAATCGCGGACTCGCGAACACCCGCGAAATCGCGGACTCGCGAACACCCGCGAAATCGCGGACTCGCGAACACCCGCGAAATCGCGGACTCGCGAACACCCGCGAAATCGCGGACTCGCGAACACCCGCGAAATCGGGGACTCGCGAACACTCGCGAAATCGCGGACTGGCGAACACCCGGGAAATCGCGAAATCGCGGACTCGCGAACACCCGCGAAATCGCGGACTCGCGAACACTCCCGAAATCGCGGACTCGCGAACACTCCCGAAATCGCGGACTCGCGAACAACCGCGAAATCGCGGACTCGCGAAATCGCGAACACTCGCGAATTCGCGGACTCGCGAACACTCGCGAATTCGCGGACTCGCGAACACCCGTGAAATCTCCCGAAATCGCGGACTCGCGAACACCCGCGAAATCGCGGACTCGCGAACACCCGCGAAATCGCGGACTCGCGAACACCCGCGAAATCGCGGACTCGCGAACACCCGCGAAATCTCCCGAAATCGCGGACTCGCGAACACTCCCGAAATCGCGGACTCGCGAACACCCGCGAAATCGCTGACTCGCGAACAGTCGCGAAATCGCGGACTCGCGAACACTCGCGAACACCCGCGAAATCGCGGACTCGCGAAATCGCGGACTCGCGAACTCTCGCGAACACCCGCGAAATCGCGGACTCGCGAAATCGCGGACTCGCGAACACTCGCGAAATCGCGGACTCGCGAACACCCGCGAAATCGCGGACTCGCGAACACCCGCGAAATCGCGGACTCGCGAACACCCGCGAAATCTCCCGAAATCGCGGACTCGCGAACACTCCCGAAATCGCGGACTCGCGAACACCCGCGAAATCGCTGACTCGCGAACAGTCGCGAAATCGCGGACTCGCGAACACTCGCGAACACCCGCGAAATCGCGGACTCGCGAAATCGCGGACTCGCGAACTCTCGCGAAATCGCGGACTCGCGAACACTCGCGAAATCGCGGACTCTCGAACAATCCCGAAATTGCGGACTCGCGAACACCCGCGAAATCGCGGACTCGCGAAATCGCGAACACTCGCGAATTCGCGGACTCGCGAACACTCCCAAAATCGCGGCCTCGCGAACACTCGCAAAATCGCGAAATCGCGGACTCGCGGACACTCGCGAAATCGCGGACTCACGAACACCCGCGAAATCGCGGACTCGCGAAATCACGGACTCGCGAACACTCGCGAAATCGCGGACTCGCGAACACTCCCGAAATAGCGGACTCGCGAACACCCGCGAAATCGCAGACTCGCGAACACCCGCGAAATCGCGGACTCGCGAAATCGCGGACTCGCGAACACTCGCGAAATCGCGGACTCTCGAACAATCCCGAAATTGCGGACTCGCGAACACCCGCGAAATAGCGGACTCGCGAAATCGCGAACACTCGCGAATTCGCGGACTCGCGAACACTCGCGAAATCGCGGACTCGCGAACACTCCCGAAATAGCGGACTCGCGAACACCCGCGAAATCGCAGACTCGCGAACACCCGCGAAATCGCGGACTCGCGAAATCGCGGACTCGCGAACACTCCCGAAATAGCGGACTCGCGAACACCCGCGAAATCGCAGACTCGCGAACACCCGCGAAATAGCGGACTCGCGAAATCGCGAACACTCGCGAATTCGCGGACTCGCGAACACTCGCGAAATCGCGGACTCGCGAACACTCGCGAAATCGCGGACTCGCGAAATCGCGGACTCGCGAACTCTCGCGAAATCGCGGACTCGCGAACACTCGCGAAATCGCGGACTCTCGAACAATCCCGAAATTGCGGACTCGCGAACACCCGCGAAATCGCGGACTCGCGAAATCGCGAACACTCGCGAATTCGCGGACTCGCGAACACTCCCAAAATCGCGGCCTCGCGAACACTCGCAAAATCGCGAAATCGCGGACTCGCGGACACTCGCGAAATCGCGGACTCACGAACACCCGCGAAATCGCGGACTCGCGAAATCACGGACTCGCGAAATCACGGACTCGCAACACTCCCGAAATCGCGGACTCGCGAACACCCGCGAAATCGCGGACTCGCGAACACCCGCGAAATCGCGGACTCGCGAAATCGCGGACTCGCGAACACTCCCGAAATCGCGGACTCGCGAACACTCCCGAAATCGCGGACTCGCGAACACCCGCGAAATCGCGGACTCGCGAACACCCGCGAAATCGCGGACTCGCGAAATCGCGGACTCGCGAACACTCGCGAAATCGCGGACTCTCGAACAATCCCGAAATTGCGGACTCGCGAACACCCGCGAAATAGCGGACTCGCGAAATCGCGAACACTCGCGAATTCTCGGACTCGCGAACACTCGCGAAATCGCGGACTCGCGAACACTCGCGAAATCGCGGACTCGCGAACACTCCCGAAATCGCGAACTCGCGAACACTCGCGAAATCGTGGACTCGCGAACACTCCCGAAATAGCGGACTCGCGAACACCCGCGAAATCGCAGACTCGCGAACACCCGCGAAATCGCGGACTCGCGAAATCGCGGACTCGCGAACACTCGCGAAATCGCGGACTCTCGAACAATCCCGAAATTGCGGACTCGCGAACACCCGCGAAATAGCGGACTCGCGAAATCGCGAACACTCGCGAATTCGCGGACTCGCGAACACTCGCGAAATCGCGGACTCGCGAACACTCCCGAAATAGCGGACTCGCGAACACCCGCGAAATCGCAGACTCGCGAACACCCGCGAAATCGCGGACTCGCGAAATCGCGAACACTCGCGAAATCGCGGACTCTCGAACAATCCCGAAATCGCGAACTCTCGAACAATCCCGAAATTGCGGACTCGCGAAATCGCGAACACTCGCGAATTCGCGGACTCGCGAACACTCGCGAAATCGCGGACTCGCGAACACTCGCGAAATCGCGGACTCGCGAACACTCCCGAAATCGCGGACTCGCGAACACCCGCGAAATCGCGGACTCGCGAACACCCGCGAAATCGCGGACTCGCGAATACTCCCGAAATCGCGGACTCGCGAACACTCCCGAAATCGCGGACTCGCGAACACCCGCGAAATCGCGGACTCGCGAACACCCGCGAAATCGCGGACTCGCGAACACCCGCGAAATCGCGGACTCGCGGACACTCGCGAAATCGCGGACTCGCGAACCCCCGCGAAATCGCGGACTCGCGAACACTCCCGAAATCGCGAACACCCGCGAAATCGAACAATCCCGAAATTGCGGACTCGCGAACACCCGCGAAATCGCGGACTCGCGAACACCCGCGAAATCGGGGACTCGCGAACACTCGCGAAATCGCGGACTGGCGAACACCCGGGAAATCGCGAAATCGCGGACTCGCGAACACCCGCGAAATCGCGGACTCGCGAACACTCCCGAAATCGCGGACTCGCGAACACTCCCGAAATCGCGGACTCGCGAACAACCGCGAAATCGCGGACTCGCGAAATCGCGGACTCGCGAACACCCGCGAAATCGCGGACTCGCGAACACCCGCGAAATCGCGGACTCGCGAACACCCGCGAAATCGCGGACTCGCGAACACCCGCGAAATCGGGGACTCGCGAACACTCGCGAAATCGCGGACTGGCGAACACCCGGGAAATCGCGAAATCGCGGACTCGCGAACACCCGCGAAATCGCGGACTCGCGAACACTCCCGAAATCGCGGACTCGCGAACACTCCCGAAATCGCGGACTCGCGAACAACCGCGAAATCGCGGACTCGCGAAATCGCGAACACTCGCGAATTCGCGGACTCGCGAACACTCCCAAAATCGCGGCCTCGCGAACACTCGAAAAATCGCGAAATCGCGGACTCGCGGACACTCGCGAAATCGCGGACTCACGAACACCCGCGAAATCGCGGACTCGCGAAATCACGTACTCGCGAAATCACGGACTCGCAACACTCCCGAAATCGCGGACTCGCGAACACCCGCGAAATCGCGGACTCGCGAACACCCGCGAAATCGCGGACTCGCGAAATCGCAGACTCGCGAACACTCCCGAAATCGCGGACTCGCGAACACTCCCGAAATCGCGGACTCGCGAACACCCGCGAAATCGCGGACTCGCGAACACCCGCGAAATCGCGGACTCGCGAAATCGCGAACACTCGCGAAATCGCGGACTCTCGAACAATCCCGAAATCGCGAACTCTCGAACAATCCCGAAATTGCGGACTCGCGAACACCCGCGAAATAGCGGACTCGCGAAATCGCGAACACTCGCGAATTCGCGGACTCGCGAACACTCGCGAAATCGCGGACTCGCGAACACTCGCGAAATCGCGGACTCGCGAACACTCCCGAAATCGCTGACTCGCGAACACCCGCGAAATCGCGGACTCGCGAACACTCCCGAAATCGCGGACTCGCGAACACCCGCGAAATCGCGGACTCGCGAACACCCGCGAAATCGCGGACTCGCGAACACCCGCGAAATCGCGGACTCGCGAACACCCGCGAAATCGCGGACTCGCGAACACCCGCGAAATCGCAGACTCGCGAACACCCGCGAAATCGCGGACTCGCGAAATCGCGGACTCGCGAACACTCGCGAAATCGCGGACTCTCGAACAATCCCGAAATTGCGGACTCGCGAACACCCGCGAAATAGCGGACTCGCGAAATCGCGAACACTCGCGAATTCGCGGACTCGCGAACACTCGCGAAATCGCGGACTCGCGAACACTCCCGAAATAGCGGACTCGCGAACACCCGCGAAATCGCAGACTCGCGAACACCGGCGAAATCGCGGACTCGCGAAATCGCGAACACTCGCGAAATCGCGGACTCTCGAACAATCCCGAAATCGCGAACTCTCGAACAATCCCGAAATTGCGGACTCGCGAACACCCGCGAAATAGCGGACTCGCGAAATCGCGAACACTCGCGAAATCGCGGACTCGCGAACACTCGCGAAATCGCGGACTCGCGAACACTCGCGAAATCGCGGACTCGCGAACACTCCCGAAATCGCGGACTCGCGAACACCCGCGAAATCGCGGACTCGCGAACACCCGCGAAATCGCGGACTCGCGAATACTCCCGAAATCGCGGACTCGCGAACACTCCCGAAATCGCGGACTCGCGAACACCCGCGAAATCGCGGACTCGCGAACACCCGCGAAATCGCGGACTCGCGAACACCCGCGAAATCGCGGACTCGCGGACACTCGCGAAATTGCGGACTCGCGAACCCCCGCGAAATCGCGGACTCGCGAACACTCCCGAAATCGCGAACACCCGCGAAATCGAACAATCCCGAAATTTCGGACTCGCGAACACCCGCGAAATCGCGGACTCGCGAACACCCGCGAAATCGGGGACTCGCGAACACTCGCGAAATCGCGGCCTGGCGAACACCCGGGAAATCGCGAAATCGCGGACTCGCGAACACCCGCGAAATCGCGGACTCGCGAACACTCCCGAAATCGCGGACTCGCGAACACTCCCGAAATCGCGAACACCCGCGAAATCGCGGACTCGCGAACACCCGCGAAATCGCGGACTCGCGAACACCCGCGAAATCGCGGACTCGCGAACACCCGCGAAATCGCGGACTCGCGAACACCCGCGAAATCGCGGACTCGCGAACACCCGCGAAATCGGGGACTCGCGAACACTCGCGAAATCGCGGACTGGCGAACACCCGGGAAATCGCGAAATCGCGGACTCGCGAACACCCGCGAAATCGCGGACTCGCGAACACTCCCGAAATCGCGGACTCGCGAACACTCCCGAAATCGCGGACTCGCGAACAACCGCGAAATCGCGGACTCGCGAAATCGCGAACACTCGCGAATTCGCGGACTCGCGAACACTCCCAAAATCGCGGCCTCGCGAACACTCGCAAAATCGCGAAATCGCGGACTCGCGGACACTCGCGAAATCGCGGACTCACGAACACCCGCGAAATCGCGGACTCGCGAAATCACGGACTCGCGAAATCACGGACTCGCAACACTCCCGAAATCGCGGACTCGCGAACACCCGCGAAATCGCGGACTCGCGAACACCCGCGAAATCGCGGACTCGCGAAATCGCGGACTCGCGAACACTCCCGAAATCGCGGACTCGCGAACACTCCCGAAATCGCGGACTCGCGAACACCCGCGAAATCGCGGAATCGCGAACACCCGCGAAATCGCGGACTCGCGAAATCGCGGACTCGCGAACACTCGCGAAATCGCGGACTCTCGAACAATCCCGAAATCGCGAACTCTCGAACAATCCCGAAATTGCGGACTCGCGAACACCCGCGAAATAGCGGACTCGCGAAATCGCGAACACTCGCGAATTCGCGGACTCGCGAACACTCGCGAAATCGCGGACTCGCGAACACTCGCGAAATCGCGGACTCGCGAACACTCCCGAAATCGCGAACTCGCGAACACTCGCGAAATCGCGGACTCGCGAACACTCCCGAAATAGCGGACTCGCGAACACCCGCGAAATCGCAGACTCGCGAACACCCGCGAAATCGCGGACTCGCGAAATCGCGGACTCGCGAACACTCGCGAAATCGCGGACTCTCGAACAATCCCGAAATTGCGGACTCGCGAACACCCGCGAAATAGCGGACTCGCGAAATCGCGAACACTCGCGAATTCGCGGACTCGCGAACACTCGCGAAATCGCGGACTCGCGAACACTCCCGAAATAGCGGACTCGCGAACACCCGCGAAATCGCAGACTCGCGAACACCCGCGAAATCGCGGACTCGCGAAATCGCGAACACTCGCGAAATCGCGGACTCTCGAACAATCCCGAAATCGCGAACTCTCGAACAATCCCGAAATTGCGGACTCGCGAACACCCGCGAAATAGCGGACTCGCGAAATCGCGAACACTCGCGAATTCGCGGACTCGCGAACACTCGCGAAATCGCGGACTCCCGAACACTCGCGAAATCGCGGACTCGCGAACACTCCCGAAATCGCGGACACTCCCGAAATCGCGGACTCGGGGACACTCGCGAAATCGCGGACTCACGAACACCCGCGAAATCGCGGACTCGCGAAATCACGGACTCGCGAAATCACGGACTCGCAACACTCCCGAAATCGCGGACTCGCGAACACCCGCGAAATCGCGGACTCGCGAACACCCGCGAAATCGCGGACTCGCGAAATCGCGGACTCGCGAACACTCGCGAAATCGCGGACTCTCGAACAATCCCGAAATCGCGAACTCTCGAACAATCCCGAAATTGCGGACTCGCGAACACCCGCGAAATAGCGGACTCGCGAAATCGCGAACACTCGCGAATTCGCGGACTCGCGAACACTCGCGAAATCGCGGACTCGCGAACACTCGCGAAATCGCGGACTCGCGAACACTCCCGAAATCGCGAACTCACGAACACTCGCGAAATCGCGGACTCGCGAACACTCCCGAAATAGCGGACTCGCGAACACCCGCGAAATCGCAGACTCGCGAACACCCGCGAAATCGCGGACTCGCGAAATCGCGGACTCGCGAACACTCGCGAAATCGCGGACTCTCGAACAATACCGAAATTGCGGATTCGCGAAAACCCGCGAAATAGCGGACTCGCGAAATCGCGAACACTCGCGAACACTCGCGAAATCGCGGACTCGCGAACACTCCCGAAATAGCGGACTCGAGAACACCCGCGAAATCGCAGACTCGCGAACACCCGCGAAATCGCGGACTCGCGAAATCGCGAACACTCGCGAAATCGCGGACTCTCGAACAATCCCGAAATTGCGGACTCGCGAACACCCGCGAAATAGCGGACTCGCGAAATCGCGAACACTCGCGAATTCGCGGACTCGCGAACACTCGCGAAATCGCGGACTCGCGAACACTCCCGAAATCGCGAACTCGCGAACACCCGCGAAATCGCGGACTCGCGAACACCCGCGAAATCGCGGACTCGCGAACACCCGCGAAATCGCGGACTCGCGAAATCGCGGACTCGCGAACACTCCCGAAATCGCGGACTCGCGAACACTCCCGAAATCGCGGACTCGCGAACACCCGCGAAATCGCGGACTCGCGAACACCCGCGAAATCGCGGACTCGCGAAATCGCGGACTCGCGAACACTCGCGAAATCGCGGACTCTCGAACAATCCCGAAATCGCGAACTCTCGAACAATCCCGAAATTGCGGACTCGCGAACACCCGCGAAATAGCGGACTCGCGAAATCGCGAACACTCGCGAATTCGCAGACTCGCGAACACTCGCGAAATCGCGGACTCGCGAACACTCGCGAAATCGCGGACTCGCGAACACTCCCGAAATCGCGAACTCGCGAACACTCGCGAAATCGCGGACTCGCGAACACTCCCGAAATAGCGGACTCGCGAACACCCACGAAATCGCAGACTCGCGAACACCCGCGAAATCGCGGACTCGCGAACACCCGCGAAATCGCGGACTCGCGAACACCCGCGAAATCGGGGACTCGCGAACACTCGCGAAATCGCGGACTGGCGAACACCCGGGAAATCGCGAAATCGCGGACTCGCGAACACCCGCGAAATCGCGGACTCGCGAACACTCCCGAAATCGCGGACTCGCGAACACTCCCGAAATCGCGGACTCGCGAACAACCGCGAAATCGCGGACTCGCGAAATCGCGAACACTCGCGAATTCGCGGACTCGCGAACACTCGCGAATTCGCGGACTCGCGAACACCCGCGAAATCTCCCGAAATCGCGGACTCGCGAACACCCGCGAAATCGCGGACTCGCGAACACCCGCGAAATCGCGGACTCGCGAACACCCGCGAAATCGCGGACTCGCGAACACCCGCGAAATCGCGGACTCGCGAACACCCGCGAAATCGGGGACTCGCGAACACTCGCGAAATCGCGGACTGGCGAACACCCGGGAAATCGCGAAATCGCGGACTCGCGAACACCCGCGAAATCGCGGACTCGCGAACACTCCCGAAATCGCGGACTCGCGAACACTCCCGAAATCGCGGACTCGCGAACAACCGCGAAATCGCGGACTCGCGAACACTCGCGAATTCGCGGACTCGCGAACACCCGTGAAATCTCCCGAAATCGCGGACTCGCGAACACCCGCGAAATCGCGGACTCGCGAACACCCGCGAAATCGCGGACTCGCGAACACCCGCGAAATCGCGGACTCGCGAACACCCGCGAAATCTCCCGAAATCGCGGACTCGCGAACACTCCCGAAATCGCGGACTCGCGAACACCCGCGAAATCGCTGACTCGCGAACAGTCGCGAAATCGCGGACTCGCGAACACTCGCGAACACCCGCGAAATCGCGGACTCGCGAAATCGCGGACTCGCGAACTCTCGCGAACACCCGCGAAATCGCGGACTCGCGAAATCGCGGACTCGCGAACACTCGCGAAATCGCGGACTCGCGAACACCCGCGAAATCGCGGACTCGCGAACACCCGCGAAATCGCGGACTCGCGAACACCCGCGAAATCGCGGACTCGCGAAATCGCGGACTCGCGAACACTCGCGAAATCGCGGACTCGCGAACACCCGCGAAATCGCGGACTCGCGAACACTCCCGAAATCGCGGACTCGCGAACACTCCCGAAATCGCGGACTCGCGAACAACCGCGAAATCGCGGACTCGCGAAATCGCGAACACTCGCGAATTCGCGGACTCGCGAACACTCGCGAATTCGCGGACTCGCGAACACCCGCGAAATCTCCCGAAATCGCGGACTCGCGAACACCCGCGAAATCGCGGACTCGCGAACACCCGCGAAATCGCGGACTCGCGAACACCCGCGAAATCGCGGACTCGCGAACACCCGCGAAATCGCGGACTCGCGAACACCCGCGAAATCGGGGACTCGCGAACACTCGCGAAATCGCGGACTGGCGAACACCCGGGAAATCGCGAAATCGCGGACTCGCGAACACCCGCGAAATCGCGGACTCGCGAACACTCCCGAAATCGCGGACTCGCGAACACTCCCGAAATCGCGGACTCGCGAACAACCGCGAAATCGCGGACTCGCGAACACTCGCGAATTCGCGGACTCGCGAACACCCGTGAAATCTCCCGAAATCGCGGACTCGCGAACACCCGCGAAATCGCGGACTCGCGAACACCCGCGAAATCGCGGACTCGCGAACACCCGCGAAATCGCGGACTCGCGAACACCCGCGAAATCTCCCGAAATCGCGGACTCGCGAACACTCCCGAAATCGCGGACTCGCGAACACCCGCGAAATCGCTGACTCGCGAACAGTCGCGAAATCGCGGACTCGCGAACACTCGCGAACACCCGCGAAATCGCGGACTCGCGAAATCGCGGACTCGCGAACTCTCGCGAACACCCGCGAAATCGCGGACTCGCGAAATCGCGGACTCGCGAACACTCGCGAAATCGCGGACTCGCGAACACCCGCGAAATCGCGGACTCGCGAACACCCGCGAAATCGCGGACTCGCGAACACCCGCGAAATCTCCCGAAATCGCGGACTCGCGAACACTCCCGAAATCGCGGACTCGCGAACACCCGCGAAATCGCTGACTCGCGAACAGTCGCGAAATCGCGGACTCGCGAACACTCGCGAACACCCGCGAAATCGCGGACTCGCGAAATCGCGGACTCGCGAACTCTCGCGAAATCGCGGACTCGCGAACACTCGCGAAATCGCGGACTCTCGAACAATCCCGAAATTGCGGACTCGCGAACACCCGCGAAATCGCGGACTCGCGAAATCGCGAACACTCGCGAATTCGCGGACTCGCGAACACTCCCAAAATCGCGGCCTCGCGAACACTCGCAAAATCGCGAAATCGCGGACTCGCGGACACTCGCGAAATCGCGGACTCACGAACACCCGCGAAATCGCGGACTCGCGAAATCACGGACTCGCGAACACTCGCGAAATCGCGGACTCGCGAACACTCCCGAAATAGCGGACTCGCGAACACCCGCGAAATCGCAGACTCGCGAACACCCGCGAAATCGCGGACTCGCGAAATCGCGGACTCGCGAACACTCGCGAAATCGCGGACTCTCGAACAATCCCGAAATTGCGGACTCGCGAACACCCGCGAAATAGCGGACTCGCGAAATCGCGAACACTCGCGAATTCGCGGACTCGCGAACACTCGCGAAATCGCGGACTCGCGAACACTCCCGAAATAGCGGACTCGCGAACACCCGCGAAATCGCAGACTCGCGAACACCCGCGAAATCACGGACTCGCGAAATCGCGAACACTCGCGAAATCGCGGACTCTCGAACAATCCCGAAATCGCGAACTCTCGAACAATCCCGAAATTGCGGACTCGCGAACACCCGCGAAATAGCGGACTCGCGAAATCGCGAACACTCGCGAATTCGCGGACTCGCGAACACTCGCGAAATCGCGGACTCGCGAACACTCGCGAAATCGCGGACTCGCGAAATCGCGGACTCGCGAACTCTCGCGAAATCGCGGACTCGCGAACACTCGCGAAATCGCGGACTCTCGAACAATCCCGAAATTGCGGACTCGCGAACACCCGCGAAATCGCGGACTCGCGAAATCGCGAACACTCGCGAATTCGCGGACTCGCGAACACTCCCAAAATCGCGGCCTCGCGAACACTCGCAAAATCGCGAAATCGCGGACTCGCGGACACTCGCGAAATCGCGGACTCACGAACACCCGCGAAATCGCGGACTCGCGAAATCACGGACTCGCGAAATCACGGACTCGCAACACTCCCGAAATCGCGGACTCGCGAACACCCGCGAAATCGCGGACTCGCGAACACCCGCGAAATCGCGGACTCGCGAAATCGCGGACTCGCGAACACTCCCGAAATCGCGGACTCGCGAACACTCCCGAAATCGCGGACTCGCGAACACCCGCGAAATCGCGGACTCGCGAACACCCGCGAAATCGCGGACTCGCGAAATCGCGGACTCGCGAACACTCGCGAAATCGCGGACTCTCGAACAATCCCGAAATTGCGGACTCGCG
The DNA here is from genome assembly GCF_963514075.1 of Conger conger. NCBI lineage: Eukaryota > Metazoa > Chordata > Actinopteri > Anguilliformes > Congridae > Conger > Conger conger. The sequence goes on from NC_083767.1 coordinate 458,736, forward strand.
AACACCCGCGAAATAGCGGACTCGCGAAATCGCGAACACTCGCGAATTCTCGGACTCGCGAACACTCGCGAAATCGCGGACTCGCGAACACTCGCGAAATCGCGGACTCGCGAACACTCCCGAAATCGCGAACTCGCGAACACTCGCGAAATCGTGGACTCGCGAACACTCCCGAAATAGCGGACTCGCGAACACCCGCGAAATCGCAGACTCGCGAACACCCGCGAAATCGCGGACTCGCGAAATCGCGGACTCGCGAACACTCGCGAAATCGCGGACTCTCGAACAATCCCGAAATTGCGGACTCGCGAACACCCGCGAAATAGCGGACTCGCGAAATCGCGAACACTCGCGAATTCGCGGACTCGCGAACACTCGCGAAATCGCGGACTCGCGAACACTCCCGAAATAGCGGACTCGCGAACACCCGCGAAATCGCAGACTCGCGAACACCCGCGAAATCGCGGACTCGCGAAATCGCGAACACTCGCGAAATCGCGGACTCTCGAACAATCCCGAAATCGCGAACTCTCGAACAATCCCGAAATTGCGGACTCGCGAAATCGCGAACACTCGCGAATTCGCGGACTCGCGAACACTCGCGAAATCGCGGACTCGCGAACACTCGCGAAATCGCGGACTCGCGAACACTCCCGAAATCGCGGACTCGCGAACACCCGCGAAATCGCGGACTCGCGAACACCCGCGAAATCGCGGACTCGCGAATACTCCCGAAATCGCGGACTCGCGAACACTCCCGAAATCGCGGACTCGCGAACACCCGCGAAATCGCGGACTCGCGAACACCCGCGAAATCGCGGACTCGCGAACACCCGCGAAATCGCGGACTCGCGGACACTCGCGAAATCGCGGACTCGCGAACCCCCGCGAAATGGCGGACTCGCGAACACTCCCGAAATCGCGAACACCCGCGAAATCGAACAATCCCGAAATTGCGGACTCGCGAACACCCGCGAAATCGCGGACTCGCGAACACCCGCGAAATCGGGGACTCGCGAACACTCGCGAAATCGCGGACTGGCGAACACCCGGGAAATCGCGAAATCGCGGACTCGCGAACACCCGCGAAATCGCGGACTCGCGAACACTCCCGAAATCGCGGACTCGCGAACACTCCCGAAATCGCGAACACCCGCGAAATCGCGGACTCGCGAACACCCGCGAAATCGCGGACTCGCGAACACCCGCGAAATCGCGGACTCGCGAACACCCGCGAAATCGCGGACTCGCGAACACCCGCGAAATCGCGGACTCGCGAACACCCGCGAAATCGGGGACTCGCGAACACTCGCGAAATCGCGGACTGGCGAACACCCGGGAAATCGCGAAATCGCGGACTCGCGAACACCCGCGAAATCGCGGACTCGCGAACACTCCCGAAATCGCGGACTCGCGAACACTCCCGAAATCGCGGACTCGCGAACAACCGCGAAATCGCGGACTCGCGAAATCGCGAACACTCGCGAATTCGCGGACTCGCGAACACTCCCAAAATCGCGGCCTCGCGAACACTCGCAAAATCGCGAAATCGCGGACTCGCGGACACTCGCGAAATCGCGGACTCACGAACACCCGCGAAATCGCGGACTCGCGAAATCACGTACTCGCGAAATCACGGACTCGCAACACTCCCGAAATCGCGGACTCGCGAACACCCGCGAAATCGCGGACTCGCGAACACCCGCGAAATCGCGGACTCGCGAAATCGCAGACTCGCGAACACTCCCGAAATCGCGGACTCGCGAACACTCCCGAAATCGCGGACTCGCGAACACCCGCGAAATCGCGGACTCGCGAACACCCGCGAAATCGCGGACTCGCGAAATCGCGAACACTCGCGAAATCGCGGACTCTCGAACAATCCCGAAATCGCGAACTCTCGAACAATCCCGAAATTGCGGACTCGCGAACACCCGCGAAATAGCGGACTCGCGAAATCGCGAACACTCGCGAATTCGCGGACTCGCGAACACTCGCGAAATCGCGGACTCGCGAACACTCGCGAAATCGCGGACTCGCGAACACTCCCGAAATCGCTGACTCGCGAACACTCGCGAATTCGCGGACTCGCGAACACTCCCAAAATCGCGGCCTCGCGAACACTCGCAAAATCGCGAAATCGCGGACTCGCGGACACTCGCGAAATCGCGGACTCACGAACACCCGCGAAATCGCGGACTCGCGAAATCACGTACTCGCGAAATCACGGACTCGCAACACTCCCGAAATCGCGGACTCGCGAACACCCGCGAAATCGCGGACTCGCGAACACCCGCGAAATCGCGGACTCGCGAAATCGCAGACTCGCGAACACTCCCGAAATCGCGGACTCGCGAACACTCCCGAAATCGCGGACTCGCGAACACCCGCGAAATCGCGGACTCGCGAACACCCGCGAAATCGCGGACTCGCGAAATCGCGAACACTCGCGAAATCGCGGACTCTCGAACAATCCCGAAATCGCGAACTCTCGAACAATCCCGAAATTGCGGACTCGCGAACACCCGCGAAATAGCGGACTCGCGAAATCGCGAACACTCGCGAATTCGCGGACTCGCGAACACTCGCGAAATCGCGGACTCGCGAACACTCGCGAAATCGCGGACTCGCGAACACTCCCGAAATCGCTGACTCGCGAACACCCGCGAAATCGCGGACTCGCGAACACTCCCGAAATCGCGGACTCGCGAACACCCGCGAAATCGCGGACTCGCGAACACCCGCGAAATCGCGGACTCGCGAACACCCGCGAAATCGCGGACTCGCGAACACCCGCGAAATCGCGGACTCGCGAACACCCGCGAAATCGCAGACTCGCGAACACCCGCGAAATCGCGGACTCGCGAAATCGCGGACTCGCGAACACTCGCGAAATCGCGGACTCTCGAACAATCCCGAAATTGCGGACTCGCGAACACCCGCGAAATAGCGGACTCGCGAAATCGCGAACACTCGCGAAATCGCGGACTCGCGAACACTCGCGAAATCGCGGACTCGCGAACACTCGCGAAATCGCGGACTCGCGAACACTCCCGAAATCGCGGACTCGCGAACACCCGCGAAATCGCGGACTCGCGAACACCCGCGAAATCGCGGACTCGCGAATACTCCCGAAATCGCGGACTCGCGAACACTCCCGAAATCGCGGACTCGCGAACACCCGCGAAATCGCGGACTCGCGAACACCCGCGAAATCGCGGACTCGCGAACACCCGCGAAATCGCGGACTCGCGGACACTCGCGAAATTGCGGACTCGCGAACCCCCGCGAAATCGCGGACTCGCGAACACTCCCGAAATCGCGAACACCCGCGAAATCGAACAATCCCGAAATTTCGGACTCGCGAACACCCGCGAAATCGCGGACTCGCGAACACCCGCGAAATCGGGGACTCGCGAACACTCGCGAAATCGCGGCCTGGCGAACACCCGGGAAATCGCGAAATCGCGGACTCGCGAACACCCGCGAAATCGCGGACTCGCGAACACTCCCGAAATCGCGGACTCGCGAACACTCCCGAAATCGCGAACACCCGCGAAATCGCGGACTCGCGAACACCCGCGAAATCGCGGACTCGCGAACACCCGCGAAATCGCGGACTCGCGAACACCCGCGAAATCGCGGACTCGCGAACACCCGCGAAATCGCGGACTCGCGAACACCCGCGAAATCGGGGACTCGCGAACACTCGCGAAATCGCGGACTGGCGAACACCCGGGAAATCGCGAAATCGCGGACTCGCGAACACCCGCGAAATCGCGGACTCGCGAACACTCCCGAAATCGCGGACTCGCGAACACTCCCGAAATCGCGGACTCGCGAACAACCGCGAAATCGCGGACTCGCGAAATCGCGAACACTCGCGAATTCGCGGACTCGCGAACACTCCCAAAATCGCGGCCTCGCGAACACTCGCAAAATCGCGAAATCGCGGACTCGCGGACACTCGCGAAATCGCGGACTCACGAACACCCGCGAAATCGCGGACTCGCGAAATCACGGACTCGCGAAATCACGGACTCGCAACACTCCCGAAATCGCGGACTCGCGAACACCCGCGAAATCGCGGACTCGCGAACACCCGCGAAATCGCGGACTCGCGAAATCGCGGACTCGCGAACACTCCCGAAATCGCGGACTCGCGAACACTCCCGAAATCGCGGACTCGCGAACACCCGCGAAATCGCGGAATCGCGAACACCCGCGAAATCGCGGACTCGCGAAATCGCGGACTCGCGAACACTCGCGAAATCGCGGACTCTCGAACAATCCCGAAATCGCGAACTCTCGAACAATCCCGAAATTGCGGACTCGCGAACACCCGCGAAATAGCGGACTCGCGAAATCGCGAACACTCGCGAATTCGCGGACTCGCGAACACTCGCGAAATCGCGGACTCGCGAACACTCGCGAAATCGCGGACTCGCGAACACTCCCGAAATCGCGAACTCGCGAACACTCGCGAAATCGCGGACTCGCGAACACTCCCGAAATAGCGGACTCGCGAACACCCGCGAAATCGCAGACTCGCGAACACCCGCGAAATCGCGGACTCGCGAAATCGCGGACTCGCGAACACTCGCGAAATCGCGGACTCTCGAACAATCCCGAAATTGCGGACTCGCGAACACCCGCGAAATAGCGGACTCGCGAAATCGCGAACACTCGCGAATTCGCGGACTCGCGAACACTCGCGAAATCGCGGACTCGCGAACACTCCCGAAATAGCGGACTCGCGAACACCCGCGAAATCGCAGACTCGCGAACACCCGCGAAATCGCGGACTCGCGAAATCGCGAACACTCGCGAAATCGCGGACTCTCGAAAAATCCCGAAATCGCGAACTCTCGAACAATCCCGAAATTGCGGACTCGCGAACACCCGCGAAATAGCGGACTCGCGAAATCGCGAACACTCGCGAATTCGCGGACTCGCGAACACTCGCGAAATCGCGGACTCCCGAACACTCGCGAAATCGCGGACTCGCGAACACTCCCGAAATCGCGGACACTCCCGAAATCGCGGACTCGGGGACACTCGCGAAATCGCGGACTCACGAACACCCGCGAAATCGCGGACTCGCGAAATCACGGACTCGCGAAATCACGGACTCGCAACACTCCCGAAATCGCGGACTCGCGAACACCCGCGAAATCGCGGACTCGCGAACACCCGCGAAATCGCGGACTCGCGAAATCGCGGACTCGCGAACACTCGCGAAATCGCGGACTCTCGAACAATCCCGAAATCGCGAACTCTCGAACAATCCCGAAATTGCGGACTCGCGAACACCCGCGAAATAGCGGACTCGCGAAATCGCGAACACTCGCGAATTCGCGGACTCGCGAACACTCGCGAAATCGCGGACTCGCGAACACTCGCGAAATCGCGGACTCGCGAACACTCCCGAAATCGCGAACTCACGAACACTCGCGAAATCGCGGACTCGCGAACACTCCCGAAATAGCGGACTCGCGAACACCCGCGAAATCGCAGACTCGCGAACACCCGCGAAATCGCGGACTCGCGAAATCGCGGACTCGCGAACACTCGCGAAATCGCGGACTCTCGAACAATACCGAAATTGCGGATTCGCGAAAACCCGCGAAATAGCGGACTCGCGAAATCGCGAACACTCGCGAACACTCGCGAAATCGCGGACTCGCGAACACTCCCGAAATAGCGGACTCGAGAACACCCGCGAAATCGCAGACTCGCGAACACCCGCGAAATCGCGGACTCGCGAAATCGCGAACACTCGCGAAATCGCGGACTCTCGAACAATCCCGAAATTGCGGACTCGCGAACACCCGCGAAATAGCGGACTCGCGAAATCGCGAACACTCGCGAATTCGCGGACTCGCGAACACTCGCGAAATCGCGGACTCGCGAACACTCCCGAAATCGCGAACTCGCGAACACCCGCGAAATCGCGGACTCGCGAACACCCGCGAAATCGCGGACTCGCGAACACCCGCGAAATCGCGGACTCGCGAACACTCCCGAAATCGCGGACTCGCGAACACCTGCGAAATCGCGAACACTCCCGAAATCGCGGACTCGCGAACACCCGCGAAATCGCGGACTCGCGAACACTCGCGAAATCGCGGACTTGCGAACTCTCCCGAAATCGCGGACTCGCGAAAACCCGCGAAATCGCGGACTCGCGAACACCCGCGAAATCGCGGACTCGCGAAATCGCGGACTCGCGAACACTCCCGAAATCGCGGACTCGCGGATACGCGAAATCGCGAACACCCGCGAAATCGCGGACTCGCGAAATCGCGGACTCGCGAACACCCGCGAAATCGCGGACTCGCGAAATCGCGGACTCGCGAAATCACGGACTCGCGAAATCGCGGACTCGCGAACACTCCCGAAATCGCGGACTCGCGAACACTCGCGAACACTCGCAAAATCGCGAAATCGCGGACTCGCAAAATCGCGGACTCGCGGACACTCGCGAAATCGCGGACACTCGCGAAATCGCGGACTCGCGAACACCCGCGAAATCGCGTACTCGCGAACACTCGCGAAATCGCGGACTCGCGAAATCGCGGACTCGCGAACACTCCCGAAATCGCGGACACTCCCGAAATCGCGGACTCGGGAACACCAGCGAAATCGCGGACTCGCGGACACCCGCGAAATCGCAGACTCGCGAACACTCCCGAAATCGCGGACTCGCGAACACGCCCGAAATCGCGGACTCGCGAACACCAGCGAAATCGCGGACTCGCGAACACTCCCGAAATCGCGGACTCGCGAAAACACCCGCGAAATCGCGGACTCGCGAACACCCGCGAAATCGCGGAATCGCGAACACCCGCGAAATCGCGGACTCGCGAATACTCCCGACATCGCGGACTCGCGAACGCTCCCGAAATCGCGGACTCGCGAACACCCGCGGACTCGCGAACACTCGCGAAATCGCGGACTCGCGAACTCTCCCGAAATCGCGGACTCGCGAAAACCCGCGAAATCGCGGACTCGGGAACACTCGCGAAATCGCGGACTCGCGAACACTCCCGAAATCGCGGACTCGCGAACACCCGCGAAATCGCGCACTCGCGAACACCCGCGAAATCGCGGACTCGCGAACACCCGCGAAATCGCGGACTCGCGAACACCCGCGAAATCGCGGACTCGCGGACACTCGCGAAATCGCGGACTCGCGAACCCCCGCGAAATCGCGGACTCGCGAACACTCCCGAAATCGCGAACACCCGCGAAATCGCGGACTCGCGAACACCCGCGAAATCGCGGACTCGCGAACACCCGCGAAATCGCGGACTCGCGAACACCCGCGAAATCGCGGACTCGCGAACACCCGCGAAATCGCGGACTCGCGAACACCCGCGAAATCGGGGACTCGCGAACACTCGCGAAATCGCGGACTGGCGAACACCCGGGAAATCGCGAAATCGCGGACTCGCGAACACCCGCGAAATCGCGGACTCGCGAACACTCCCGAAATCGCGGACTCGCGAACACTCCCGAAATCGCGGACTCGCGAACAACCGCGAAATCGCGGACTCGCGAACACCCGCGAAATCGCGGACTCGCGAACATCCGCGAAATCTCCCGAAATCGCGGACTCGCGAACACCCGCGAAATCTCCCGAAATCGCGGACTCGCGAACACTCCCGAAATCGCGGACTCGCGAACACCCGCGAAATCGCGGACTCGCGAACACCCGCGAAATCGCGGACTCGCGAACACCCGCGAAATCTCCCGAAATCGCGGACTCGCGAACACTCCCGAAATCGCGGACTCGCGAACACCGGCGAAATCGCTGACTCGCGAACAGTCGCGAAATCGCGGACTCGCGAACACTCGCGAACACCCGCGAAATCGCGGACTCGCGAAATCGCGGACTCGCGAACTCTCGCGAAATCGCGGACTCGCGAACACTCGCGAAATCGCGGACTCTCGAACAATCCCGAAATTGCGGACTCGCGAACACCCGCGAAATCGCGGACTCGCGAAATCGCGAACACTCGCGAATTCGCGGACTCGCGAACACTCCCAAAATCGCGGCCTCGCGAACACTCGCAAAATCGCGAAATCGCGGACTCGCGGACACTCGCGAAATCGCGGACTCGCGAACACCCGCGAAATCGCGGACTCGCGAAATCACGGACTCGCGAAATCACGGACTCGCAACACTCCCGAAATCGCGGACTCGCGAACACCCGCGAAATCGCGGACTCGCGAACACCCGCGAAATCGCGGACTCGCGAAATCGCGGACTCGCGAACACTCGCGAAATCGCGGACTCGCGAACACCCGCGAAATCGCGGACTCGCGAACACCCGCGAAATCGCGGACTCGCGAACACCCGCGAAATCTCCCGAAATCGCGGACTCGCGAACACTCCCGAAATCGCGGACTCGCGAACACCCGCGAAATCGCTGACTCGCGAACAGTCGCGAAATCGCGGACTCGCGAAATCACGGACTCGCAACACTCCCGAAATCGCGGACTCGCGAACACCCGCGAAATCGCGGACTCGCGAACACCCGCGAAATCGCGGACTCGCGAAATCGCGGACTCGCGAACACTCCCGAAATCGCGGACTCGCGAACACTCCCGAAATCGCGGACTCGCGAACACCCGCGAAATCGCGGACTCGCGAACACCCGCGAAATCGCGGACTCGCGAAATCGCGGACTCGCGAACACTCGCGAAATCGCGGACTCTCGAACAATCCCGAAATCGCGAACTCTCGAACAATCCCGAAATTGCGGACTCGCGAACACCCGCGAAATAGCGGACTCGCGAAATCGCGAACACTCGCGAATTCGCGGACTCGCGAACACTCGCGAAATCGCGGACTCGCGAACACTCGCGAAATCGCGGACTCGCGAACACTCCCGAAATCGCGAACTCGCGAACACTCGCGAAATCGCGGACTCGCGAACACTCCCGAAATAGCGGACTCGCGAACACCCACGAAATCGCAGACTCGCGAACACCCGCGAAATCGCGGACTCGCGAACACCCGCGAAATCGCGGACTCGCGAACACCCGCGAAATCGGGGACTCGCGAACACTCGCGAAATCGCGGACTGGCGAACACCCGGGAAATCGCGAAATCGCGGACTCGCGAACACCCGCGAAATCGCGGACTCGCGAACACTCCCGAAATCGCGGACTCGCGAACACTCCCGAAATCGCGGACTCGCGAACAACCGCGAAATCGCGGACTCGCGAAATCGCGAACACTCGCGAAATCGCGGACTCTCGAACAATCCCGAAATTGCGGACTCGCGAACACCCGCGAAATAGCGGACTCGCGAAATCGCGAACACTCGCGAATTCGCGGACTCGCGAACACTCGCGAAATCGCGGACTCGCGAACACTCCCGAAATCGCGAACTCGCGAACACCCGCGAAATCGCGGACTCGCGAACACCCGCGAAATCGCGGACTCGCGAACACCCGCGAAATCGCGGACTCGCGAACACTCCCGAAATCGCGGACTCGCGAACACCTGCGAAATCGCGAACACTCCCGAAATCGCGGACTCGCGAACACCCGCGAAATCGCGGACTCGCGAACACTCGCGAAATCGCGGACTTGCGAACTCTCCCGAAATCGCGGACTCGCGAAAACCCGCGAAATCGCGGACTCGCGAACACCCGCGAAATCGCGGACTCGCGAAATCGCGGACTCGCGAACACTCCCGAAATCGCGGACTCGCGGATACGCGAAATCGCGAACACCCGCGAAATCGCGGACTCGCGAAATCGCGGACTCGCGAACACCCGCGAAATCGCGGACTCGCGAAATCGCGGACTCGCGAAATCACGGACTCGCGAAATCGCGGACTCGCGAACACTCCCGAAATCGCGGACTCGCGAACACTCGCGAACACTCGCAAAATCGCGAAATCGCGGACTCGCAAAATCGCGGACTCGCGGACACTCGCGAAATCGCGGACACTCGCGAAATCGCGGACTCGCGAACACCCGCGAAATCGCGTACTCGCGAACACTCGCGAAATCGCGGACTCGCGAAATCGCGGACTCGCGAACACTCCCGAAATCGCGGACACTCCCGAAATCGCGGACTCGGGAACACCAGCGAAATCGCGGACTCGCGGACACCCGCGAAATCGCGGACTCGCGAACACTCCCGAAATCGCGGACTCGCGAACACGCCCGAAATCGCGGACTCGCGAACACCAGCGAAATCGCGGACTCGCGAACACTCCCGAAATCGCGGACTCGCGAAAACACCCGCGAAATCGCGGACTCGCGAACACCCGCGAAATCGCGGAATCGCGAACACCCGCGAAATCGCGGACTCGCGAATACTCCCGACATCGCGGACTCGCGAACACTCCCGAAATCGCGGACTCGCGAACACCCGCGGACTCGCGAACACTCGCGAAATCGCGGACTCGCGAACTCTCCCGAAATCGCGGACTCGCGAAAACCCGCGAAATCGCGGACTCGGGAACACTCGCGAAATCGCGGACTCGCGAACACTCCCGAAATCGCGGACTCGCGAACACCCGCGAAATCGCGCACTCGCGAACACCCGCGAAATCGCGGACTCGCGAACACCCGCGAAATCGCGGACTCGCGAACACCCGCGAAATCGCGGACTCGCGGACACTCGCGAAATCGCGGACTCGCGAACCCCCGCGAAATCGCGGACTCGCGAACACTCCCGAAATCGCGAACACCCGCGAAATCGCGGACTCGCGAACACCCGCGAAATCGCGGACTCGCGAACACCCGCGAAATCGCGGACTCGCGAACACCCGCGAAATCGCGGACTCGCGAACACCCGCGAAATCGCGGACTCGCGAACACCCGCGAAATCGGGGACTCGCGAACACTCGCGAAATCGCGGACTGGCGAACACCCGGGAAATCGCGAAATCGCGGACTCGCGAACACCCGCGAAATCGCGGACTCGCGAACACTCCCGAAATCGCGGACTCGCGAACACTCCCGAAATCGCGGACTCGCGAACAACCGCGAAATCGCGGACTCGCGAACACCCGCGAAATCGCGGACTCGCGAACATCCGCGAAATCTCCCGAAATCGCGGACTCGCGAACACCCGCGAAATCTCCCGAAATCGCGGACTCGCGAACACTCCCGAAATCGCGGACTCGCGAACACCCGCGAAATCGCGGACTCGCGAACACCCGCGAAATCGCGGACTCGCGAACACCCGCGAAATCTCCCGAAATCGCGGACTCGCGAACACTCCCGAAATCGCGGACTCGCGAACACCCGCGAAATCGCTGACTCGCGAACAGTCGCGAAATCGCGGACTCGCGAACACTCGCGAACACCCGCGAAATCGCGGACTCGCGAAATCGCGGACTCGCGAACTCTCGCGAAATCGCGGACTCGCGAACACTCGCGAAATCGCGGACTCTCGAACAATCCCGAAATTGCGGACTCGCGAACACCCGCGAAATCGCGGACTCGCGAAATCGCGAACACTCGCGAATTCGCGGACTCGCGAACACTCCCAAAATCGCGGCCTCGCGAACACTCGCAAAATCGCGAAATCGCGGACTCGCGGACACTCGCGAAATCGCGGACTCGCGAACACCCGCGAAATCGCGGACTCGCGAAATCGCGGACTCGCGAACACTCGCGAAATCGCGGACTCGCGAACACCCGCGAAATCGCGGACTCGCGAACACCCGCGAAATCGCGGACTCGCGAACACCCGCGAAATCTCCCGAAATCGCGGACTCGCGAACACTCCCGAAATCGCGGACTCGCGAACACCCGCGAAATCGCTGACTCGCGAACAGTCGCGAAATCGCGGACTCGCGAAATCACGGACTCGCAACACTCCCGAAATCGCGGACTCGCGAACACCCGCGAAATCGCGGACTCGCGAACACCCGCGAAATCGCGGACTCGCGAAATCGCGGACTCGCGAACACTCCCGAAATCGCGGACTCGCGAACACTCCCGAAATCGCGGACTCGCGAACACCCGCGAAATCGCGGACTCGCGAACACCCGCGAAATCGCGGACTCGCGAAATCGCGGACTCGCGAACACTCGCGAAATCGCGGACTCTCGAACAATCCCGAAATCGCGAACTCTCGAACAATCCCGAAATTGCGGACTCGCGAACACCCGCGAAATAGCGGACTCGCGAAATCGCGAACACTCGCGAATTCGCGGACTCGCGAACACTCGCGAAATCGCGGACTCGCGAACACTCGCGAAATCGCGGACTCGCGAACACTCCCGAAATCGCGAACTCGCGAACACTCGCGAAATCGCGGACTCGCGAACACTCCCGAAATAGCGGACTCGCGAACACCCACGAAATCGCAGACTCGCGAACACCCGCGAAATCGCGGACTCGCGAACACCCGCGAAATCGCGGACTCGCGAACACCCGCGAAATCGGGGACTCGCGAACACTCGCGAAATCGCGGACTGGCGAACACCCGGGAAATCGCGAAATCGCGGACTCGCGAACACCCGCGAAATCGCGGACTCGCGAACACTCCCGAAATCGCGGACTCGCGAACACTCCCGAAATCGCGGACTCGCGAACAACCGCGAAATCGCGGACTCGCGAAATCGCGAACACTCGCGAATTCGCGGACTCGCGAACACTCGCGAATTCGCGGACTCGCGAACACCCGCGAAATCTCCCGAAATCGCGGACTCGCGAACACCCGCGAAATCGCGGACTCGCGAACACCCGCGAAATCGCGGACTCGCGAACACCCGCGAAATCGCGGACTCGCGAACACCCGCGAAATCGCGGACTCGCGAACACCCGCGAAATCGGGGACTCGCGAACACTCGCGAAATCGCGGACTGGCGAACACCCGGGAAATCGCGAAATCGCGGACTCGCGAACACCCGCGAAATCGCGGACTCGCGAACACTCCCGAAATCGCGGACTCGCGAACACTCCCGAAATCGCGGACTCGCGAACAACCGCGAAATCGCGGACTCGCGAAATCGCGAACACTCGCGAATTCGCGGACTCGCGAACACTCGCGAATTCGCGGACTCGCGAACACCCGTGAAATCTCCCGAAATCGCGGACTCGCGAACACCCGCGAAATCGCGGACTCGCGAACACCCGCGAAATCGCGGACTCGCGAACACCCGCGAAATCGCGGACTCGCGAACACCCGCGAAATCTCCCGAAATCGCGGACTCGCGAACACTCCCGAAATCGCGGACTCGCGAACACCCGCGAAATCGCTGACTCGCGAACAGTCGCGAAATCGCGGACTCGCGAACACTCGCGAACACCCGCGAAATCGCGGACTCGCGAAATCGCGGACTCGCGAACTCTCGCGAACACCCGCGAAATCGCGGACTCGCGAAATCGCGGACTCGCGAACACTCGCGAAATCGCGGACTCGCGAACACCCGCGAAATCGCGGACTCGCGAACACCCGCGAAATCGCGGACTCGCGAACACCCGCGAAATCTCCCGAAATCGCGGACTCGCGAACACTCCCGAAATCGCGGACTCGCGAACACCCGCGAAATCGCTGACTCGCGAACAGTCGCGAAATCGCGGACTCGCGAACACTCGCGAACACCCGCGAAATCGCGGACTCGCGAAATCGCGGACTCGCGAACTCTCGCGAAATCGCGGACTCGCGAACACTCGCGAAATCGCGGACTCTCGAACAATCCCGAAATTGCGGACTCGCGAACACCCGCGAAATCGCGGACTCGCGAAATCGCGAACACTCGCGAATTCGCGGACTCGCGAACACTCCCAAAATCGCGGCCTCGCGAACACTCGCAAAATCGCGAAATCGCGGACTCGCGGACACTCGCGAAATCGCGGACTCACGAACACCCGCGAAATCGCGGACTCGCGAAATCACGGACTCGCGAACACTCGCGAAATCGCGGACTCGCGAACACTCCCGAAATAGCGGACTCGCGAACACCCGCGAAATCGCAGACTCGCGAACACCCGCGAAATCGCGGACTCGCGAAATCGCGGACTCGCGAACACTCGCGAAATCGCGGACTCTCGAACAATCCCGAAATTGCGGACTCGCGAACACCCGCGAAATAGCGGACTCGCGAAATCGCGAACACTCGCGAATTCGCGGACTCGCGAACACTCGCGAATTCGCGGACTCGCGAACACCCGTGAAATCTCCCGAAATCGCGGACTCGCGAACACCCGCGAAATCGCGGACTCGCGAACACCCGCGAAATCGCGGACTCGCGAACACCCGCGAAATCGCGGACTCGCGAACACCCGCGAAATCTCCCGAAATCGCGGACTCGCGAACACTCCCGAAATCGCGGACTCGCGAACACCCGCGAAATCGCTGACTCGCGAACAGTCGCGAAATCGCGGACTCGCGAACACTCGCGAACACCCGCGAAATCGCGGACTCGCGAAATCGCGGACTCGCGAACTCTCGCGAACACCCGCGAAATCGCGGACTCGCGAAATCGCGGACTCGCGAACACTCGCGAAATCGCGGACTCGCGAACACCCGCGAAATCGCGGACTCGCGAACACCCGCGAAATCGCGGACTCGCGAACACCCGCGAAATCTCCCGAAATCGCGGACTCGCGAACACTCCCGAAATCGCGGACTCGCGAACACCCGCGAAATCGCTGACTCGCGAACAGTCGCGAAATCGCGGACTCGCGAACACTCGCGAACACCCGCGAAATCGCGGACTCGCGAAATCGCGGACTCGCGAACTCTCGCGAAATCGCGGACTCGCGAACACTCGCGAAATCGCGGACTCTCGAACAATCCCGAAATTGCGGACTCGCGAACACCCGCGAAATCGCGGACTCGCGAAATCGCGAACACTCGCGAATTCGCGGACTCGCGAACACTCCCAAAATCGCGGCCTCGCGAACACTCGCAAAATCGCGAAATCGCGGACTCGCGGACACTCGCGAAATCGCGGACTCACGAACACCCGCGAAATCGCGGACTCGCGAAATCACGGACTCGCGAACACTCGCGAAATCGCGGACTCGCGAACACTCCCGAAATAGCGGACTCGCGAACACCCGCGAAATCGCAGACTCGCGAACACCCGCGAAATCGCGGACTCGCGAAATCGCGGACTCGCGAACACTCGCGAAATCGCGGACTCTCGAACAATCCCGAAATTGCGGACTCGCGAACACCCGCGAAATAGCGGACTCGCGAAATCGCGAACACTCGCGAATTCGCGGACTCGCGAACACTCGCGAAATCGCGGACTCGCGAACACTCCCGAAATAGCGGACTCGCGAACACCCGCGAAATCGCAGACTCGCGAACACCCGCGAAATCGCGGACTCGCGAAATCGCGAACACTCGCGAAATCGCGGACTCTCGAACAATCCCGAAATCGCGAACTCTCGAACAATCCCGAAATTGCGGACTCGCGAACACCCGCGAAATAGCGGACTCGCGAAATCGCGAACACTCGCGAATTCGCGGACTCGCGAACACTCGCGAAATCGCGGACTCGCGAACACTCACGAAATCGCGGACTCGCGAAATCGCGGACTCGCGAACTCTCGCGAAATCGCGGACTCGCGAACACTCGCGAAATCGCGGACTCTCGAACAATCCCGAAATTGCGGACTCGCGAACACCCGCGAAATCGCGGACTCGCGAAATCGCGAACACTAGCGAATTCGCGGACTCGCGAACACTCCCAAAATCGCGGCCTCGCGAACACTCGCAAAATCGCGAAATCGCGGACTCGCGGACACTCGCGAAATCGCGGACTCACGAACACCCGCGAAATCGCGGACTCGCGAAATCACGGACTCGCGAAATCACGGACTCGCAACACTCCCGAAATCGCGGACTCGCGAACACCCGCGAAATCGCGGACTCGAGAACACCCGCGAAATCGCGGACTCGCGAAATCGCGGACTCGCGAACACTCCCGAAATCGCGGACTCGCGAACACTCCCGAAATCGCGGACTCGCGAACACCCGCGAAATCGCGGACTCGCGAACACCCGCGAAATCGCGGACTCGCGAAATCGCGGACTCGCGAACACTCGCGAAATCGCGGACTCTCGAACAATCCCGAAATTGCGGACTCGCGAACACCCGCGAAATAGCGGACTCGCGAAATCGCGAACACTCGCGAATTCTCGGACTCGCGAACACTCGCGAAATCGCGGACTCGCGAACACTCGCGAAATCGCGGACTCGCGAACACTCCCGAAATCGCGAACTCGCGAACACTCGCGAAATCGTGGACTCGCGAACACTCCCGAAATAGCGGACTCGCGAACACCCGCGAAATCGCAGACTCGCGAACACCCGCGAAATCGCGGACTCGCGAAATCGCGGACTCGCGAACACTCGCGAAATCGCGGACTCTCGAACAATCCCGAAATTGCGGACTCGCGAACACCCGCGAAATAGCGGACTCGCGAAATCGCGAACACTCGCGAATTCGCGGACTCGCGAACACTCGCGAAATCGCGGACTCGCGAACACTCCCGAAATAGCGGACTCGCGAACACCCGCGAAATCGCAGACTCGCGAACACCCGCGAAATCGCGGACTCGCGAAATCGCGAACACTCGCGAAATCGCGGACTCTCGAACAATCCCGAAATCGCGAACTCTCGAACAATCCCGAAATTGCGGACTCGCGAAATCGCGAACACTCGCGAATTCGCGGACTCGCGAACACTCGCGAAATCACGGACTCGCGAACACTCGCGAAATCGCGGACTCGCGAACACTCCCGAAATCGCGGACTCGCGAACACCCGCGAAATCGCGGACTCGCGAACACCCGCGAAATCGCGGACTCGCGAATACTCCCGAAATCGCGGACTCGCGAACACTCCCGAAATCGCGGACTCGCGAACACCCGCGAAATCGCGGACTCGCGAACACCCGCGAAATCGCGGACTCGCGAACACCCGCGAAATCGCGGACTCGCGGACACTCGCGAAATCGCGGACTCGCGAACCCCCGCGAAATCGCGGACTCGCGAACACTCCCGAAATCGCGAACACCCGCGAAATCGAACAATCCCGAAATTGCGGACTCGCGAACACCCGCGAAATCGCGGACTCGCGAACACCCGCGAAATCGGGGACTCGCGAACACTCGCGAAATCGCGGACTGGCGAACACCCGGGAAATCGCGAAATCGCGGACTCGCGAACACCCGCGAAATCGCGGACTCGCGAACACTCCCGAAATCGCGGACTCGCGAACACTCCCGAAATCGCGAACACCCGCGAAATCGCGGACTCGCGAACACCCGCGAAATCGCGGACTCGCGAACACCCGCGAAATCGCGGACTCGCGAACACCCGCGAAATCGCGGACTCGCGAACACCCGCGAAATCGCGGACTCGCGAACACCCGCGAAATCGGGGACTCGCGAACACTCGCGAAATCGCGGACTGGCGAACACCCGGGAAATCGCGAAATCGCGGACTCGCGAACACCCGCGAAATCGCGGACTCGCGAACACTCCCGAAATCGCGGACTCGCGAACACTCCCGAAATCGCGGACTCGCGAACAACCGCGAAATCGCGGACTCGCGAAATCGCGAACACTCGCGAATTCGCGGACTCGCGAACACTCCCAAAATCGCGGCCTCGCGAACACTCGCAAAATCGCGAAATCGCGGACTCGCGGACACTCGCGAAATCGCGGACTCACGAACACCCGCGAAATCGCGGACTCGCGAAATCACGTACTCGCGAAATCACGGACTCGCAACACTCCCGAAATCGCGGACTCGCGAACACCCGCGAAATCGCGGACTCGCGAACACCCGCGAAATCGCGGACTCGCGAAATCGCAGACTCGCGAACACTCCCGAAATCGCGGACTCGCGAACACTCCCGAAATCGCGGACTCGCGAACACCCGCGAAATCGCGGACTCGCGAACACCCGCGAAATCGCGGACTCGCGAAATCGCGAACACTCGCGAAATCGCGGACTCTCGAACAATCCCGAAATCGCGAACTCTCGAACAATCCCGAAATTGCGGACTCGCGAACACCCGCGAAATAGCGGACTCGCGAAATCGCGAACACTCGCGAATTCGCGGACTCGCGAACACTCGCGAAATCGCGGACTCGCGAACACTCGCGAAATCGCGGACTCGCGAACACTCCCGAAATCGCTGACTCGCGAACACCCGCGAAATCGCGGACTCGCGAACACTCCCGAAATCGCGGACTCGCGAACACCCGCGAAATCGCGGACTCGCGAACACCCGCGAAATCGCGGACTCGCGAACACCCGCGAAATCGCGGACTCGCGAACACCCGCGAAATCGCGGACTCGCGAACACCCGCGAAATCGCAGACTCGCGAACACCCGCGAAATCGCGGACTCGCGAAATCGCGGACTCGCGAACACTCGCGAAATCGCGGACTCTCGAACAATCCCGAAATTGCGGACTCGCGAACACCCGCGAAATAGCGGACTCGCGAAATCGCGAACACTCGCGAATTCGCGGACTCGCGAACACTCGCGAAATCGCGGACTCGCGAACACTCCCGAAATAGCGGACTCGCGAACACCCGCGAAATCGCAGACTCGCGAACACCGGCGAAATCGCGGACTCGCGAAATCGCGAACACTCGCGAAATCGCGGACTCTCGAACAATCCCGAAATCGCGAACTCTCGAACAATCCCGAAATTGCGGACTCGCGAACACCCGCGAAATAGCGGACTCGCGAAATCGCGAACACTCACGAAATCGCGGACTCGCGAACACTCGCGAAATCGCGGACTCGCGAACACTCGCGAAATCGCGGACTCGCGAACACTCCCGAAATCGCGGACTCGCGAACACCCGCGAAATCGCGGACTCGCGAACACCCGCGAAATCGCGGACTCGCGAATACTCCCGAAATCGCGGACTCGCGAACACTCCCGAAATCGCGGACTCGCGAACACCCGCGAAATCGCGGACTCGCGAACACCCGCGAAATCGCGGACTCGCGAACACCCGCGAAATCGCGGACTCGCGGACACTCGCGAAATTGCGGACTCGCGAACCCCCGCGAAATCGCGGACTCGCGAACACTCCCGAAATCGCGAACACCCGCGAAATCGAACAATCCCGAAATTTCGGACTCGCGAACACCCGCGAAATCGCGGACTCGCGAACACCCGCGAAATCGGGGACTCGCGAACACTCGCGAAATCGCGGCCTGGCGAACACCCGGGAAATCGCGAAATCGCGGACTCGCGAACACCCGCGAAATCGCGGACTCGCGAACACTCCCGAAATCGCGGACTCGCGAACACTCCCGAAATCGCGAACACCCGCGAAATCGCGGACTCGCGAACACCCGCGAAATCGCGGACTCGCGAACACCCGCGAAATCGCGGACTCGCGAACACCCGCGAAATCGCGGACTCGCGAACACCCGCGAAATCGCGGACTCGCGAACACCCGCGAAATCGCGGACTCGCGAACACCCGCGAAATCGCGGACTCGCGAACACTCCCGAAATCGCGGACTCGCGAACACTCCCGAAATCGCGGACTCGCGAACAACCGCGAAATCGCGGACTCGCGAAATCGCGAACACTCGCGAATTCGCGGACTCGCGAACACTCCCAAAATCGCGGCCTCGCGAACACTCGCAAAATCGCGAAATCGCGGACTCGCGGACACTCGCGAAATCGCGGACTCACGAACACCCGCGAAATCGCGGACTCGCGAAATCACGGACTCGCGAAATCACGGACTCGCAACACTCCCGAAATCGCGGACTCGCGAACACCCGCGAAATCGCGGACTCGCGAACACCCGTGAAATCGCGGACTCGCGAAATCGCGGACTCGCGAACACTCCCGAAATCGCGGACTCGCGAACACTCCCGAAATCGCGGACTCGCGAACACCCGCGAAATCGCGGAATCGCGAACACCCGCGAAATCGCGGACTCGCGAAATCGCGGACTCGCGAACACTCGCGAAATCGCGGACTCTCGAACAATCCCGAAATCGCGAACTCTCGAACAATCCCGAAATTGCGGACTCGCGAACACCCGCGAAATAGCGGACTCGCGAAATCGCGAACACTCGCGAATTCGCGGACTCGCGAACACTCGCGAAATCGCGGACTCGCGAACACTCGCGAAATCGCGGACTCGCGAACACTCCCGAAATCGCGAACTCGCGAACACTCGCGAAATCGCGGACTCGCGAACACTCCCGAAATAGCGGACTCGCGAACACCCGCGAAATCGCAGACTCGCGAACACCCGCGAAATCGCGGACTCGCGAAATCGCGGACTCGCGAACACTCGCGAAATCGCGGACTCTCGAACAATCCCGAAATTGCGGACTCGCGAACACCCGCGAAATAGCGGACTCGCGAAATCGCGAACACTCGCGAATTCGCGGACTCGCGAACACTCGCGAAATCGCGGACTCGCGAACACTCCCGAAATAGCGGACTCGCGAACACCCGCGAAATCGCAGACTCGCGAACACCCGCGAAATCGCGGACTCGCGAAATCGCGAACACTCGCGAAATCGCGGACTCTCGAAAAATCCCGAAATCGCGAACTCTCGAACAATCCCGAAATTGCGGACTCGCGAACACCCGCGAAATAGCGGACTCGCGAAATCGCGAACACTCGCGAATTCGCGGACTCGCGAACACTCGCGAAATCGCGGACTCCCGAACACTCGCGAAATCGCGGACTCGCGAACACTCCCGAAATCGCGGACTCGCGGACACCCGCGAAATCGCGGACTCGCGAATACTCCCGAAATCGCGGACTCGCGAACACTCCCGAAATCGCGGACTCGCGAACACCCGCGAAATCGCGGACTCGCGAACACCCGCGAAATCGCGGACTCGCGAAAACCCGCGAAATCGCGGACTCGCGGACACTCGCGAAATCGCGGACTCGCGAACCCCCGCGAAATCGCGGACTCGCGAACACTCCCGAAATCGCGAACACCCGCGAAATCGCGGACTCGCGAACACCCGCGAAATCGCGGACTCGCGAACACCCGCGAAATCGCGGACTCGCGAACACTCGCGAACACCCGCGAAATCGCGGACTCGCGAAATCGCGGACTCGCGAACTCTCGCGAAATCGCGGACTCGCGAACACTCGCGAAATCGCGGACTCTCGAACAATCCCGAAATTGCGGACTCGCGAACACCCGCGAAATCGCTGACTCGCGAACAGTCGCGAAATCGCGGACTCGCGAACACTCGCGAACACCCGCGAAATCGCGGACTCGCGAAATCGCGGACTCGCGAACTCTCGCGAAATCGCGGACTCGCGAACACTCGCGAAATCGCGGACTCTCGAACAATCCCGAAATTGCGGACTCGCGAACACCCGCGAAATCGCGGACTCGCGAACACCCGCGAAATCGGGGACTCGCGAACACTCGCGAAATCGCGGACTGGCGAACACCCGGGAAATCGCGAAATCACGGACTCGCGAACACCCGCGAAATCGCGGACTGGCGAACACCCGGGAAATCGCGAAATCGCGGACTCGCGAACACCCGCGAAATCGCGGACTCGCGAACACTCCCGAAATCGCGGACTCGCGAACACCCGCGAAATCGCGGACTCGCGAACACCCGCGAAATCGCGGACTCGCGAATACTCCCGAAATCGCGGACTCGCGAACACTCCCGAAATCGCGGACTCGCGAACACCCGCGAAATCGCGGACTCGCGAACACCCGCGAAATCGCGGACTCGCGAACACCCGCGAAATCGCGGACTCGCGGACACTCGCGAAATCGCGGACTCGCGAACCCCCGCGAAATCGCGGACTCGCGAACACTCCCGAAATCGCGAACACCCGCGAAATCGAACAATCCCGAAATTGCGGACTCGCGAACACCCGCGAAATCGCGGACTCGCGAACACCCGCGAAATCGGGGACTCGCGAACACTCGCGAAATCGCGGACTGGCGAACACCCGGGAAATCGCGAAATCGCGGACTCGCGAACACCCGCGAAATCGCGGACTCGCGAACACTCCCGAAATCGCGGACTCGCGAACACTCCCGAAATCGCGAACACCCGCGAAATCGCGGACTCGCGAACACCCGCGAAATCGCGGACTCGCGAACACCCGCGAAATCGCGGACTCGCGAACACCCGCGAAATCGCGGACTCGCGAACACCCGCGAAATCGCGGACTCGCGAACACCCGCGAAATCGGGGACTCGCGAACACTCGCGAAATCGCGGACTGGCGAACACCCGGGAAATCGCGAAATCGCGGACTCGCGAACACCCGCGAAATCGCGGACTCGCGAACACTCCCGAAATCGCGGACTCGCGAACACTCCCGAAATCGCGGACTCGCGAACAACCGCGAAATCGCGGACTCGCGAAATCGCGAACACTCGCGAATTCGCGGACTCGCGAACACTCCCAAAATCGCGGCCTCGCGAACACTCGCAAAATCGCGAAATCGCGGACTCGCGGACACTCGCGAAATCGCGGACTCACGAACACCCGCGAAATCGCGGACTCGCGAAATCACGTACTCGCGAAATCACGGACTCGCAACACTCCCGAAATCGCGGACTCGCGAACACCCGCGAAATCGCGGACTCGCGAACACCCGCGAAATCGCGGACTCGCGAAATCGCAGACTCGCGAACACTCCCGAAATCGCGGACTCGCGAACACTCCCGAAATCGCGGACTCGCGAACACCCGCGAAATCGCGGACTCGCGAACACCCGCGAAATCGCGGACTCGCGAAATCGCGAACACTCGCGAAATCGCGGACTCTCGAACAATCCCGAAATCGCGAACTCTCGAACAATCCCGAAATTGCGGACTCGCGAACACCCGCGAAATAGCGGACTCGCGAAATCGCGAACACTCGCGAATTCGCGGACTCGCGAACACTCGCGAAATCGCGGACTCGCGAACACTCGCGAAATCGCGGACTCGCGAACACTCCCGAAATCGCTGACTCGCGAACACCCGCGAAATCGCGGACTCGCGAACACTCCCGAAATCGCGGACTCGCGAACACCCGCGAAATCGCGGACTCGCGAACACCCGCGAAATCGCGGACTCGCGAACACCCGCGAAATCGCGGACTCGCGAACACCCGCGAAATCGCGGACTCGCGAACACCCGCGAAATCGCAGACTCGCGAACACCCGCGAAATCGCGGACTCGCGAAATCGCGGACTCGCGAACACTCGCGAAATCGCGGACTCTCGAACAATCCCGAAATTGCGGACTCGCGAACACCCGCGAAATAGCGGACTCGCGAAATCGCGAACACTCGCGAATTCGCGGACTCGCGAACACTCGCGAAATCGCGGACTCGCGAACACTCCCGAAATAGCGGACTCGCGAACACCCGCGAAATCGCAGACTCGCGAACACCGGCGAAATCGCGGACTCGCGAAATCGCGAACACTCGCGAAATCGCGGACTCTCGAACAATCCCGAAATCGCGAACTCTCGAACAATCCCGAAATTGCGGACTCGCGAACACCCGCGAAATAGCGGACTCGCGAAATCGCGAACACTCACGAAATCGCGGACTCGCGAACACTCGCGAAATCGCGGACTCGCGAACACTCGCGAAATCGCGGACTCGCGAACACTCCCGAAATCGCGGACTCGCGAACACCCGCGAAATCGCGGACTCGCGAACACCCGCGAAATCGCGGACTCGCGAATACTCCCGAAATCGCGGACTCGCGAACACTCCCGAAATCGCGGACTCGCGAACACCCGCGAAATCGCGGACTCGCGAACACCCGCGAAATCGCGGACTCGCGAACACCCGCGAAATCGCGGACTCGCGGACACTCGCGAAATTGCGGACTCGCGAACCCCCGCGAAATCGCGGACTCGCGAACACTCCCGAAATCGCGAACACCCGCGAAATCGAACAATCCCGAAATTTCGGACTCGCGAACACCCGCGAAATCGCGGACTCGCGAACACCCGCGAAATCGGGGACTCGCGAACACTCGCGAAATCGCGGCCTGGCGAACACCCGGGAAATCGCGAAATCGCGGACTCGCGAACACCCGCGAAATCGCGGACTCGCGAACACTCCCGAAATCGCGGACTCGCGAACACTCCCGAAATCGCGAACACCCGCGAAATCGCGGACTCGCGAACACCCGCGAAATCGCGGACTCGCGAACACCCGCGAAATCGCGGACTCGCGAACACCCGCGAAATCGCGGACTCGCGAACACCCGCGAAATCGCGGACTCGCGAACACCCGCGAAATCGCGGACTCGCGAACACCCGCGAAATCGCGGACTCGCGAACACTCCCGAAATCGCGGACTCGCGAACACTCCCGAAATCGCGGACTCGCGAACAACCGCGAAATCGCGGACTCGCGAAATCGCGAACACTCGCGAATTCGCGGACTCGCGAACACTCCCAAAATCGCGGCCTCGCGAACACTCGCAAAATCGCGAAATCGCGGACTCGCGGACACTCGCGAAATCGCGGACTCACGAACACCCGCGAAATCGCGGACTCGCGAAATCACGGACTCGCGAAATCACGGACTCGCAACACTCCCGAAATCGCGGACTCGCGAACACCCGCGAAATCGCGGACTCGCGAACACCCGCGAAATCGCGGACTCGCGAAATCGCGGACTCGCGAACACTCCCGAAATCGCGGACTCGCGAACACTCCCGAAATCGCGGACTCGCGAACACCCGCGAAATCGCGGAATCGCGAACACCCGCGAAATCGCGGACTCGCGAAATCGCGGACTCGCGAACACTCGCGAAATCGCGGACTCTCGAACAATCCCGAAATCGCGAACTCTCGAACAATCCCGAAATTGCGGACTCGCGAACACCCGCGAAATAGCGGACTCGCGAAATCGCGAACACTCGCGAATTCGCGGACTCGCGAACACTCGCGAAATCGCGGACTCGCGAACACTCGCGAAATCGCGGACTCGCGAACACTCCCGAAATCGCGAACTCGCGAACACTCGCGAAATCGCGGACTCGCGAACACTCCCGAAATAGCGGACTCGCGAACACCCGCGAAATCGCAGACTCGCGAACACCCGCGAAATCGCGGACTCGCGAAATCGCGGACTCGCGAACACTCGCGAAATCGCGGACTCTCGAACAATCCCGAAATTGCGGACTCGCGAACACCCGCGAAATAGCGGACTCGCGAAATCGCGAACACTCGCGAATTCGCGGACTCGCGAACACTCGCGAAATCGCGGACTCGCGAACACTCCCGAAATAGCGGACTCGCGAACACCCGCGAAATCGCAGACTCGCGAACACCCGCGAAATCGCGGACTCGCGAAATCGCGAACACTCGCGAAATCGCGGACTCTCGAAAAATCCCGAAATCGCGAACTCTCGAACAATCCCGAAATTGCGGACTCGCGAACACCCGCGAAATAGCGGACTCGCGAAATCGCGAACACTCGCGAATTCGCGGACTCGCGAACACTCGCGAAATCGCGGACTCCCGAACACTCGCGAAATCGCGGACTCGCGAACACTCCCGAAATCGCGGACTCGCGGACACCCGCGAAATCGCGGACTCGCGAATACTCCCGAAATCGCGGACTCGCGAACACTCCCGAAATCGCGGACTCGCGAACACCCGCGAAATCGCGGACTCGCGAACACCCGCGAAATCGCGGACTCGCGAAAACCCGCGAAATCGCGGACTCGCGGACACTCGCGAAATCGCGGACTCGCGAACCCCCGCGAAATCGCGGACTCGCGAACACTCCCGAAATCGCGAACACCCGCGAAATCGCGGACTCGCGAACACCCGCGAAATCGCGGACTCGCGAACACCCGCGAAATCGCGGACTCGCGAACACTCGCGAACACCCGCGAAATCGCGGACTCGCGAAATCGCGGACTCGCGAACTCTCGCGAAATCGCGGACTCGCGAACACTCGCGAAATCGCGGACTCTCGAACAATCCCGAAATTGCGGACTCGCGAACACCCGCGAAATCGCTGACTCGCGAACAGTCGCGAAATCGCGGACTCGCGAACACTCGCGAACACCCGCGAAATCGCGGACTCGCGAAATCGCGGACTCGCGAACTCTCGCGAAATCGCGGACTCGCGAACACTCGCGAAATCGCGGACTCTCGAACAATCCCGAAATTGCGGACTCGCGAACACCCGCGAAATCGCGGACTCGCGAACACCCGCGAAATCGGGGACTCGCGAACACTCGCGAAATCGCGGACTGGCGAACACCCGGGAAATCGCGAAATCACGGACTCGCGAACACCCGCGAAATCGCGGACTCGCGAACACTCCCGAAATCGCGGACTCGCGAACACTCCCGAAATCGCGAACTACCGCGAAATCGCGGACTCGCGAACACCCGCGAAATCGCGGACTCGCGAACACCCGCGAAATCGCGGACTCGCGAACACCCGCGAAATGGCGGACTCGCGAACACCCGCGAAATCGGGGACTCGCGAACACTCGCGAAATCGCGGACTGGCGAACACCCGGGAAATCGCGAAATCGCGGACTCGCGAACACCCGCGAAATCGCGGACTCGCGAACACTCCGGAAATCGCGGACTCGCGAACACTCCCGAAATCGCGGACTCGCGAACAACCGCGAAATCGCGGACTCGCGAAATCGCGAACACTCGCGAATTCGCGGACTCGCGAACACCCGCGAAATCTCCCGAAATCGCGGACTCGCGAACACTCCCGAAATCGCGGACTCGCGAACAACCGCGAAATCGCGGACTCGCGAAATCGCGAACACTCGCGAATTCGCGGACTCGCGAACACCCGCGAAATCTCCCGAAATCGCGGACTCGCGAACACCCGCGAAATCGCGGACTCGCGAACACCCGCGAAATCGCGGACTCGCGAACACCCGCGAAATCGCGGACTCGCGAACACCCGCGAAATCTCCCGAAATCGCGGACTCGCGAACACTCCCGAAATCGCGGACTCGCGAATACCCGCGAAATCGCTGACTCGCGAACAGTCGCGAAATCGCGGACTCGCGAACACTCGCGAACACCCGCGAAATCGCGGACTCGCGAAATCGCGGACTCGCGAACTCGCGAACTCTCGCGAAATCGCGGACTCGCGAACACTCGCGAATTCGCGGACTCGCGAACACCCGCGAAATCTCCCGAAATCGCGGACTCGCGAACACCCGCGAAATCGCGGACTCGCGAACACCCGCGAAATCGCGGACTCGCGAACACCCGCGAAATCGCGGACTCGCGAACACCCGCGAAATCTCCCGAAATCGCGGACTCGCGAACACTCCCGAAATCGCGGACTCGCGAATACCCGCGAAATCGCTGACTCGCGAACAGTCGCGAAATCGCGGACTCGCGAACACTCGCGAACACCCGCGAAATCGCGGACTCGCGAAATCGCGGACTCGCGAACTCTCGCGAAATCGCGGACTCGCGAACACTCGCGAAATCGCGGACTCTCGAACAATCCCGAAATTGCGGACTCGCGAACACCCGCGAAATAGCGGACTCGCGAAATCGCGAACACTCGCGAATTCGCGGACTCGCGAACACTCGCGAAATCGCGGACTCGCGAACACTCCCGAAATCGCGGACTCGCGAACACCCGCGAAATCGCGGACTCGCGAACACCCGCGAAATCGCGGACTCGCGAAATCGCGGACTCGCGAAATCGCGGACTCGCGAACACTCCCGAAATCGCGGACTCGCGAACACTCCCGAAATCGCGGACTCGCGAACACCCGCGAAATCGCGGACTCGCGAACACCCGCGAAATCGCGGACTCGCGAAATCGCGGACTCGCGAACACTCGCGAAATCGCGGACTCTCGAACAATCCCGAAATCGCGAACTCTCGAACAATCCCGAAATTGCGGACTCGCGAACACCCGCGAAATAGCGGACTCGCGAAATCGCGAACACTCGCGAATTCGCGGACTCGCGAACACTCGCGAAATCGCGGACTCGCGAACACTCGCGAAATCGCGGACTCGCGAACACTCCCGAAATCGCGGACTCGCGAACACTCCCGAAATCGCGGACTCGCGAACACTCCCGAAATAGCGGACTCGCGAACACCCGCGAAATCGCAGACTCGCGAACACCCGCGAAATCGCGGACTCGCGAAATCGCGAACACTCGCGAAATCGCGGACTCTCGAACAATCCCGAAATTGCGGACTCGCGAACACCCGCGAAATAGCGGACTCGCGAAATCGCGAACACTCGCGAATTCGCGGACTCGCGAACACTCGCGAAATCGCGGACTCGCGAACACTCCCGAAATCGCGAACTCGCGAACACCCGCGAAATCGCGGACTCGCGAACACCCGCGAAATCGCGGACTCGCGAACACCCGCGAAATCGCGGACTCGCGAACACTCCCGAAATCGCGGACTCGCGAACACCTGCGAAATCGCGAACACTCCCGAAATCGCGGACTCGCGAACACCCGCGAAATCGCGGACTCGCGAACACTCGCGAAATCGCGGACTTGCGAACTCTCCCGAAATCGCGGACTCGCGAAAACCCGCGAAATCGCGGACTCGCGAACACCCGCGAAATCGCGGACTCGCGAAATCGCGGACTCGCGGATACGCGAAATCGCGAACACCCGCGAAATCGCGGACTCGCGAAATCGCGGACTCGCGAACACCCGCGAAATCGCGGACTCGCGAAATCGCGGACTCGCGAAATCACGGACTCGCGAAATCGCGGACTCGCGAAAACTCCCGAAATCGCGGACTCGCGAACACTCGCGAACACTCGCAAAATCGCGAAATCGCGGACTCGCAAAATCGCGGACTCGCGGACACTCGCGAAATCGCGGACTCGCGAACACCCGCGAAATCGCGTACTCGCGAACACTCGCGAAATCGCGGACTCGCGAAATCGCGGACTCGCGAACACTCCCGAAATCGCGGAAACTCCCGAAATCGCGGACTCGGGAACACCAGCGAAATCGCGGACTCGCGGACACCCGCGAAATCGCGGACTCGCGAACACTCCCGAAATCGCGGACTCGCGAACACGCCCGAAATCGCGGACTCGCGAACACCAGCGAAATCGCGGACTCGCGAACACTCCCGAAATCGCGGACTCGCGAACACCCGCGAAATCGCGGACTCGCGAACACCCGCGAAATCGCGGACTCGCGAATACTCCCGACATCGCGGACTCGCGAACACTCCCGAAATCGCGGACTCGCGAACACCCGCGGACTCGCGAACACTCGCGAAATCGCGGACTCGCGAACTCTCCCGAAATCGCGGACTCGCGAAAACCCGCGAAATCGCGGACTCGGGAACACCCGCGAAATCGCGGACTCGCGAACACCCGCGAAATCGCGGACTCGCGAACACCCGCGAAATCGCGCACTCGCGAACACCCGCGAAATCGCGGACTCGCGAACACTCCCGAAATCGCGGACTCGCGAACACTCCCGAAATCGCGGACTCGCGAACAACCGCGAAATCGCGGACTCGCGAAATCGCGAACACTCGCGAATTCGCGGACTCGCGAACACTCGCGAATTCGCGGACTCGCGAACACCCGCGAAATCTCCCGAAATCGCGGACTCGCGAACACCCGCGAAATCGCGGACTCGCGAACACCCGCGAAATCGCGGACTCGCGAACACCCGCGAAATCGCGGACTCGCGAACACCCGCGAAATCTCCCGAAATCGCGGACTCGCGAACACTCCCGAAATCGCGGACTCGCGAACACCCGCGAAATCGCTGACTCGCGAACAGTCGCGAAATCGCGGACTCGCGAACACTCGCGAACACCCGCGAAATCGCGGACTCGCGAAATCGCGGACTCGCGAACTCTCGCGAACACCCGCGAAATCGCGGACTCGCGAAATCGCGGACTCGCGAACACTCGCGAAATCGCGGACTCGCGAACACCCGCGAAATCGCGGACTCGCGAACACCCGCGAAATCGCGGACTCGCGAACACCCGCGAAATCTCCCGAAATCGCGGACTCGCGAACACTCCCGAAATCGCGGACTCGCGAACACCCGCGAAATCGCTGACTCGCGAACAGTCGCGAAATCGCGGACTCGCGAACACTCGCGAACACCCGCGAAATCGCGGACTCGCGAAATCGCGGACTCGCGAACTCTCGCGAAATCGCGGACTCGCGAACACTCGCGAAATCGCGGACTCTCGAACAATCCCGAAATTGCGGACTCGCGAACACCCGCGAAATCGCGGACTCGCGAAATCGCGAACACTCGCGAATTCGCGGACTCGCGAACACTCCCAAAATCGCGGCCTCGCGAACACTCGCAAAATCGCGAAATCGCGGACTCGCGGACACTCGCGAAATCGCGGACTCACGAACACCCGCGAAATCGCGGACTCGCGAAATCACGGACTCGCGAACACTCGCGAAATCGCGGACTCGCGAACACTCCCGAAATAGCGGACTCGCGAACACCCGCGAAATCGCAGACTCGCGAACACCCGCGAAATCGCGGACTCGCGAAATCGCGGACTCGCGAACACTCGCGAAATCGCGGACTCTCGAACAATCCCGAAATTGCGGACTCGCGAACACCCGCGAAATAGCGGACTCGCGAAATCGCGAACACTCGCGAATTCGCGGACTCGCGAACACTCGCGAAATCGCGGACTCGCGAACACTCCCGAAATAGCGGACTCGCGAACACCCGCGAAATCGCAGACTCGCGAACACCCGCGAAATCGCGGACTCGCGAAATCGCGAACACTCGCGAAATCGCGGACTCTCGAATAATCCCGAAATCGCGAACTCTCGAACAATCCCGAAATTGCGGACTCGCGAACACCCGCGAAATAGCGGACTCGCGAAATCGCGAACACTCGCGAATTCGCGGACTCGCGAACACTCGCGAAATCGCGGACTCGCGAACACTCGCGAAATCGCGGACTCGCGAAATCGCGGACTCGCGAACTCTCGCGAAATCGCGGACTCGCGAACACTCGCGAAATCGCGGACTCTCGAACAATCCCGAAATTGCGGACTCGCGAACACCCGCGAAATCGCGGACTCGCGAAATCGCGAACACTCGCGAATTCGCGGACTCGCGAACACTCCCAAAATCGCGGCCTCGCGAACACTCGCAAAATCGCGAAATCGCGGACTCGCGGACACTCGCGAAATCGCGGACTCACGAACACCCGCGAAATCGCGGACTCGCGAAATCACGGACTCGCGAAATCACGGACTCGCAACACTCCCGAAATCGCGGACTCGCGAACACCCGCGAAATCGCGGACTCGCGAACACCCGCGAAATCGCGGACTCGCGAAATCGCGGACTCGCGAACACTCCCGAAATCGCGGACTCGCGAACACTCCCGAAATCGCGGACTCGCGAACACCCGCGAAATCGCGGACTCGCGAACACCCGCGAAATCGCGGACTCGCGAAATCGCGGACTCGCGAACACTCGCGAAATCGCGAACTCTCGAACACTCCCGAAATTGCGGACTCGCGAACACCCGCGAAATAGCGGACTCGCGAAATCGCGAACACTCGCGAATTCGCGGACTCGCGAACACTCGCGAAATCGCGGACTCGCGAACACTCGCGAAATCGCGGACTCGCGAACACTCCCGAAATCGCGAACTCGCGAACACTCGCGAAATCGCGGACTCGCGAACACTCCCGAAAAAGCGGACTCGCGAACACCCGCGAAATCGCAGACTCGCGAACACCCGCGAAATCGCGGACTCGCGAAATCGCGGACTCGCGAACACTCGCGAAATCGCGGACTCTCGAACAATCCCGAAATTGCGGACTCGCGAACACCCGCGAAATAGCGGACTCGCGAAATCGCGAACACTCGCGAATTCGCGGACTCGCGAACACTCGCGAAATCGCGGACTCGCGAACACTCCCGAAATAGCGGACTCGCGAACACCCGCGAAATCGCAGACTCGCGAACACCCGCGAAATCGCGGACTCGCGAAATCGCGAACACTCGCGAAATCGCGGACTCTCGAACAATCCCGAAATCGCGAACTCTCGAACAATCCCGAAATTGCGGACTCGCGAAATCGCGAACACTCGCGAATTCGCGGACTCGCGAACACTCGCGAAATCGCGGACTCGCGAACACTCGCGAAATCGCGGACTCGCGAACACTCCCGAAATCGCGGACTCGCGAACACCCGCGAAATCGCGGACTCGCGAACACCCGCGAAATCGCGACTCGCGAATACTCCCGAAATCGCGGACTCGCGAACACTCCCGAAATCGCGGACTCGCGAACACCCGCGAAATCGCGGACTCGCGAACACCCGCGAAATCGCGGACTCGCGAACACCCGCGAAATCGCGGACTCGCGGACACTCGCGAAATCGCGGACTCGCGAACCCCCGCGAAATCGCGGACTCGCGAACACTCCCGAAATCGCGAACACCCGCGAAATCGAACAATCCCGAAATTGCGGACTCGCGAACACCCGCGAAATCGCGGACTCGCGAACACCCGCGAAATCGGGGACTCGCGAACACTCGCGAAATCGCGGACTGGCGAACACCCGGGAAATCGCGAAATCGCGGACTCGCGAACACCCGCGAAATCGCGGACTCGCGAACACTCCCGAAATCGCGGACTCGCGAACACTCCCGAAATCGCGAACACCCGCGAAATCGCGGACTCGCGAACACCCGCGAAATCGCGGACTCGCGAACACCCGCGAAATCGCGGACTCGCGAACACCCGCGAAATCGCGGACTCGCGAACACCCGCGAAATCGCGGACTCGCGAACACCCGCGAAATCGGGGACTCGCGAACACTCGCGAAATCGCGGACTGGCGAACACCCGGGAAATCGCGAAATCGCGAAATCGCGAACACTCGCGAATTCGCGGACTCGCGAACACTCCCAAAATCGCGGCCTCGCGAACACTCGCAAAATCGCGAAATCGCGGACTCGCGGACACTCGCGAAATCGCGGACTCACGAACACCCGCGAAATCGCGGACTCGCGAAATCACGTACTCGCGAAATCACGGACTCGCAACACTCCCGAAATCGCGGACTCGCGAACACCCGCGAAATCGCGGACTCGCGAACACCCGCGAAATCGCGGACTCGCGAACACTCCCGAAATCGCGGACTCGCGAACACTCCCGAAATCGCGGACTCGCGAACACCCGCGAAATCGCGGACTCGCGAACACCAGCGAAATCGCGGACTCGCGAAATCGCGAACACTCGCGAAATCGCGGACTCTCGAACAATCCCGAAATCGCGAACTCTCGAACAATCCCGAAATTGCGGACTCGCGAACACCCGCGAAATAGCGGACTCGCGAAATCGCGAACACTCGCGAATTCGCGGACTCGCGAACACTCGCGAAATCGCGGTCTCGCGAACACTCGCGAAATCGCGGACTCGCGAACACTCCCGAAATCGCTGACTCGCGAACACCCGCGAAATCGCGGACTCGCGAACACTCCCGAAATCGCGGACTCGCGAACACCCGCGAAATCGCGGACTCGCGAACACCCGCGAAATCGCGGACTCGCGAACACCCGCGAAATCGCGGACTCGCGAACACCCGCGAAATCGCGGACTCGCGAAATCGCGGACTCGCGAACACTCGCGAAATCGCGGACTCTCGAACAATCCCGAAATCGCGAACTCTCAAACAATCCCGAAATTGCGGACTCGCGAACACCCGCGAAATAGCGGACTCGCGAAATCGCGAACACTCGCGAATTCGCGGACTCGCGAACACTCGCGAAATCGCGGACTCGCGAACACTCGCGAAATCGCGGACTCGCGAACACTCCCGAAATCGCGAACTCGCGAACACTCGCGAAATCGCGGACTCGCGAACACTCCCGAAATAGCGGACTCGCGAACACCCGCGAAATCGCAGACTCGCGAACACCCGCGAAATCGCGGACTCGCGAAATCGCGGACTCGCGAACACTCGCGAAATCGCGGACTCTCGAACAATCCCGAAATTGCGGACTCGCGAACACCCGCGAAATAGCGGACTCGCGAAATCGCGAACACTCGCGAATTCGCGGACTCGCGAACACTCGCGAAATCGCGGACTCGCGAACACTCCCGAAATAGCGGACTCGCGAACACCCGCGAAATCGCAGACTCGCGAACACCCGCGAAATCGCGGACTCGCGAAATCGCGAACACTCGCGAAATCGCGGACTCTCGAACAATCCCGAAATCGCGAACTCTCGAACAATCCCGAAATTGCGGACTCGCGAACACCCGCGAAATAGCGGACTCGCGAAATCGCGAACACTCGCGAATTCGCGGACTCGCGAACACTCGCGAAATCGCGGACTCGCGAACACTCGCGAAATCGCGGACTCGCGAACACTCCCGAAATCGCGGACTCGCGAACACCCGCGAAATCGCGGACTCGCGAACACCCGCGAAATCGCGGACTCGCGAATACTCCCGAAATCGCGGACTCGCGAACACTCCCGAAATCGCGGACTCGCGAACACCCGCGAAATCGCGGACTCGCGAACACTCGCGAAATCGCGGACTCGCGAACCCCCGCGAAATCGCGGACTCGCGAACACTCCCGAAATCGCGAACACCCGCGAAATCGAACAATCCCGAAATTTCGGACTCGCGAACACCCGCGAAATCGCGGACTCGCGAACACCCGCGAAATCGGGGACTCGCGAACACTCGCGAAATCGCGGCCTGGCGAACACCCGGGAAATCGCGAAATCGCGGACTCGCGAACACCCGCGAAATCGCGGACTCGCGAACACTCCCGAAATCGCGGACTCGCGAACACTCCCGAAATCGCGAACACCCGCGAAATCGCGGACTCGCGAACACCCGCGAAATCGCGGAATCGCGAACACCCGCGAAATCGCGGACTCGCGAACACCCGCGAAATCGCGGACTCGCGAACACCCGCGAAATCGCGGACTCGCGAACACCCGCGAAATCGGGGACTCGCGAACACTCGCGAAATCGCGGACTGGCGAACACCCGGGAAATCGCGAAATCGCGGACTCGCGAACACCCGCGAAATCGCGGACTCGCGAACACTCCCGAAATCGCGGACTCGCGGACACTCCCGAAATCGCGGACTCGCGAACACTCCCGAAATCGCGAACACCCGCGAAATCGCGGACTCGCGAACACCCGCGAAATCGCGGACTCGCGAACACCCGCGAAATCGCGGACTCGCGAACACCCGCGAAATCGCGGACTCGCGAACACCCGCGAAATCGGGGACTCGCGAACACTCGCGAAATCGCCGACTGGCGAACACCCGGGAAATCGCGAAATCGCGGACTCGCGAACACCCGCGAAATCGCGGACTCGCGAACACTCCCGAAATCGCGGACTCGCGAACACTCCCGAAATCGCGGACTCGCGAACAACCGCGAAATCGCGGACTCGCGAAATCGCGAACACTCGCGAATTCGCGGACTCGCGAACACTCCCAAAATCGCGGCCTCGCGAACACTCGCAAAATCGCGAAATCGCGGACTCGCGGACACTCGCGAAATCGCGGACTCACGAACACCCGCGAAATCGCGGACTCGCGAAATCACGGACTCGCGAAATCACGGACTCGCAACACTCCCGAAATCGCGGACTCGCGAACACCCGCGAAATCGCGGACTCGCGAACACCCGCGAAATCGCGGACTCGCGAAATCGCGGACTCGCGAACACTCCCGAAATCGCGGACTCGCGAACACTCCCGAAATCGCGGACTCGCGAACACTCCCGAAATCGCGGACTCGCGAACACCAGCGAAATCGCGGACTCGCGAACACCCGCGAAATCGCGGACTCGCGAAAACCCGCGAAATCGCGGACTCGCGGACACTCGCGAAATCGCGGACTCGCGAACCCCCGCGAAATCGCGGACTCGCGAACACTCCCGAAATCGCGAACACCCGCGAAATCGCGGACTCGCGAACACCCGCGAAATCGCGGACTCGCGAACACCCGCGAAATCGCGGACTCGCGAACACTCGTGAACACCCGCGAAATCGCGGACTCGCGAAATCGCGGACTCGCGAACTCTCGCGAAATCGCGGACTCGCGAACACTCGCGAAATCGCGGACTCTCGAACAATCCCGAAATTGCGGACTGGCGAACACCCGCGAAATCGCTGACTCGCGAACAGTCGCGAAATCGCGGACTCGCGAACACTCGCGAACACCCGCGAAATCGCGGACTCGCGAAATCGCGGACTCGCGAACTCTCGCGAAATCGCGGACTCGCGAACACTCGCGAAATCGCGGACTCTCGAACAATCCCGAAATTGCGGACTCGCGAACACCCGCGAAATCGCGGACTCGCGAACACCCGCGAAATCGGGGACTCGCGAACACTCGCGAAATCGCGGACTGGCGAACACCCGGGAAATCGCGAAATCGCGGACTCGCGAACACCCGCGAAATCGCGGACTCGCGAACACTCCCGAAATCGCGGACTCGCGAACACTCCCGAAATCGCGAACTACCGCGAAATCGCGGACTCGCGAACACCCGCGAAATCGCGGACTCGCGAACACCCGCGAAATCGCGGACTCGCGAACACCCGCGAAATCGCGGACTCGCGAACACCCGCGAAATCGGGGACTCGCGAACACTCGCGAAATCGCGGACTGGCGAACACCCGGGAAATCGCGAAATCGCGGACTCGCGAACACCCGCGAAATCGCGGACTCGCGAACACTCCCGAAATCGCGGACTCGCGAACACTCCCGAAATCGCGGACTCGCGAACAACCGCGAAATCGCGGACTCGCGAAATCGCGAACACTCGCGAATTCGCGGACTCGCGAACACCCGCGAAATCTCCCGAAATCGCGGACTCGCGAACACTCCCGAAATCGCGGACTCGCGAACAACCGCGAAATCGCGGACTCGCGAAATCGCGAACACTCGCGAATTAGCGGACTCGCGAACACCCGCGAAATCTCCCGAAATCGCGG
The DNA here is from genome assembly GCF_963514075.1 of Conger conger. NCBI lineage: Eukaryota > Metazoa > Chordata > Actinopteri > Anguilliformes > Congridae > Conger > Conger conger. Next base: position 495,663 of record NC_083767.1, read on the forward strand.
ACTCGCGAACACCCGCGAAATCGCGGACTCGCGAACACCCGCGAAATCTCCCGAAATCGCGGACTCGCGAACACTCCCGAAATCGCGGACTCGCGAATACCCGCGAAATCGCTGACTCGCGAACAGTCGCGAAATCGCGGACTCGCGAACACTCGCGAACACCCGCGAAATCGCGGACTCGCGAAATCGCGGACTCGCGAACTCTCGCGAAATCGCGGACTCGCGAACACTCGCGAAATCGCGGACTCTCGAACAATCCCGAAATTGCGGACTCGCGAACACCCGCGAAATAGCGGACTCGCGAAATCGCGAACACTCGCGAATTCGCGGACTCGCGAACACTCGCGAAATCGCGGACTCGCGAACACCCGCGAAATCGCGGACTCGCGAAATCGCGGACTCGCGAAATCGCGGACTCGCGAACACTCCCGAAATCGCGGACTCGCGAACACTCCCGAAATCGCGGACTCGCGAACACCCGCGAAATCGCGGACTCGCGAACACCCGCGAAATCGCGGACTCGCGAAATCGCGGACTCGCGAACACTCGCGAAATCGCGGACTCTCGAACAATCCCGAAATCGCGAACTCTCGAACAATCCCGAAATTGCGGACTCGCGAACACCCGCGAAATAGCGGACTCGCGAAATCGCGAACACTCGCGAATTCGCGGACTCGCGAACACTCGCGAAATCGCGGACTCGCGAACACTCGCGAAATCGCGGACTCGCGAACACTCCCGAAATCGCGGACTCGCGAACACTCCCGAAATCGCGGACTCGCGAACACTCCCGAAATAGCGGACTCGCGAACACCCGCGAAATCGCAGACTCGCGAACACCCGCGAAATCGCGGACTCGCGAAATCGCGAACACTCGCGAAATCGCGGACTCTCGAACAATCCCGAAATTGCGGACTCGCGAACACCCGCGAAATAGCGGACTCGCGAAATCGCGAACACTCGCGAATTCGCGGACTCGCGAACACTCGCGAAATCGCGGACTCGCGAACACTCCCGAAATCGCGAACTCGCGAACACCCGCGAAATCGCGGACTCGCGAACACCCGCGAAATCGCGGACTCGCGAACACCCGCGAAATCGCGGACTCGCGAACACTCCCGAAATCGCGGACTCGCGAACACCTGCGAAATCGCGAACACTCCCGAAATCGCGGACTCGCGAACACCCGCGAAATCGCGGACTCGCGAACACTCGCGAAATCGCGGACTTGCGAACTCTCCCGAAATCGCGGACTCGCGAAAACCCGCGAAATCGCGGACTCGCGAACACCCGCGAAATCGCGGACTCGCGAAATCGCGGACTCGCGAACACTCGCGAAATCGCGGACTCTCGAACAATCCCGAAATTGCGGACTCGCGAACACCCGCGAAATAGCGGACTCGCGAAATCGCGAACACTCGCGAATTCGCGGACTCGCGAACACTCGCGAAATCGCGGACTCGCGAACACTCCCGAAATCGCGGACTCGCGAACACCCGCGAAATCGCGGACTCGCGAACACCCGCGAAATCGCGGACTCGCGAAATCGCGGACTCGCGAACACTCGCGAAATCGCGGACTCGCGAACACTCCCGAAATCGCGGACTCGCGAACACTCCCGAAATCGCGGACTCGCGAACACTCCCGAAATAGCGGACTCGCGAACACCCGCGAAATCGCAGACTCGCGAACACCCGCGAAATCGCGGACTCGCGAAATCGCGAACACTCGCGAAATCGCGGACTCTCGAACAATCCCGAAATTGCGGACTCGCGAACACCCGCGAAATAGCGGACTCGCGAAATCGCGAACACTCGCGAATTCGCGGACTCGCGAACACTCGCGAAATCGCGGACTCGCGAACACTCCCGAAATCGCGAACTCGCGAACACCCGCGAAATCGCGGACTCGCGAACACCCGCGAAATCGCGGACTCGCGAACACCCGCGAAATCGCGGACTCGCGAACACTCCCGAAATCGCGGACTCGCGAACACCTGCGAAATCGCGAACACTCCCGAAATCGCGGACTCGCGAACACCCGCGAAATCGCGGACTCGCGAACACTCGCGAAATCGCGGACTTGCGAACTCTCCCGAAATCGCGGACTCGCGAAAACCCGCGAAATCGCGGACTCGCGAACACCCGCGAAATCGCGGACTCGCGAAATCGCGGACTCGCGAACACTCCCGAAATCGCGGACTCGCGGATACGCGAAATCGCGAACACCCGCGAAATCGCGGACTCGCGAAATCGCGGACTCGCGAACACCCGCGAAATCGCGGACTCGCGAAATCGCGGACTCGCGAAATCACGGACTCGCGAAATCGCGGACTCGCGAAAACTCCCGAAATCGCGGACTCGCGAACACTCGCGAACACTCGCAAAATCGCGAAATCGCGGACTCGCAAAATCGCGGACTCGCGGACACTCGCGAAATCGCGGACTCGCGAACACCCGCGAAATCGCGTACTCGCGAACACTCGCGAAATCGCGGACTCGCGAAATCGCGGACTCGCGAAATCGCGGACTCGCGAACACTCCCGAAATCGCGGAAACTCCCGAAATCGCGGACTCGGGAACACCAGCGAAATCGCGGACTCGCGGACACCCGCGAAATCGCGGACTCGCGAACACTCCCGAAATCGCGGACTCGCGAACACGCCCGAAATCGCGGACTCGCGAACACCAGCGAAATCGCGGACTCGCGAACACTCCCGAAATCGCGGACTCGCGAACACCCGCGAAATCGCGGACTCGCGAACACCCGCGAAATCGCGGACTCGCGAATACTCCCGACATCGCGGACTCGCGAACACTCCCGAAATCGCGGACTCGCGAACACCCGCGGACTCGCGAACACTCGCGAAATCGCGGACTCGCGAACTCTCCCGAAATCGCGGACTCGCGAAAACCCGCGAAATCGCGGACTCGGGAACACTCGCGAAATCGCGGACTCGCGAACACCCGCGAAATCGCGGACTCGCGAACACCCGCGAAATCGCGCACTCGCGAACACCCGCGAAATCGCGGACTCGCGAACACCCGCGAAATCGCGGACTCGCGAACACACGCGAAATCGCGGACTCGCGGACACTCGCGAAATCGCGGACTCGCGAACCCCCGCGAAATCGCGGACTCGCGAACACTCCCGAAATCGCGAACACCCGCGAAATCGCGGACTCGCGAACACCCGCGAAATCGCGGACTCGCGAACACCCGCGAAATCGCAGACTCGCGAACACCCGCGAAATCGCGGACTCGCGAACACCCGCGAAATCGCGGACTCGCGAACACCCGCGAAATCGGGGACTCGCGAACACTCGCGAAATCGCGGACTGGCGAACACCCGGGAAATCGCGAAATCGCGGACTCGCGAACACCCGCGAAATCGCGGACTCGCGAACACTCCCGAAATCGCGGACTCGCGAACACTCCCGAAATCGCGGACTCGCGAACAACCGCGAAATCGCGGACTCGCGAACACTCCCGAAATCGCGGACTCGCGAACACCCGCGAAATCGCGGACTCGCGAACACCCGCGAAATCGCGGACTCGCGAACCCCCGCGAAATCGCGGACTCGCGAACACTCCCGAAATCGCGAACACCCGCGAAATCGCGGACTCGCGAACACCCGCGAAATCGCGGACTCGCGAACACCCGCGAAATCGCGGACTCGCGAACACTCGCGAACACCCGCGAAATCGCGGACTCGCGAAATCGCGGACTCGCGAACTCTCGCGAAATCGCGGACTCGCGAACACTCGCGAAATCGCGGACTCTCGAACAATCCCGAAATTGCGGACTCGCGAACACCCGCGAAATCGCTGACTCGCGAAAAGTCGCGAAATCGCGGACTCGCGAACACTCGCGAACACCCGCGAAATCGCGGACTCGCGAAATCGCGGACTCGCGAACTCGCGAAATCGCGGACTCGCGAACACTCGCGAAATCGCGGACTCTCGAACAATCCCGAAATTGCGGACTCGCGAACACCCGCGAAATCGCGGACTCGCGAACACCCGCGAAATCGGGGACTCGCGAACACTCGCGAAATCGCGAACTGGCGAACACCCGGGAAATCGCGAAATCGCGGACTCGCGAACACCCGCGAAATCGCGGACTCGCGAACACTCCCGAAATCGCGGACTCGCGAACACTCCCGAAATCGCGGACTCGCGAACACTCCCGAAATCGCGAACACCCGCGAAATCGCGGACTCGCGAACACCCGCGAAATCGCGGACTCGCGAACACCCGCGAAATCGCGGACTCGCGAACACCCGCGAAATCGCGGACTCGCGAACACTCGCGAAATCGCGGACTGGCGAACACCCGGGAAATCGCGAAATCGCGGACTCGCGAACACCCGCGAAATCGCGGACTCGCGAACACTCCCGAAATCGCGGACTCGCGAACACTCCCGAAATCGCGGACTCGCGAACAACCGCGAAATCGCGGACTCGCGAACACTCCCGAAATCGCGGACTCGCGAACACCCGCGAAATCGCGGACTCGCGAACACCCGCGAAATCGCGGACTCGCGAACACCCGCGAAATCGCGGACTCGCGGACACTCGCGAAATCGCGGACTCGCGAACCCCCGCGAAATCGCGGACTCGCGAACACTCCCGAAATCGCGAACACCCGCGAAATCGCGGACTCGCGAACACCCGCGAAATCGCGGACTCGCGAACACCCGCGAAATCGCGGACTCGCGAACACCCGCGAAATCGCGGACTCGCGAACACCCGCGAAATCGCGGACTCGCGAACACCCGCGAAATCGGGGACTCGCGAACACTCGCGAAATCGCGGACTGGCGAACACCCGGGAAATCGCGAAATCGCGGACTCGCGAACACCCGCGAAATCGCGGACTCGCGAACACTCCCGAAATCGCGGACTCGCGAACACTCCCGAAATCGCGGACTCGCGAACAACCGCGAAATCGCGGACTCGCGAACACTCCCGAAATCGCGGACTCGCGAACACCCGCGAAATCGCGGACTCGCGAACACCCGCGAAATCGCGGACTCGCGAACACCCGCGAAATCGCGGACTCGCGGACACTCGCCAAATCGCGGACTCGCGAACCCCCGCGAAATCGCGGACTCGCGAACACTCCCGAAATCGCGAACACCCGCGAAATCGCGGACTCGCGAACACCCGCGAAATCGCGGACTCGCGAACACCCGCGAAATCGCGGACTCGCGAACACTCGCGAACACCCGCGAAATCGCGGACTCGCGAAATCGCGGACTCGCGAACTCTCGCGAAATCGCGGACTCGCGAACACTCGCGAAATCGCGGACTCTCGAACAATCCCGAAATTGCGGACTCGCGAACACCCGCGAAATCGCTGACTCGCGAAAAGTCGCGAAATCGCGGACTCGCGAACACTCGCGAACACCCGCGAAATCGCGGACTCGCGAAATCGCGGACTCGCGAACTCTCGCGAAATCGGGGACTCGCGAACACTCGCGAAATCGCGGACTGGCGAACACCCGGGAAATCGCGAAATCGCGGACTCGCGAACACCCGCGAAATCGCGGACTCGCGAACACTCCCGAAATCGCGGACTCGCGAAATCGCGGACTCGCGAACTCTCGCGAAATCGCGGACTCGCGAACACTCGCGAAATCGCGGACTCTCGAACAATCCCGAAATTGCGGACTCGCGAACACCCGCGAAATCGCTGACTCGCGAAAAGTCGCGAAATCGCGGACTCGCGAACACTCGCGAACACCCGCGAAATCGCGGACTCGCGAAATCGCGGACTCGCGAACTCTCGCGAAATCGCGGACTCGCGAACACTCGCGAAATCGCGGACTCTCGAACAATCCCGAAATTGCGGACTCGCGAACACCCGCGAAATCGCGGACTCGCGAACACCCGCGAAATCGGGGACTCGCGAACACTCGCGAAATCGCGAACTGGCGAACACCCGGGAAATCGCGAAATCGCGGACTCGCGAACACCCGCGAAATCGCGGACTCGCGAACACTCCCGAAATCGCGGACTCGCGAACACTCCCGAAATCGCGGACTCGCGAACACTCCCGAAATCGCGAACACCCGCGAAATCGCGGACTCGCGAACACCCGCGAAATCGCGGACTCGCGAACACCCGCGAAATCGCGGACTCGCGAACACCCGCGAAATCGCGGACTCGCGAACACCCGCGAAATCGCGGACTCGCGAACACCCGCGAAATCGGGGACTCGCGAACACTCGCGAAATCGCGGACTGGCGAACACCCGGGAAATCGCGAAATCGCGGACTCGCGAACACCCGCGAAATCGCGGACTCGCGAACACTCCCGAAATCGCGGACTCGCGAACACTCCCGAAATCGCGGACTCGCGAACAACCGCGAAATCGCGGACTCGCGAACACTCCCGAAATCGCGGACTCGCGAACACCCGCGAAATCGCGGACTCGCGAACACCCGCGAAATCGCGGACTCGCGAACACCCGCGAAATCGCGGACTCGCGGACACTCGCGAAATCGCGGACTCGCGAACCCCCGCGAAATCGCGGACTCGCGAACACTCCCGAAATCGCGAACACCCGCGAAATCGCGGACTCGCGAACACCCGCGAAATCGCGGACTCGCGAACACCCGCGAAATCGCGGACTCGCGAACACCCGCGAAATCGCGGACTCGCGAACACCCGCGAAATCGCGGACTCGCGAACACCCGCGAAATCGGGGACTCGCGAACACTCGCGAAATCGCGGACTGGCGAACACCCGGGAAATCGCGAAATCGCGGACTCGCGAACACCCGCGAAATCGCGGACTCGCGAACACTCCCGAAATCGCGGACTCGCGAACACTCCCGAAATCGCGGACTCGCGAACAACCGCGAAATCGCGGACTCGCGAACACTCCCGAAATCGCGGACTCGCGAACACCCGCGAAATCGCGGACTCGCGAACACCCGCGAAATCGCGGACTCGCGAACACCCGCGAAATCGCGGACTCGCGGACACTCGCCAAATCGCGGACTCGCGAACCCCCGCGAAATCGCGGACTCGCGAACACTCCCGAAATCGCGAACACCCGCGAAATCGCGGACTCGCGAACACCCGCGAAATCGCGGACTCGCGAACACCCGCGAAATCGCGGACTCGCGAACACTCGCGAACACCCGCGAAATCGCGGACTCGCGAAATCGCGGACTCGCGAACTCTCGCGAAATCGCGGACTCGCGAACACTCGCGAAATCGCGGACTCTCGAACAATCCCGAAATTGCGGACTCGCGAACACCCGCGAAATCGCTGACTCGCGAAAAGTCGCGAAATCGCGGACTCGCGAACACTCGCGAACACCCGCGAAATCGCGGACTCGCGAAATCGCGGACTCGCGAACTCTCGCGAAATCGCGGACTCGCGAACACTCGCGAAATCGCGGACTCTCGAACAATCCCGAAATTGCGGACTCGCGAACACCCGCGAAATCGCGGACTCGCGAACACCCGCGAAATCGGGGACTCGCGAACACTCGCGAAATCGCGAACTGGCGAACACCCGGGAAATCGCGAAATCGCGGACTCGCGAACACCCGCGAAATCGCGGACTCGCGAACACTCCCGAAATCGCGGACTCGCGAACACTCCCGAAATCGCGGACTCGCGAACACTCCCGAAATCGCGAACACCCGCGAAATCGCGGACTCGCGAACACCCGCGAAATCGCGGACTCGCGAACACCCGCGAAATCGGGGACTCGCGAACACTCGCGAAATCGCGGACTCGCGAACACCCGCGAAATCGCGGACTCGCGAACACCCGCGAAATCGGGGACTCGCGAACACTCGCGAAATCGCGGACTGGCGAACACCCGGGAAATCGCGAAATCGCGGACTCGCGAACACCCGCGAAATCGCGGACTCGCGAACACTCCCGAAATCGCGGACTCGCGAACACTCCCGAAATCGCGGACTCGCGAACAACCGCGAAATCGCGGACTCGCGAAATCGCGAACACTCGCGAATTCGCGGACTCGCGAACACCCGCGAAATCTCCCGAAATCGCGGACTCGCGAACACTCCCGAAATCGCGGACTCGCGAACAACCGCGAAATCGCGGACTCGCGAAATCGCGAACACTCGCGAATTCGCGGACTCGCGAACACCCGCGAAATCTCCCGAAATCGCGGACTCGCGAACACCCGCGAAATCGCGGACTCGCGAACACCCGCGAAATCGCGGACTCGCGAACACCCGCGAAATCGCGGACTCGCGAACACCCGCGAAATCTCCCGAAATCGCGGACTCGCGAACACTCCCGAAATCGCGGACTCGCGAACACCCGCGAAATCGCTGACTCGCGAACAGTCGCGAAATCGCGGACTCGCGAACACTCGCGAACACCCGCGAAATCGCGGACTCGCGAAATCGCGGACTCGCGAACTCTCGCGAAATCGCGGACTCGCGAACACTCGCGAAATCGCGGACTCTCGAACAATCCCGAAATTGCGGACTCGCGAACACCCGCGAAATAGCGGACTCGCGAAATCGCGAACACTCGCGAATTCGCGGACTCGCGAACACTCGCGAAATCGCGGACTCGCGAACACTCCCGAAATAGCGGACTCGCGAACACCCGCGAAATCGCAGACTCGCGAACACCCGCGAAATCGCGAACACTCGCGAAATCGCGGACTCTCGAACAATCCCGAAATTGCGGACTCGCGAACACCCGCGAAATAGCGGACTCGCGAAATCGCGAACACTCGCGAATTCGCGGACTCGCGAACACTCGCGAAATCGCGGACTCGCGAACACTCCCGAAATCGCGAACTCGCGAACACCCGCGAAATCGCGGACTCGCGAACACCCGCGAAATCGCGGACTCGCGAACACCCGCGAAATCGCGGACTCGCGAACACTCCCGAAATCGCGGACTCGCGAACACCTGCGAAATCGCGAACACTCCCGAAATCGCGGACTCGCGGATACGCGAAATCGCGAACACCCGCGAAATCGCGGACTCGCGAAATCGCGGACTCGCGAACACCCGCGAAATCGCGGACTCGCGAAATCTCGGACTCGCGAAATCACGGACTCGCGAAATCGCGGACTCGCGAACACTCCCGAAATCGCGGACTCGCGAACACTCGCGAACACTCGCAAAATCGCGAAATCGCGGACTCGCAAAATCGCGGACTCGCGAACTCTCGCGAAATCGCGGACTCGCGAACACTCGCGAAATCGCGGACTCTCGAACAATCCCGAAATTGCGGACTCGCGAACACCCGCGAAATCGCGGACTCGCGAACACCCGCGAAATCGGGGACTCGCGAACTCTCGCGAAATCGCGGACTCGCGAACCCCCGCGAAATCGCGGACTCGCGAACACTCCCGAAATCGCGAACACCCGCGAAATCGCGGACTCGCGAACACCCGCGAAATCGCGGACTCGCGAACACCCGCGAAATCGCGGACTCGCGAACACTCGCGAACACCCGCGAAATCGCGGACTCGCGAAATCGCGGACTCGCGAACTCTCGCGAAATCGCGGACTCGCGAACACTCGCGAAATCGCGGACTCTCGAACAATCCCGAAATTGCGGACTCGCGAACACCCGCGAAATCGCTGACTCGCGAAAAGTCGCGAAATCGCGGACTCGCGAACACTCGCGAACACCCGCGAAATCGCGGACTCGCGAAATCGCGGACTCGCGAACTCTCGCGAAATCGCGGACTCGCGAACACTCGCGAAATCGCGGACTCTCGAACAATCCCGAAATTGCGGACTCGCGAACACCCGCGAAATCGCGGACTCGCGAACACCCGCGAAATCGGGGACTCGCGAACACTCGCGAAATCGCGAACTGGCGAACACCCGGGAAATCGCGAAATCGCGGACTCGCGAACACCCGCGAAATCGCGGACTCGCGAACACTCCCGAAATCGCGGACTCGCGAACACTCCCGAAATCGCGGACTCGCGAACACTCCCGAAATCGCGAACACCCGCGAAATCGCGGACTCGCGAACACCCGCGAAATCGCGGACTCGCGAACACCCGCGAAATCGCGGACTCGCGAACACCCGCGAAATCGCGGACTCGCGAACACCCGCGAAATCGCGGACTCGCGAACACCCGCGAAATCGGGGACTCGCGAACACTCGCGAAATCGCGGACTGGCGAACACCCGGGAAATCGCGAAATCGCGGACTCGCGAACACCCGCGAAATCGCGGACTCGCGAACACTCCCGAAATCGCGGACTCGCGAACACTCCCGAAATCGCGGACTCGCGAACAACCGCGAAATCGCGGACTCGCGAAATCGCGAACACTCGCGAATTCGCGGACTCGCGAACACCCGCGAAATCTCCCGAAATCGCGGACTCGCGAACACTCCCGAAATCGCGGACTCGCGAACAACCGCGAAATCGCGGACTCGCGAAATCGCGAACACTCGCGAATTCGCGGACTCGCGAACACCCGCGAAATCTCCCGAAATCGCGGACTCGCGAACACCCGCGAAATCGCGGACTCGCGAACACCCGCGAAATCGCGGACTCGCGAACACCCGCGAAATCGCGGACTCGCGAACACCCGCGAAATCTCCCGAAATCGCGGACTCGCGAACACTCCCGAAATCGCGGACTCGCGAACACCCGCGAAATCGCTGACTCGCGAACAGTCGCGAAATCGCGGACTCGCGAACACTCGCGAACACCCGCGAAATCGCGGACTCGCGAAATCGCGGACTCGCGAACTCTCGCGAAATCGCGGACTCGCGAACACTCGCGAAATCGCGGACTCTCGAACAATCCCGAAATTGCGGACTCGCGAACACCCGCGAAATAGCGGACTCGCGAAATCGCGAACACTCGCGAATTCGCGGACTCGCGAACACTCGCGAAATCGCGGACTCGCGAACACTCCCGAAATAGCGGACTCGCGAACACCCGCGAAATCGCAGACTCGCGAACACCCGCGAAATCGCGGACTCGCGAAATCGCGAACACTCGCGAAATCGCGGACTCTCGAACAATCCCGAAATTGCGGACTCGCGAACACCCGCGAAATAGCGGACTCGCGAAATCGCGAACACTCGCGAATTCGCGGACTCGCGAACACTCGCGAAATCGCGGACTCGCGAACACTCCCGAAATCGCGAACTCGCGAACACCCGCGAAATCGCGGACTCGCGAACACCCGCGAAATCGCGGACTCGCGAACACCCGCGAAATCGCGGACTCGCGAACACTCCCGAAATCGCGGACTCGCGAACACCTGCGAAATCGCGAACACTCCCGAAATCGCGGACTCGCGGATACGCGAAATCGCGAACACCCGCGAAATCGCGGACTCGCGAAATCGCGGACTCGCGAACACCCGCGAAATCGCGGACTCGCGAAATCTCGGACTCGCGAAATCACGGACTCGCGAAATCGCGGACTCGCGAACACTCCCGAAATCGCGGACTCGCGAACACTCGCGAACACTCGCAAAATCGCGAAATCGCGGACTCGCAAAATCGCGGACTCGGACACTCGCGAAATCGCGGACTCGCGAACACCCGCGAAATCGCGTACTCGCGAACACTCGCGAAATCGCGGACTCGCGAAATCGCGGACTCGCGAACACTCCCGAAATCGCGGAAACTCCCGAAATCGCGGACTCAAGAACACCAGCGAAATCGCGGACTCGCGGACACCCGCGAAATCGCGGACTCGCGAACACTCCCGAAATCGCGGACTCGCGAACACGCCCGAAATCGCGGACTCGCGAACACCAGCGAAATCGCGGACTCGCGAACACTCCCGAAATCGCGGACTCGCGAACACCCGCGAAATCGCGGACTCGCGAACACCCGCGAAATCGCGGACTCGCGAATACTCCCGACATCGCGGACTCGCGAACACTCCCGAAATCGCGGACTCGCGAACACCCGCGGACTCGCGAACACTCGCGAAATCGCGGACTCGCGAACTCTCCCGAAATCGCGGACTCGCGAAAACCCGCGAAATCGCGGACTCGGGAACACTCGCGAAATCGCGGACTCGCGAACACCCGCGAAATCGCGGACTCGCGAACACCCGCGAAATCGCGCACTCGCGAACACCCGCGAAATCGCGGACTCGCGAACACCCGCGAAATCGCGGACTCGCGAACACCCGCGAAATCGCGGACTCGCGGACACTCGCGAAATCGCGGACTCGCGAACCCCCGCGAAATCGCGGACTCGCGAACACTCCCGAAATCGCGAACACCCGCGAAATCGCGGACTCGCGAACACCCGCGAAATCGCGGACTCGCGAACACCCGCGAAATCGCAGACTCGCGAACACCCGCGAAATCGCGGACTCGCGAACACCCGCGAAATCGCGGACTCGCGAACACCCGCGAAATCGGGGACTCGCGAACACTCGCGAAATCGCGGACTGGCGAACACCCGGGAAATCGCGAAATCGCGGACTCGCGAACACCCGCGAAATCGCGGACTCGCGAACACTCCCGAAATCGCGGACTCGCGAACACTCCCGAAATCGCGGACTCGCGAACAACCGCGAAATCGCGGACTCGCGAAATCGCGAACACTCGCGAATTCGCGGACTCGCGAACACTCGCGAATTCGCGGACTCGCGAACACCCGCGAAATCTCCCGAAATCGCGGACTCGCGAACACTCCCGAAATCGCGGACTCGCGAACACCCGCGAAATCGCGGACTCGCGAACACCCGCGAAATCGCGGACTCGCGAACACTCCCGAAATCGCGGACTCGCGAACACCCGCGAAATCGCTGACTCGCGAACAGTCGCGAAATCGCGGACTCGCGAACACTCGCGAACACCCGCGAAATCGCGGACTCGCGAAATCGCGGACTCGCGAACTCTCGCGAAATCGCGGACTCGCGAACACTCGCGAAATCGCGGACTCTCGAACAATCCCGAAATTGCGGACTCGCGACCACCCGCGAAATCGCTGACTCGCGAACAGTCGCGAAATCGCGGACTCGCGAACACTCGCGAACACCCGCGAAATCGCGGACTCGCGAAATCGCGGACTCGCGAACTCTCGCGAAATCGCGGACTCGCGAACACTCGCGAAATCGCGGACTCTCGAACAATCCCGAAATTGCGGACTCGCGAACACCCGCGAAATCGCGGACTCGCGAACACCCGCGAAATCGGGGACTCGCGAACACTCGCGAAATCGCGGACTGGCGAACACCCGGGAAATCGCGAAATCGCGGACTCGCGAACACCCGCGAAATCGCGGACTCGCGAACACTCCCGAAATCGCGGACTCGCGAACACTCCCGAAATCGCGAACACCCGCGAAATCGCGGACTCGCGAACACCCGCGAAATCGCGGACTCGCGAACACCCGCGAAATCGCGGACTCGCGAACACCCGCGAAATCGCGGACTCGCGAACACCCGCGAAATCGCGGACTCGCGAACACCCGCGAAATCGGGGACTCGCGAACACTCGCGAAATCGCGGACTGGCGAACACCCGGGAAATCGCGAAATCGCGGACTCGCGAACACCCGCGAAATCGCGGACTCGCGAACACTCCCGAAATCGCGGACTAGCGAACACTCCCGAAATCGCGGACTCGCGAACAACCGCGAAATCGCGGACTCGCGAAATCGCGAACACTCGCGAATTCGCGGACTCGCGAACACTCGCGAATTCGCGGACTCGCGAACACCCGCGAAATCTCCCGAAATCGCGGACTCGCGAACACTCCCGAAATCGCGGACTCGCGAACACCCGCGAAATCGCGGACTCGCGAACACCCGCGAAATCGCGGACTCGCGAACACCCGCGAAATCTCCCGAAATCGCGGACTCGCGAACACTCCCGAAATCGCGGACTCGCGAACACCCGCGAAATCGCTGACTCGCGAACAGTCGCGAAATCGCGGACTCGCGAACACTCGCGAACACCCGCGAAATCGCGGACTCGCGAAATCGCGGACTCGCGAACTCTCGCGAAATCGCGGACTCGCGAACACTCGCGAAATCGCGGACTCTCGAACAATCCCGAAATTGCGGACTCGCGAACACCCGCGAAATCGCGGACTCGCGAAATCGCGAACACTCGCGAATTCGCGGACTCGCGAACACTCCCAAAATCGCGGCCTCGCGAACACTCGCAAAATCGCGAAATCGCGGACTCGCGGACACTCGCGAAATCGCGGACTCGCGAACACCCGCGAAATCGCGGACTCGCGAAATCACGGACTCGCGAAATCACGGACTCGCAACACTCCCGAAATCGCGGACTCGCGAACACCCGCGAAATCGCGGACTCGCGAACACCCGCGAAATCGCGGACTCGCGAAATCGCGGACTCGCGAACACTCGCGAAATCGCGGACTCGCGAACACCCGCGAAATCGCGGACTCGCGAACACCCGCGAAATCGCGGACTCGCGAACACCCGCGAAATCTCCCGAAATCGCGGACTCGCGAACACTCCCGAAATCGCGGACTCGCGAACAGTCGCGAAATCGCGGACTCGCGAACACTCGCGAACACCCGCGAAATCGCGGACTCGCGAAATCGCGGACTCGCGAACTCTCGCGAAATCGCGGACTCGCGAACACCCGCGAAATCGCGGACTCGCGAACACCCGCGAAATCGCGGACTCGCGAACACCCGCGAAATCTCCCGAAATCGCGGACTCGCGAACACTCCCGAAATCGCGGACTCGCGAACACCCGCGAAATCGCTGACTCGCGAACAGTCGCGAAATCGCGGACTCGCGAACACTCGCGAACACCCGCGAAATCGCGGACTCGCGAAATCGCGGACTCGCGAACTCTCGCGAAATCGCGGACTCGCGAACACTCGCGAAATCGCGGACTCTCGAACAATCCCGAAATTGCGGACTCGCGAACACCCGCGAAATCGCGGACTCGCGAAATCGCGAACACTCGCGAATTCGCGGACTCGCGAAATCGCGGACTCGCGAACTCTCGCGAAATCGCGGACTCGCGAACACTCGCGAAATCGCGGACTCTCGAACAATCCCGAAATTGCGGACTCGCGAACACCCGCGAAATCGCGAACACCCGCGAAATCGCGGACTCGCGAACACCCGCGAAATCGCGGACTCGCGAACACCCGGGAAATCGCGGACTCGCGAACACTCGCGAACACCCGCGAAATCGCGGACTCGCGAAATCACGGACTCGCGAAATCACGGACTCGCAACACTCCCGAAATCGCGGACTCGCGAACACCCGCGAAATCGCGGACTCGCGAACACCCGCGAAATCGCGGACTCGCGAAATCGCGGACTCGCGAAGACTCGCGAAATCGCGGACTCGCGAACACCCGCGAAATCGCGGACTCGCGAACACCCGCGAAATCGCGGACTCGCGAACACCCGCGAAATCTCCCGAAATCGCGGACTCGCGAACACTCCCGAAATCGCGGACTCGCGAACACCCGCGAAATCGCTGACTCGCGAACAGTCGCGAAATCGCGGACTCGCGAACACTCGCGAACACCCGCGAAATCGCGGACTCGCGAAATCGCGGACTCGCGAACTCTCGCGAAATCGCGGACTCGCGAACACTCGCGAAATCGCGGACTCTCGAACAATCCCGAAATTGCGGACTCGCGAACACCCGCGAAATCGCGAACACCCGCGAAATCGCGGACTCGCGAACACCCGCGAAATCGCGGACTCGCGAACACCCGCGAAATCGCGGACTCGCGAACACTCGCGAACACCCGCGAAATCGCGGACTCGCGAAATCGCGGACTCGCGAACTCTCCCAAAATCGCGGCCTCGCGAACACTCGCAAAATCGCGAAATCGCGGACTCGCGGACACTCGCGAAATCGCGGACTCACGAACACCCGCGAAATCGCGGACTCGCGAAATCACGGACTCGCGAAATCACGGACTCGCAACACTCCCGAAATCGCGGACTCGCGAACACCCGCGAAATCGCGGACTCGCGAACACCCGCGAAATCGCGGACTCGCGAAATCGCGGACTCGCGAACACTCCCGAAATCGCGGACTCGCGAACACTCCCGAAATCGCGGACTCGCGAACACCCGCGAAATCGCGGACTCGCGAACACCCGCGAAATCGCGGACTCGCGAACACCCGCGAAATCGCGGACTCTCGAACAATCCCGAAATCGCGAA
Organism: Conger conger; assembly: GCF_963514075.1. Taxonomy (NCBI): domain Eukaryota; kingdom Metazoa; phylum Chordata; class Actinopteri; order Anguilliformes; family Congridae; genus Conger; species Conger conger. The sequence continues at coordinate 511,799 of NC_083767.1, forward strand.
CTCTCGAACAATCCCGAAATTGCGGACTCGCGAACACCCGCGAAATAGCGGACTCGCGAAATCGCGAACACTCGCGAATTCGCGGACTCGCGAACACTCGCGAAATCGCGGACTCGCGAACACTCGCGAAATCGCGGACTCGCGAACACTCCCGAAACCGCGAACTCGCGAACACTCGCGAAATCGCGGACTCGCGAACACTCCCGAAATAGCGGACTCGCGAACACCCGCGAAATCGCAGACTCGCGAACACCCGCGAAATCGCGGACTCGCGAACACTCGCGAAATCGCGGACTCTCGAACAATCCCGAAATTGCGGACTCGCGAACACCCGCGAAATAGCGGACTCGCGAAATCGCGAACACTCGCGAATTCGCGGACTCGCGAACACTCGCGAAATCGCGGACTCGCGAACACTCCCGAAATAGCGGACTCGCGAACACCCGCGAAATCGCAGACTCGCGAACACCCGCGAAATCGCGGACTCGCGAAATCGCGAACACTCGCGAAATCGCGGACTCTCGAACAATCCCGAAATTGCGGACTCGCGAACACCCGCGAAATAGCGGACTCGCGAAATCGCGAACACTCGCGAATTCGCGGACTCGCGAACACTCGCGAAATCGCGGACTCGCGAACACTCCCGAAATCGCGAACTCGCGAACACCCGCGAAATCGCGGACTCGCGAACACCCGCGAAATCGCGGACTCGCGAACACCCGCGAAATCGCGGACTCGCGAACACTCCCGAAATCGCGGACTCGCGAACACCTGCGAAATCGCGAACACTCCCGAAATCGCGGACTCGCGAACACCCGCGAAATCGCGGACTCGCGAACACTCCCGAAATCGCGGACTCGCGAACACTCCCGAAATCGCGAACACCCGCGAAATCGCGGACTCGCGAACACCCGCGAAATCGCGGACTCGCGAACACCCGCGAAATCGCGGACTCGCGAACACCCGCGAAATCGCGGACTCGCGAACACCCGCGAAATCGCGGACTCGCGAACACCCGCGAAATCGGGGACTCGCGAACACTCGCGAAATCGCGGACTCGCGAACACCCGCGAAATCGCGGACTCGCGAACACCCGCGAAATCGCGGACTCGCGAACACCCGCGAAATCGCGGACTCGCGAAATCGCGGACTCGCGAACACTCCCGAAATCGCGGACTCGCGAACACTCCCGAAATCGCGGACTCGCGAACACCCGCGAAATCGCGGACTCGCGAACACCCGCGAAATCGCGGACTCGCGAACACTCGCGAAATCGCGGACTCTCGAACAATCCCGAAATCGCGAACTCTCGAACAATCCCGAAATTGCGGACTCGCGAACACCCGCGAAATAGCGGACTCGCGAAATCGCGAACACTCGCGAATTCGCGGACTCGCGAACACTCGCGAAATCGCGGACTCGCGAACACTCGCGAAATCGCGGACTCGCGAACACTCCCGAAATCGCGAACTCGCGAACACTCGCGAAATCGCGGACTCGCGAACACTCCCGAAATAGCGGACTCGCGAACACCCGCGAAATCGCAGACTCGCGAACACCCGCGAAATCGCGGACTCGCGAAATCGCGGACTCGCGAACACTCGCGAAATCGCGGACTCTCGAACAATCCCGAAATTGCGGACTCGCGAACACCCGCGAAATAGCGGACTCGCGAAATCGCGAACACTCGCGAATTCGCGGACTCGCGAACACTCGCGAAATCGCGGACTCGCGAACACTCCCGAAATAGCGGACTCGCGAATACCCGCGAAATCGCAGACTCGCGAACACCCGCGAAATCGCGGACTCGCGAAATCGCGAACACTCGCGAAATCGCGGACTCTCGAACAATCCCGAAATCGCGAACTCTCGAACAATCCCGAAATTGCGGACTCGCGAACACCCGCGAAATAGCGGACTCGCGAAATCGCGAACACTCGCGAATTCGCGGACTCGCGAACACTCGCGAAATCGCGGACTCGCGAACACTCGCGAAATCGCGGACTCGCGAACACTCCCGAAATCGCGGACTCGCGAACACCCGCGAAATCGCGGACTCGCGAACACCCGCGAAATCGCGGACTCGCGAATACTCCCGAAATCGCGGACTCGCGAACACTCCCGAAATCGCGGACTCGCGAACACCCGCGAAATCGCGGACTCGCGAACACCCGCGAAATCGCGGACTCGCGAACACCCGCGAAATCGCGGACTCGCGGACACTCGCGAAATCGCGGACTCGCGAACCCCCGCGAAATCGCGGACTCGCGAACACTCCCGAAATCGCGAACACCCGCGAAATCGCGGACTCGCGAACACCCGCGAAATCGCGGACTCGCGAACACCCGCGAAATCGGGGACTCGCGAACACTCGCGAAATCGCGGACTGGCGAACACCCGGGAAATCGCGAAATCGCGGACTCGCGAACACCCGCGAAATCGCGGACTCGCGAACACTCCCGAAATCGCGGACTCGCGAACACTCCCGAAATCGCGAACACCCGCGAAATCGCGGACTCGCGAACACCCGCGAAATCGCGGACTCGCGAACACCCGCGAAATCGCGGACTCGCGAACACCCGCGAAATCGCGGACTCGCGAACACCCGCGAAATCGGGGACTCGCGAACACTCGCGAAATCGCGGACTGGCGAACACCCGGGAAATCGCGAAATCGCGGACTCGCGAACACCCGCGAAATCGCGGACTCGCGAACACTCCCGAAATCGCGGACTCGCGAACACTCCCGAAATCGCGGACTCGCGAACAACCGCGAAATCGCGGACTCGCGAAATCGCGAACACTCGCGAATTCGCGGACTCGCGAACACTCGCGAATTCGCGGACTCGCGAACACCCGCGAAATCTCCCGAAATCGCGGACTCGCGAACACCCGCGAAATCGCGGACTCGCGAACACCCGCGAAATCGCGGACTCGCGAACACCCGCGAAATCGCGGACTCGCGAACACCCGCGAAATCTCCCGAAATCGCGGACTCGCGAACACTCCCGAAATCGCGGACTCGCGAACACCCGCGAAATCGCTGACTCGCGAACAGTCGCGAAATCGCGGACTCGCGAACACTCGCGAACACCCGCGAAATCGCGGACTCGCGAAATCGCGGACTCGCGAACTCTCGCGAAATCCCGGACTCGCGAACACTCGCGAAATCGCGGACTCTCGAACAATCCCGAAATTGCGGACTCGCGAACACCCGCGAAATCGCGGACTCGCGAAATCGCGAACACTCGCGAATTCGCGGACTCGCGAACACTCCCAAAATCGCGGCCTCGCGAACACTCGCAAAATCGCGAAATCGCGGACTCGCGGACACTCGCGAAATCGCGGACTCACGAACACCCGCGAAATCGCGGACTCGCGAAATCACGGACTCGCGAAATCACGGACTCGCAACACTCCCGAAATCGCGGACTCGCGAACACCCGCGAAATCGCGGACTCGCGAACACCCGCGAAATCGCGGACTCGCGAAATCGCGGACTCGCGAACACTCCCGAAATCGCGGACTCGCGAACACCCGCGAAATCGCGGACTCGCGAACACTCGCGAAATCGCGGACTCTCGAACAATCCCGAAATTGCGGACTCGCGAACACCCGCGAAATAGCGGACTCGCGAAATCGCGAACACTCGCGAATTCGCGGACTCGCGAACACTCGCGAAATCGCGGACTCGCGAACACTCCCGAAATAGCGGACTCGCGAACACCCGCGAAATCGCAGACTCGCGAACACCCGCGAAATCGCGGACTCGCGAAATCGCGAACACTCGCGAAATCGCGGACTCTCGAACAATCCCGAAATTGCGGACTCGCGAACACCCGCGAAATAGCGGACTCGCGACCACCCGCGAAATCGCTGACTCGCGAACATTCGCGAAATCGCGGACTCGCGAACACTCGCGAACACCCGCGAAATCGCGGACTCGCGAAATCGCGGACTCGCGAACTCTCGCGAAATCGCGGACTCGCGAACACTCGCGAAATCGCGGACTCTCGAACAATCCCGAAATTGCGGACTCGCGAACACCCGCGAAATCGCGGACTCGCGAACACCCGCGAAATCGGGGACTCGCGAACACTCGCGAAATCGCGGACTGGCGAACACCCGGGAAATCGCGAAATCGCGGACTCGCGAACACCCGCGAAATCGCGGACTCGCGAACACTCCCGAAATCGCGGACTCGCGAACACTCCCGAAATCGCGAACACCCGCGAAATCGCGGACTCGCGAACACCCGCGAAATCGCGGACTCGCGAACACCCGCGAAATCGCGGACTCGCGAACACCCGCGAAATCGCGGACTCGCGAACACCCGCGAAATCGCGGACTCGCGAACACCCGCGAAATCGGGGACTCGCGAACACTCGCGAAATCGCGGACTGGCGAACACCCGGGAAATCGCGAAATCGCGGACTCGCGAACACCCGCGAAATCGCGGACTCGCGAACACTCCCGAAATCGCGGACTCGCGAACACCCGCGAAATCGCTGACTCGCGAACAGTCGCGAAATCGCGGACTCTCGAACACTCGCGAACACCCGCGAAATCGCGGACTCGCGAAATCGCGGACTCGCGAACTCTCGCGAAATCGCGGACTCGCGAACACTCGCGAAATCGCGGACTCTCGAACAATCCCGAAATTGCGGACTCGCGAACACCCGCGAAATCGCGAACACCCGCGAAATCGCGGACTCGCGAACACCCGCGAAATCGCGGACTCGCGAACACTCGCGAACACCCGCGAAATCGCGGACTCGCGAAATCGCGGACTCGCGAACTCTCCCAAAATCGCGGCCTCGCGAACACTCGCAAAATCGCGAAATCGCGGACTCGCGGACACTCGCGAAATCGCGGACTCACGAACACCCGCGAAATCGCGGACTCGCGAAATCACGGACTCGCGAAATCACGGACTCGCAACACTCCCGAAATCGCGGACTCGCGAACACCCGCGAAATCGCGGACTCGCGAACACCCGCGAAATCGCGGACTCGCGAAATCGCGGACTCGCGAACACTCCCGAAATCGCGGACTCGCGAACACCCGCGAAATCGCGGACTCGCGAAATCGCGGACTCGCGAACACTCGCGAAATCGCGGACTCTCGAACAATCCCGAAATCGCGAACTCTCGAACAATCCCGAAATTGCGGACTCGCGAACACCCGCGAAATAGCGGACTCGCGAAATCGCGAACACTCGCGAATTCGCGGACTCGCGAACACTCGCGAAATCGCGGACTCGCGAACACTCGCGAAATCGCGGACTCGCGAACACTCCCGAAATCGCGGACTCGCGAACACTCCCGAAATCGCGAAATCGCGGACTCGCGAACACTCGCGAACACTCGCAAAATCGCGAAATCGCGGACTCGCAAAATCGCGGACTCGCGGACACTCGCGAAATCGCGGACTCGCGAACGCCCGCGAAATCGCGTACTCGCGAACACTCGCGAAATCGCGGACTCGCGAAATCGCGGACTCGCTAACACTCCCGAAATAGCGGACTCGCGAACACCCGCGAAATCGCGGACTCGCGAACACCCGCGAAATCTCCCGAAATCGCGGACTCGCGAACACTCCCGAAATCGCGGACTCGCGAACACCCGCGAAATCGCTGACTCGCGAACAGTCGCGAAATCGCGGACTCGCGAACACTCGCGAACACCCGCGAAATCGCGGACTCGCGAAATCGCGGACTCGCGAACTCTCGCGAAATCGCGGACTCGCGAACACTCGCGAAATCGCGGACTCTCGAACAATCCCGAAATTGCGGACTCGCGAACACCCGCGAAATCGCGAACACCCGCGAAATCGCGGACTCGCGAACACCCGCGAAATCGCGGACTCGCGAACACTCGCGAACACCCGCGAAATCGCGGACTCGCGAAATCGCGGACTCGCGAACTCTCCCAAAATCGCGGCCTCGCGAACACTCGCAAAATCGCGAAATCGCGGACTCGCGGACACTCGCGAAATCGCGGACTCACGAACACCCGCGAAATCGCGGACTCGCGAAATCACGGACTCGCGAAATCACGGACTCGCAACACTCCCGAAATCGCGGACTCGCGAACACCCGCGAAATCGCGGACTCGCGAACACCCGCGAAATCGCGGACTCGCGAAATCGCGGACTCGCGAACACTCCCGAAATCGCGGACTCGCGAACACTCCCGAAATCGCGGACTCGCGAACACCCGCGAAATCGCGGACTCGCGAACACCCGCGAAATCGCGGACTCGCGAAATCGCGGACTCGCGAACACTCCCGAAATCGCGGACTCGCGAACACCCGCGAAATCGCAAACTCGCGAACACTCGCGAACACCCGCGAAATCGCGGACTCGCGAAATCGCGGACTCGCGAACTCTCCCAAAATCGCGGCCTCGCGAACACTCGCAAAATCGCGAAATCGCGGACTCGCGGACACTCGCGAAATCGCGGACTCACGAACACCCGCGAAATCGCGGACTCGCGAAATCACGGACTCGCGAAATCACGGACTCGCAACACTCCCGAAATCGCGGACTCGCGAACACCCGCGAAATCGCGGACTCGCGAACACCCGCGAAATCGCGGACTCGCGAAATCGCGGACTCGCGAACACTCGCGAAATCGCGGACTCTCGAACAATCCCGAAATCGCGAACTCTCGAACAATCCCGAAATTACGGACTCGCGAACACCCGCGAAATAGCGGACTCGCGAAATCGCGAACACTCGCGAATTCGCGGACTCGCGAACACTCGCGAAATCGCGGACTCGCGAACACTCGCGAAATCGCGGACTCGCGAACACTCCCGAAATCGCGAACTCGCGAACACTCGCGAAATCGCGGACTCGCGAACACTCCCGAAATAGCGGACTCGCGAACACCCGCGAAATCGCAGACTCGCGAACACCCGCGAAATCGCGGACTCGCGAAATCGCGGACTCGCGAACACTCGCGAAATCGCGGACTCTCGAACAATCCCGAAATTGCGGACTCGCGAACACCCGCGAAATAGCGGACTCGCGAAATCGCGAACACTCGCGAATTCGCGGACTCGCGAACACTCGCGAAATCGCGGACTCGCGAACACTCCCGAAATAGCGGACTCGCGAACACCCGCGAAATCGCATACTCGCGAAATCGCGGACTCGCGAAATCGCGAACACTCGCGAAATCGCGGACTCTCGAACAATCCCGAAATTGCGGACTCGCGAACACCCGCGAAATAGCGGACTCGCGAAATCGCGAACACTCGCGAATTCGCGGACTCGCGAACACTCGCGAAATCGCGGACTCGCGAACACTCCCGAAATCGCGAACTCGCGAACACCCGCGAAATCGCGGACTCGCGAACACCCGCGAAATCGCGGACTCGCGAACACCCGCGAAATCGCGGACTCGCGAACACTCCCGAAATCGCGGACTCGCGAACACCCGCGAAATCGCGGACTCGCGAAATCGCGAAAACTCGCGAAATCGCGGACTCTCGAACAATCCCGAAATTGCGGACTCGCGAACACCCGCGAAATAGCGGACTCGCGAAATCGCGAACACTCGCGAATTCGCGGACTCGCGAACACTCGCGAAATCGCGGACTCGCGAACACTCCCGAAATCGCGAACTCGCGAACACCCGCGAAATCGCGGACTCGCGAACACCCGCGAAATCGCGGACTCGCGAACACCCGCGAAATCGCGGACTCGCGAACACTCCCGAAATCGCGGACTCGCGAACACCTGCGAAATCGCGAACACTCCCGAAATCGCGGACTCGCGAACACCCGCGAAATCGCGGACTCGCGAACACTCGCGAAATCGCGGACTTGCGAACTCTCCCGAAATCGCGGACTCGCGAAAACCCGCGAAATCGCGGACTCGCGAACACCCGCGAAATCGCGGACTCGCGAAATCGCGGACTCGCGAACACTCCCGAAATCGCGGACTCGCGGATACGCGAAATCGCGAACACCCGCGAAATCGCGGACTCGCGAACACCCGCGAAATCGCGGACTCGCGAAATCGCGGACTCGCGAAATCACGGACTCGCGAAATCGCGGACTCGCGAACACTCCCGAAATCGCGGACTCGCGAACACTCGCGAACACTCGCAAAATCGCGAAATCGCGGACTCGCAAAATCGCGGACTCGCGGACACTCGCGAAATCGCGGACTCGCGAACGCCCGCGAAATCGCGTACTCGCGAACACTCGCGAAATCGCGGACTCGCGAAATCGCGGACTCGCTAACACTCCCGAAATAGCGGACTCGCGAACACCCGCGAAATCGAAGACTCGCGAACACCCTGGTGAAAACCCGCGAAATCGCGGACTCGCGAACACCCGCGAAATCGCGGACTCGCGAAATCACGGACTCGCGAAATCGCGGACTCGCGAACACTCCCGAAATCGCGGACTCGGGAACAGCCGCGAAATCGCGGACTCGCGAATACTCCCGACATCGCGGACTCGCGAACACTCCCGAAATCGCGGACTCGCGAACACCCGCGGACTCGCGAACACTCGCGAAATCGCGGACTCGCCAACTCTCCCGGAATCGCGGACTCGCGAAAACCCGCGAAATCGCGGACTCGGGAACACTCGCGAAATCGCGGACTCGCGAACACTCCCGAAATCGCGGACTCGCGAACACTCCCGAAATCGCGGACTCGCGGATACGCGAAATCGCGGACTCGCGAACACCCGCGAAATCGCGGACTCGCGAACACCCGCGAAATCGCGCACTCGCGAACACCCGCGAAATCGCGGACTCGCGGACACTCCCGAAATCGCGGACTCGCGAACACCCGCGAAATCGCGGACTCGCGGACACTCGCGAAATCGCGGACTCGCGAACCCCCGCGAAATCGCGGACTCGCGAACACTCCCGAAATCGCGAACACCCGCGAAATCGCGGACTCGCGAACACCCGCGAAATCGCGGACTCGCGAACACCCGCGAAATCGCGGACTCGCGAACACCCGCGAAATCGCGGACTCGCGAACACCCGCGAAATCGCGGACTCGCGAACACCCGCGAAATCGGGGACTCGCGAACACTCGCGAAATCGCGGACTGGCGAACACCCGGGAAATCGCGAAATGGCGGACTCGCGAACACCCGCGAAATCGCGGAATCGCGAACACTCCCGAAATCGCGGACTCGCGAACACTCCCGAAATCGCGGACTCGCGAACACCCGCGAAATCGCGGACTCGCGAAATCGCGAAATCGCGGACTCGCAAAATCGCGGACTCGCGGACACTCGCGAAATCGCGGACTCGCGAACACCCGCGAAATCGCGTACTCGCGAACACTCGCGAAATCGCGGACTCGCGAAATCGCGGACTTGCTAACACTCCCGAAATAGCGGACTCGCGAACACCCGCGAAATCGAAGACTCGCGAACACCCTGGTGAAAACCCGCGAAATCGCGGACTCGCGAACACCCGCGAAATCGCGGACTCGCGAAATCACGGACTCGCGAAATCGCGGACTCGCGAACACTCCCGAAATCGCGGACTCGCGAACAGCCGCGAAATCGCGGACTCGCGAACACCAGCGAAATCGCGGACTCGCGAACACCCGCGAAATCGAAGACTCGCGAACACCCTGGTGAAAACCCGCGAAATCGCGGACTCGCGAACACCCGCGAAATCGCGGACTCGCGAAATCACGGACTCGCGAAATCGCGGACTCGCGAACACTCCCGAAATCGCGGACTCGCGAACAGCCGCGAAATCGCGGACTCGCGAACACCAGCGAAATCGCGGACTCGCGAACACTCCCGAAATCGCGGACTCGCGAACACTCCCGAAATCGCGGACTCGCGAACACTCCCGAAATCGCGGACACTCCCGAAATCGCGGACTCGGGAACACCAGCGAAATCGCGGACTCGCGGACACCCGCGAAATCGCGGACTCGCGAACACTCCCGAAATCGCGGACTCGCGAACACTCCCGAAATCGCGGACTCGCGAACACCAGCGAAATCGCGGACTCGCGAACACTCCCGAAATCGCGGACTCGCGAACACCCGCGAAATCGCGGACTCGCGAACACCCGCGAAATCGCGGACTCGCGAATACTCCCGACATCGCGGACTCGCGAACACTCCCGAAATCGCGGACTCGCGAACACCCGCGAAATCGCGGACTCGCGAACACCCGCGAAATCGCGGACTCGCGAACACCCGCGAAATCGCGGACTCGCGGACACTCGCGAAATCGCGGACTCGCGAACCCCCGCGAAATCGCGGACTCGCGAACACCCGCGAAATCGCGGACTCGCGAACACCCGCGAAATCGCGGACTCGCGAACACCCGCGAAATCGGGGACTCGCGAACACTCGCGAAATCGCGGACTGGCGAACACCCGCGAAATCGCGTACTCGCGAACACTCGCGAAATCGCGTACTCGCGAACACTCGCGAAATCGCGGACTCGCGAAATCGCGGACTCGCTAACACTCCCGAAATAGCGGACTCGCGAACACCCGCGAAATCGAAGACTCGCGAACACCCTGGTGAAAACCCGCGAAATCGCGGACTCGCGAAATCACGGACTCGCGAAATCACGGACTCGCAACACTCCCGAAATCGCGGACTCGCGAACACCCGCGAAATCGCGGACTCGCGAACACCCGCGAAATCGCGGACTCGCGAAATCGCGGACTCGCGAACACTCGCGAAATCGCGGACTCTCGAACAATCCCGAAATCGCGAACTCTCGAACAATCCCGAAATTACGGACTCGCGAACACCCGCGAAATAGCGGACTCGCGAAATCGCGAACACTCGCGAATTCGCGGACTCGCGAACACTCGCGAAATCGCGGACTCGCGAACACTCGCGAAATCGCGGACTCGCGAACACTCCCGAAATCGCGAACTCGCGAACACTCGCGAAATCGCGGACTCGCGAACACTCCCGAAATAGCGGACTCGCGAACACCCGCGAAATCGCAGACTCGCGAACACCCGCGAAATCGCGGACTCGCGAAATCGCGGACTCGCGAACACTCGCGAAATCGCGGACTCTCGAACAATCCCGAAATTGCGGACTCGCGAACACCCGCGAAATAGCGGACTCGCGAAATCGCGAACACTCGCGAATTCGCGGACTCGCGAACACTCGCGAAATCGCGGACTCGCGAACACTCCCGAAATAGCGGACTCGCGAACACCCGCGAAATCGCATACTCGCGAACACCCGCGAAATCGCGGACTCGCGAAATCGCGAACACTCGCGAAATCGCGGACTCTCGAACAATCCCGAAATTGCGGACTCGCGAACACCCGCGAAATAGCGGACTCGCGAAATCGCGAACACTCGCGAATTCGCGGACTCGCGAACACTCGCGAAATCGCGGACTCGCGAACACTCCCGAAATCGCGAACTCGCGAACACCCGCGAAATCGCGGACTCGCGAACACCCGCGAAATCGCGGACTCGCGAACACCCGCGAAATCGCGGACTCGCGAACACTCCCGAAATCGCGGACTCGCGAACACCCGCGAAATCGCGGACTCGCGAAATCGCGAAAACTCGCGAAATCGCGGACTCTCGAACAATCCCGAAATTGCGGACTCGCGAACACCCGCGAAATAGCGGACTCGCGAAATCGCGAACACTCGCGAATTCGCGGACTCGCGAACACTCGCGAAATCGCGGACTCGCGAACACCCGCGAAATCGCGGACTCGCGAACACCCGCGAAATCGCGGACTCGCGAACACCCGCGAAATCGCGGACTCGCGAACACTCCCGAAATCGCGGACTCGCGAACACCTGCGAAATCGCGAACACTCCCGAAATCGCGGACTCGCGAACACCCGCGAAATCGCGGACTCGCGAACACTCGCGAAATCGCGGACTTGCGAACTCTCCCGAAATCGCGGACTCGCGAAAACCCGCGAAATCGCGGACTCGCGAACACCCGCGAAATCGCGGACTCGCGAAATCGCGGACTCGCGAACACTCCCGAAATCGCGGACTCGCGGATACGCGAAATCGCGAACACCCGCGAAATCGCGGACTCGCGAACACCCGCGAAATCGCGGACTCGCGAAATCGCGGACTCGCGAAATCACGGACTCGCGAAATCGCGGACTCGCGAACACTCCCGAAATCGCGGACTCGCGAACACTCGCGAACACTCGCAAAATTGCGAAATCGCGGACTCGCAAAATCGCGGACTCGCGGACACTCGCGAAATCGCGGACTCGCGAACGCCCGCGAAATCGCGTACTCGCGAACACTCGCGAAATCGCGGACTCGCGAAATCGCGGACTCGCTAACACTCCCGAAATAGCGGACTCGCGAACACCCGCGAAATCGAAGACTCGCGAACACCCTGGTGAAAACCCGCGAAATCGCGGACTCGCGAACACCCGCGAAATCGCGGACTCGCGAAATCACGGACTCGCGAAATCGCGGACTCGCGAACACTCCCGAAATCGCGGACTCGGGAACAGCCGCGAAATCGCGGACTCGCGAATACTCCCGACATCGCGGACTCGCGAACACTCCCGAAATCGCGGACTCGCGAACACCCGCGGACTCGCGAACACTCGCGAAATCGCGGACTCGCCAACTCTCCCGGAATCGCGGACTCGCGAAAACCCGCGAAATCGCGGACTCGGGAACACTCGCGAAATCGCGGACTCGCGAACACTCCCGAAATCGCGGACTCGCGAACACTCCCGAAATCGCGGACTCGCGGATACGCGAAATCGCGGACTCGCGAACACCCGCGAAATCGCGGACTCGCGAACACCCGCGAAATCGCGCACTCGCGAACACCCGCGAAATCGCGGACTCGCGGACACTCCCGAAATCGCGGACTCGCGAACACCCGCGAAATCGCGGACTCGCGGACACTCGCGAAATCGCGGACTCGCGAACCCCCGCGAAATCGCGGACTCGCGAACACTCCCGAAATCGCGAACACCCGCGAAATCGCGGACTCGCGAACACCCGCGAAATCGCGGACTCGCGAACACCCGCGAAATCGCGGACTCGCGAACACCCGCGAAATCGCGGACTCGCGAACACCCGCGAAATCGCGGACTCGCGAACACCCGCGAAATCGGGGACTCGCGAACACTCGCGAAATCGCGGACTGGCGAACACCCGGGAAATCGCGAAATGGCGGACTCGCGAACACCCGCGAAATCGCGGAATCGCGAACACTCCCGAAATCGCGGACTCGCGAACACTCCCGAAATCGCGGACTCGCGAACACCCGCGAAATCGCGGACTCGCGAAATCGCGAAATCGCGGACTCGCAAAATCGCGGACTCGCGGACACTCGCGAAATCGCGGACTCGCGAACACCCGCGAAATCGCGTACTCGCGAACACTCGCGAAATCGCGGACTCGCGAAATCGCGGACTTGCTAACACTCCCGAAATAGCGGACTCGCGAACACCCGCGAAATCGAAGACTCGCGAACACCCTGGTGAAAACCCGCGAAATCGCGGACTCGCGAACACCCGCGAAATCGCGGACTCGCGAAATCACGGACTCGCGAAATCGCGGACTCGCGAACACTCCCGAAATCGCGGACTCGCGAACAGCCGCGAAATCGCGGACTCGCGAACACCAGCGAAATCGCGGACTCGCGAACACCCGCGAAATCGAAGACTCGCGAACACCCTGGTGAAAACCCGCGAAATCGCGGACTCGCGAACACCCGCGAAATCGCGGACTCGCGAAATCACGGACTCGCGAAATCGCGGACTCGCGAACACTCCCGAAATCGCGGACTCGCGAACAGCCGCGAAATCGCGGACTCGCGAACACCAGCGAAATCGCGGACTCGCGAACACTCCCGAAATCGCGGACTCGCGAACACTCCCGAAATCGCGGACTCGCGAACACTCCCGAAATCGCGGACTCGCGAACACTCCCGAAATCGCGGACTCGCGAACACTCCCGAAATCGCGGACACTCCCGAAATCGCGGACTCGGGAACACCAGCGAAATCGCGGACTCGCGGACACCCGCGAAATCGCGGACTCGCGAACACTCCCGAAATCGCGGACTCGCGAACACTCCCGAAATCGCGGACTCGCGAACACCAGCGAAATCGCGGACTCGCGAACACTCCCGAAATCGCGGACTCGCGAACACCCGCGAAATCGCGGACTCGCGAACACCCGCGAAATCGCGGACTCGCGAATACTCCCGACATCGCGGACTCGCGAACACTCCCGAAATCGCGGACTCGCGAACACCCGCGAAATCGCGGACTCGCGAACACCCGCGAAATCGCGGACTCGCGAACACCCGCGAAATCGCGGACTCGCGGACACTCGCGAAATCGCGGACTCGCGAACCCCCGCGAAATCGCGGACTCGCGAACACCCGCGAAATCGCGGACTCGCGAACACCCGCGAAATCGCGGACTCGCGAACACCCGCGAAATCGGGGACTCGCGAACACTCGCGAAATCGCGGACTGGCGAACACCCGCGAAATCGCGTACTCGCGAACACTCGCGAAATCGCGTACTCGCGAACACTCGCGAAATCGCGGACTCGCGAAATCGCGGACTCGCTAACACTCCCGAAATAGCGGACTCGCGAACACCCGCGAAATCGAAGACTCGCGAACACCCTGGTGAAAACCCGCGAAATCGCGGACTCGCGAACACCCGCGAAATCGCGGACTCGCGAAATCACGGACTCGCGAAATCGCGGACTCGCGAACACTCCCGAAATCGCGGACTCGCGAACAGCCGCGAAATCGCGGACTCGCGAACACCAGCGAAATCGCGGACTCGCGAACACTCCCGAAATCGCGGACTCGCGAACACTCCCGAAATCGCGGACTCGCGAACACTCCCGAAATCGCGGACACTCCCGAAATCGCGGACTCGGGAAAACCAGCGAAATCGCGGACTCGCGGACACCCGCGAAATCGCGGACTCGCGAACACTCCCGAAATCGCGGACTCGCGAACACTCCCGAAATCGCGGACTCGCGAACACCAGCGAAATCGCAGACTCGCGAACACTCCCGAAATCGCGGACTCGCGAACACCCGCGAAATCGCGGACTCGCGAATACTCCCGACATCGCGGACTCGCGAACACTCCCGAAATCGCGGACTCGCGAACACCCGCGAAATCGCGGACTCGCGAACACCCGCGAAATCGCGGACTCGCGAACACCCGCGAAATCGCGGACTCGCGGACACTCGCGAAATCGCGGACTCGCGAACCCCCGCGAAATCGCGGACTCGCGAACACTCCCGAAATCGCGAACACCCGCGAAATCGCGGACTCGCGAACACCCGCGAAATCGCGGACTCGCGAACACCCGCGAAATCGCGGACTCGCGAACACCCGCGAAATCGCGGACTCGCGAACACCAGCGAAATCGCGGACTCGCGAACACCCGCGAAATCGGGGACTCGCGAACACTCGCGAAATCGCGGACTTGCGAACACCCGGGAAATCGCGAAATCGCGGACTCGCGAACACCCGCGAAATCGCGGAATCGCGAACACTCCCGAAATCGCGGACTCGCGAACACTCCCGAAATCGCGGACTCGCGAACACCCGCGAAATCGCGGACTCGCGAAATCGCGAACACTCGCGAATTCGCGGACTCGCGAACACTCGCGAATTCGCGGACTCGCGAAAACTCGCGAAATCGCGGACTCGCGAACACTCGCGGACTCGCGAACACCCGCGAAATCGCGGACTCGCGAACACCCTCGAAATCGCGGACTCGCGAACACCCGCGAAATCTCCCGAAATCGCGGACTCGCGAACACTCCCGAAATCGCGGACTCGCGAACACCCGCGAAATCGCTGACTCGCGAACAGTCGCGAAATCGCGGACTCGCGAACACTCGCGAACACCCGCGAAATCGCGGACTCGCGAAATCGCGGACTCGCGAACTCTCGCGAAATCGCGGACTCGCGAACACTCGCGAAATCGCGGACTCTCGAACAATCCCGAAATTGCGGACTCGCGAACACCCGCGAAATCGCGGACTCGCGAAATCGCGAACACTCGCGAATTCGCGGACTCGCGAACACTCCCAAAATCGCGGCCTCGCGAACACTCGCAAAATCGCGAAATCGCGGACTCGCGGACACTCGCGAAATCGCGGACTCGCGAACACCCGCGAAATCGCGGACTCGCGAAATCACGGACTCGCGAAATCATGGACTCGCAACACTCCCGAAATCGCGGACTCGCGAACACCCGCGAAATCGCGGACTCGCGAACACCCGCGAAATCGCGGACTCGCGAAATCGCGGACTCGCGAACACTCCCGAAATCGCGGACTCGCGAACACTCCCGAAATCGCGGACTCGCGAACACCCGCGAAATCGCGGACTCGCGAACACCCGCGAAATCGCGGACTCGCGAAATCGCGGACTCGCGAACACTCGCGAAATCGCGGACACTCGATCAATCCCGAAATCGCGGACTCTCGAACAATCCCGAAATTGCGGACTCGCGAACACTCCCAAAATCGCGGCCTCGCGAACACTCGCAAAATCGCGAAATCGCGGACTCGCGGACACTCGCGAAATCGCGGACTCGCGAACACCCGCGAAATCGCGGACTCGCGAAATCACGGACTCGCGAAATCATGGACTCGCAACACTCCCGAAATCGCGGACTCGCGAACACCCGCGAAATCGCGGACTCGCGAACACCCGCGAAATCGCGGACTCGCGAAATCGCGGACTCGCGAACACTCCCGAAATCGCGGACTCGCGAACACTCCCGAAATCGCGGACTCGCGAACACCCGCGAAATCGCGGACTCGCGAACACCCGCGAAATCGCGGACTCGCGAAATCGCGGACTCGCGAACACTCGCGAAATCGCGGACACTCGATCAATCCCGAAATCGCGGACTCTCGAACAATCCCGAAATTGCGGACTCGCGAACACCCGCGAAATAGCGGACTCGCGAAATCGCGAACACTCGCGAATTCGCGGACTCGCGAACACTCGCGAAATCGCGGACTCGCGAACACTCGCGAAATCGCGGACTCGCGAACACTCCCGAAATCGCGAACTCGCGAACACCCGCGAAATCGCAGACTCGCGAACACCCGCGAAATCGCGGACTCGCGAAATCGCGGACTCGCGAACACTCGCGAAATCGCGGACTCTCGAACAATCCCGAAATTGCGGACTCGCGAACACCCCCGAAATAGCGGACTCGCGAAATCGCGAACACTCGCGAATTCGCGGACTCGCGAACACTCGCGAAATCGCGGACTCGCGAACACTCGCGAAATCGCGGACTCGCGAACACTCGCGAAATCGCGGACTCGCGAACACTCCCGAAATCGCGGACTCGCGAACACTCGCGAAATCGCGGACTCGCGAAATCGCGGACTCGCGAACACTCGCGAAATCGCGGACTCGCGAACACCCGCGAAATCGCGGACTCGCGAAATCGCGGACTCGCGAACACTCGCGAAATCGCGGACTCTCGAACAATCCCGAAATCGCGAACTCTCGAACAATCCCGAAATTGCGGACTCGCGAACACCCGCGAAATAGCGGACTCGCGAAATCGCGAACACTCGCGAATTCGCGGACTCGCGAACACTCGCGAAATCGCGGACTCGCGAACACTCGCGAAATCGCGGACTCGCGAACACTCCCGAAATCGCGGACTCGCGAACACTCCCGAAATCGCGAAATCGCGGACTCGCGAACACTCGCGAACACTCGCAAAATCGCGAAATCGCGGACTCGCAAAATCGCGGACTCGCGGACACTCGCGAAATCGCGGACTCGCGAACGCCCGCGAAATCGCGTACTCGCGAACACTCGCGAAATCGCGGACTCGCGAAATCGCGGACTCGCTAACACTCCCGAAATAGCGGACTCGCGAACACCCGCGAAATCGCGGACTCGCGAACACCCGCGAAATCTCCCGAAATCGCGGACTCGCGAACACTCCCGAAATCGCGGACTCGCGAACACCCGCGAAATCGCTGACTCGCGAACAGTCGCGAAATCGCGGACTCGCGAACACTCGCGAACACCCGCGAAATCGCGGACTCGCGAAATCGCGGACTCGCGAACTCTCGCGAAATCGCGGACTCGCGAACACTCGCGAAATCGCGGACTCTCGAACAATCCCGAAATTGCGGACTCGCGAACACCCGCGAAATCGCGAACACCCGCGAAATCGCGGACTCGCGAACACCCGCGAAATCGCGGACTCGCGAACACTCGCGAACACCCGCGAAATCGCGGACTCGCGAAATCGCGGACTCGCGAACTCTCCCAAAATCGCGGCCTCGCGAACACTCGCAAAATCGCGAAATCGCGGACTCGCGGACACTCGCGAAATCGCGGACTCACGAACACCCGCGAAATCGCGGACTCGCGAAATCACGGACTCGCGAAATCACGGACTCGCAACACTCCCGAAATCGCGGACTCGCGAACACCCGCGAAATCGCGGACTCGCGAACACCCGCGAAATCGCGGACTCGCGAAATCGCGGACTCGCGAACACTCCCGAAATCGCGGACTCGCGAACACTCCCGAAATCGCGGACTCGCGAACACCCGCGAAATCGCGGACTCGCGAACACCCGCGAAATCGCGGACTCGCGAAATCGCGGACTCGCGAACACTCCCGAAATCGCGGACTCGCGAACACCCGCGAAATCGCAAACTCGCGAACACTCGCGAACACCCGCGAAATCGCGGACTCGCGAAATCGCGGACTCGCGAACTCTCCCAAAATCGCGGCCTCGCGAACACTCGCAAAATCGCGAAATCGCGGACTCGCGGACACTCGCGAAATCGCGGACTCACGAACACCCGCGAAATCGCGGACTCGCGAAATCACGGACTCGCGAAATCACGGACTCGCAACACTCCCGAAATCGCGGACTCGCGAACACCCGCGAAATCGCGGACTCGCGAACACCCGCGAAATCGCGGACTCACGAAATCGCGGACTCGCGAACACTCGCGAAATCGCGGACTCTCGAACAATCCCGAAATCGCGAACTCTCGAACAATCCCGAAATTGCGGACTCGCGAACACCCGCGAAATAGCGGACTCGCGAAATCGCGAACACTCGCGAATTCGCGGACTCGCGAACACTCGCGAAATCGCGGACTCGCGAACACTCGCGAAATCGCGGACTCGCGAACACTCCCGAAATCGCGAACTCGCGAACACTCGCGAAATCGCGGACTCGCGAACACTCCCGAAATAGCGGACTCGCGAACACCCGCGAAATCGCAGACTCGCGAACACCCGCGAAATCGCGGACTCGCGAAATCGCGGACTCGCGAACACTCGCGAAATCGCGGACTCTCGAACAATCCCGAAATTGCGGACTCGCGAACACCCGCGAAATAGCGGACTCGCGAAATCGCGAACACTCGCGAATTCGCGGACTCGCGAACACTCGCGAAATCGCGGACTCGCGAACACTCCCGAAATAGCGGACTCGCGAACACCCGCGAAATCGCATACTCGCGAACACCCGCGAAATCGCGGACTCGCGAAATCGCGAACACTCGCGAAATCGCGGACTCTCGAACAATCCCGAAATTGCGGACTCGCGAACACCCGCGAAATAGCGGACTCGCGAAATCGCGAACACTCGCGAATTCGCGGACTCGCGAACACTCGCGAAATCGCGGACTCGCGAACACTCCCGAAATCGCGAACTCGCGAACACCCGCGAAATCGCGGACTCGCGAACACCCGCGAAATCGCGGACTCGCGAACACCCGCGAAATCGCGGACTCGCGAACACTCCCGAAATCGCGGACTCGCGAACACCCGCGAAATCGCGGACTCGCGAAATCGCGAAAACTCGCGAAATCGCGGACTCTCGAACAATCCCGAAATTGCGGACTCGCGAACACCCGCGAAATAGCGGACTCGCGAAATCGCGAACACTCGCGAATTCGCGGACTCGCGAACACTCGCGAAATCGCGGACTCGCGAACACTCCCGAAATCGCGAACTCGCGAACACCCGCGAAATCGCGGACTCGCGAACACCCGCGAAATCGCGGACTCGCGAACACCCGCGAAATCGCGGACTCGCGAACACTCCCGAAATCGCGGACTCGCGAACACCTGCGAAATCGCGAACACTCCCGAAATCGCGGACTCGCGAACACCCGCGAAATCGCGGACTCGCGAACACTCGCGAAATCGCGGACTTGCGAACTCTCCCGAAATCGCGGACTCGCGAAAACCCGCGAAATCGCGGACTCGCGAACACCCGCGAAATCGCGGACTCGCGAAATCGCGGACTCGCGAACACTCCCGAAATCGCGGACTCGCGGATACGCGAAATCGCGAACACCCGCGAAATCGCGGACTCGCGAACACCCGCGAAATCGCGGACTCGCGAAATCGCGGACTCGCGAAATCACGGACTCGCGAAATCGCGGACTCGCGAACACTCCCGAAATCGCGGACTCGCGAACACTCGCGAACACTCGCAAAATCGCGAAATCGCGGACTCGCAAAATCGCGGACTCGCGGACACTCGCGAAATCGCGGACTCGCGAACGCCCGCGAAATCGCGTACTCGCGAACACTCGCGAAATCGCGGACTCGCGAAATCGCGGACTCGCTAACACTCCCGAAATAGCGGACTCGCGAACACCCGCGAAATCGAAGACTCGCGAACACCCTGGTGAAAACCCGCGAAATCGCGGACTCGCGAACACCCGCGAAATCGCGGACTCGCGAAATCACGGACTCGCGAAATCGCGGACTCGCGAACACTCCCGAAATCGCGGACTCGGGAACAGCCGCGAAATCGCGGACTCGCGAATACTCCCGACATCGCGGACTCGCGAACACTCCCGAAATCGCGGACTCGCGAACACCCGCGGACTCGCGAACACTCGCGAAATCGCGGACTCGCCAACTCTCCCGGAATCGCGGACTCGCGAAAACCCGCGAAATCGCGGACTCGGGAACACTCGCGAAATCGCGGACTCGCGAACACTCCCGAAATCGCGGACTCGCGAACACTCCCGAAATCGCGGACTCGCGGATACGCGAAATCGCGGACTCGCGAACACCCGCGAAATCGCGGACTCGCGAACACCCGCGAAATCGCGCACTCGCGAACACCCGCGAAATCGCGGACTCGCGGACACTCCCGAAATCGCGGACTCGCGAACACCCGCGAAATCGCGGACTCGCGGACACTCGCGAAATCGCGGACTCGCGAACCCCCGCGAAATCGCGGACTCGCGAACACTCCCGAAATCGCGAACACCCGCGAAATCGCGGACTCGCGAACACCCGCGAAATCGCGGACTCGCGAACACCCGCGAAATCGCGGACTCGCGAACACCCGCGAAATCGCGGACTCGCGAACACCCGCGAAATCGCGGACTCGCGAACACCCGCGAAATCGGGGACTCGCGAACACTCGCGAAATCGCGGACTGGCGAACACCCGGGAAATCGCGAAATGGCGGACTCGCGAACACCCGCGAAATCGCGGAATCGCGAACACTCCCGAAATCGCGGACTCGCGAACACTCCCGAAATCGCGGACTCGCGAACACCCGCGAAATCGCGGACTCGCGAAATCGCGAAATCGCGGACTCGCAAAATCGCGGACTCGCGGACACTCGCGAAATCGCGGACTCGCGAACACCCGCGAAATCGCGTACTCGCGAACACTCGCGAAATCGCGGACTCGCGAAATCGCGGACTTGCTAACACTCCCGAAATAGCGGACTCGCGAACACCCGCGAAATCGAAGACTCGCGAACACCCTGGTGAAAACCCGCGAAATCGCGGACTCGCGAACACCCGCGAAATCGCGGACTCGCGAAATCACGGACTCGCGAAATCGCGGACTCGCGAACACTCCCGAAATCGCGGACTCGCGAACAGCCGCGAAATCGCGGACTCGCGAACACCAGCGAAATCGCGGACTCGCGAACACTCCCGAAATCGCGGACTCGCGAACACTCCCGAAATCGCGGACTCGCGAACACTCCCGAAATCGCGGACACTCCCGAAATCGCGGACTCGGGAACACCAGCGAAATCGCGGACTCGCGGACACCCGCGAAATCGCGGACTCGCGAACACTCCCGAAATCGCGGACTCGCGAACACTCCCGAAATCGCGGACTCGCGAACACCAGCGAAATCGCGGACTCGCGAACACTCCCGAAATCGCGGACTCGCGAACACCCGCGAAATCGCGGACTCGCGAACACCCGCGAAATCGCGGACTCGCGAATACTCCCGACATCGCGGACTCGCGAACACTCCCGAAATCGCGGACTCGCGAACACCCGCGAAATCGCGGACTCGCGAACACCCGCGAAATCGCGGACTCGCGAACACCCGCGAAATCGCGGACTCGCGGACACTCGCGAAATCGCGGACTCGCGAACCCCCGCGAAATCGCGGACTCGCGAACACCCGCGAAATCGCGGACTCGCGAACACCCGCGAAATCGCGGACTCGCGAACACCCGCGAAATCGGGGACTCGCGAACACTCGCGAAATCGCGGACTGGCGAACACCCGCGAAATCGCGTACTCGCGAACACTCGCGAAATCGCGTACTCGCGAACACTCGCGAAATCGCGGACTCGCGAAATCGCGGACTCGCTAACACTCCCGAAATAGCGGACTCGCGAACACCCGCGAAATCGAAGACTCGCGAACACCCTGGTGAAAACCCGCGAAATCGCGGACTCGCGAACACCCGCGAAATCGCGGACTCGCGAAATCACGGACTCGCGAAATCGCGGACTCGCGAACACTCCCGAAATCGCGGACTCGCGAACAGCCGCGAAATCGCGGACTCGCGAACACCAGCGAAATCGCGGACTCGCGAACACTCCCGAAATCGCGGACTCGCGAACACTCCCGAAATCGCGGACTCGCGAACACTCCCGAAATCGCGGACACTCCCGAAATCGCGGACTCGGGAAAACCAGCGAAATCGCGGACTCGCGGACACCCGCGAAATCGCGGACTCGCGAACACTCCCGAAATCGCGGACTCGCGAACACTCCCGAAATCGCGGACTCGCGAACACCAGCGAAATCGCAGACTCGCGAACACTCCCGAAATCGCGGACTCGCGAACACCCGCGAAATCGCGGACTCGCGAATACTCCCGACATCGCGGACTCGCGAACACTCCCGAAATCGCGGACTCGCGAACACCCGCGAAATCGCGGACTCGCGAACACCCGCGAAATCGCGGACTCGCGAACACCCGCGAAATCGCGGACTCGCGGACACTCGCGAAATCGCGGACTCGCGAACCCCCGCGAAATCGCGGACTCGCGAACACTCCCGAAATCGCGAACACCCGCGAAATCGCGGACTCGCGAACACCCGCGAAATCGCGGACTCGCGAACACCCGCGAAATCGCGGACTCGCGAACACCCGCGAAATCGCGGACTCGCGAACACCAGCGAAATCGCGGACTCGCGAACACCCGCGAAATCGGGGACTCGCGAACACTCGCGAAATCGCGGACTTGCGAACACCCGGGAAATCGCGAAATCGCGGACTCGCGAACACCCGCGAAATCGCGGAATCGCGAACACTCCCGAAATCGCGGACTCGCGAACACTCCCGAAATCGCGGACTCGCGAACACCCGCGAAATCGCGGACTCGCGAAATCGCGAACACTCGCGAATTCGCGGACTCGCGAACACTCGCGAATTCGCGGACTCGCGAAAACTCGCGAAATCGCGGACTCGCGAACACTCGCGGACTCGCGAACACCCGCGAAATCGCGGACTCGCGAACACCCGCGAAATCGCGGACTCGCGAACACCCGCGAAATCTCCCGAAATCGCGGACTCGCGAACACTCCCGAAATCGCGGACTCGCGAACACCCGCGAAATCGCTGACTCGCGAACAGTCGCGAAATCGCGGACTCGCGAACACTCGCGAACACCCGCGAAATCGCGGACTCGCGAAATCGCGGACTCGCGAACTCTCGCGAAATCGCGGACTCGCGAACACTCGCGAAATCGCGGACTCTCGAACAATCCCGAAATTGCGGACTCGCGAACACCCGCGAAATCGCGGACTCGCGAAATCGCGAACACTCGCGAATTCGCGGACTCGCGAACACTCCCAAAATCGCGGCCTCGCGAACACTCGCAAAATCGCGAAATCGCGGACTCGCGGACACTCGCGAAATCGCGGACTCGCGAACACCCGCGAAATCGCGGACTCGCGAAATCACGGACTCGCGAAATCATGGACTCGCAACACTCCCGAAATCGCGGACTCGCGAACACCCGCGAAATCGCGGACTCGCGAACACCCGCGAAATCGCGGACTCGCGAAATCGCGGACTCGCGAACACTCCCGAAATCGCGGACTCGCGAACACTCCCGAAATCGCGGACTCGCGAACACCCGCGAAATCGCGGACTCGCGAACACCCGCGAAATCGCGGACTCGCGAAATCGCGGACTCGCGAACACTCGCGAAATCGCGGACACTCGATCAATCCCGAAATCGCGGACTCTCGAACAATCCCGAAATTGCGGACTCGCGAACACTCCCAAAATCGCGGCCTCGCGAACACTCGCAAAATCGCGAAATCGCGGACTCGCGGACACTCGCGAAATCGCGGACTCGCGAACACCCGCGAAATCGCGGACTCGCGAAATCACGGACTCGCGAAATCATGGACTCGCAACACTCCCGAAATCGCGGACTCGCGAACACCCGCGAAATCGCGGACTCGCGAACACCCGCGAAATCGCGGACTCGCGAAATCGCGGACTCGCGAACACTCCCGAAATCGCGGACTCGCGAACACTCCCGAAATCGCGGACTCGCGAACACCCGCGAAATCGCGGACTCGCGAACACCCGCGAAATCGCGGACTCGCGAAATCGCGGACTCGCGAACACTCGCGAAATCGCGGACACTCGATCAATCCCGAAATCGCGGACTCTCGAACAATCCCGAAATTGCGGACTCGCGAACACCCGCGAAATAGCGGACTCGCGAAATCGCGAACACTCGCGAATTCGCGGACTCGCGAACACTCGCGAAATCGCGGACTCGCGAACACTCGCGAAATCGCGGACTCGCGAACACTCCCGAAATCGCGAACTCGCGAACACCCGCGAAATCGCAGACTCGCGAACACCCGCGAAATCGCGGACTCGCGAAATCGCGGACTCGCGAACACTCGCGAAATCGCGGACTCTCGAACAATCCCGAAATTGCGGACTCGCGAACACCCCCGAAAGAGCGGACTCGCGAAATCGCGAACACTCGCGAATTCGCGGACTCGCGAACACTCGCGAAATCGCGGACTCGCGAACACTCGCGAAATCGCGGACTCGCGAACACTCGCGAAATCGCGGACTCGCGAACACTCCCGAAATCGCGGACTCGCGAACACTCGCGAAATCGCGGACTCGCGAAATCGCGGACTCGCGAACACTCGCGAAATCGCGGACTCGCGAACACCCGCGAAATCGCGGACTCGCGAACACTCCCGAAATCGCGGACTCGCGAACACTCCCGAAATCGCGGACTCGCGAACACCAGCGAAATCGCGGACTCGCGAACACTCCCGAAATCGCGGACTCGCGAACACCCGCGAAATCGCGGACTCGGGAACACTCGCGAAATCGCGGACTCGCGAACACTCCCGAAATCGCGGACTCGCGAACACTCCCGAAATCGCGGACTCGCGGATACGCGAAATCGCGGACTCGCGAACACCCGCGAAATCGCGGACTCGCGAACACCCGCGAAATCGCGCACTCGCGAACACCCGCGAAATCGCGGACTCGCGAACACTCCCGAAATCGCGGACTCGCGAACACTCCCGAAATCGCGGACTCGCGAACACCAGCGAAATCGCGGACTCGCGAACACTCCCGAAATCGCGGACTCGCGAACACCCGCGAAATCGCGGACTCGGGAACACTCGCGAAATCGCGGACTCGCGAACACTCCCGAAATCGCGGACTCGCGAACACTCCCGAAATCGCGGACTCGCGGATACGCGAAATCGCGGACTCGCGAACACCCGCGAAATCGCGGACTCGCGAACACCCGCGAAATCGCGCACTCGCGAACACCCGCGAAATCGCGGACTCGCGGACACTCCCGAAATCGCGGACTCGCGAACACCCGCGAAATCGCGGACTCGCGGACACTCGCGAAATCGCGGACTCGCGAACCCCCGCGAAATCGCGGACTCGCGAACACTCCCGAAATCGCGAACACCCGCGAAATCGCGGACTCGCGAACACCCGCGAAATCGCGGACTCGCGAACACCCGCGAAATCGCGGACTCGCGAACACCCGCGAAATCGCGGACTCGCGAACACCCGCGAAATCGGGGACTCGCGAACACTCGCGAAATCGCGGACTGGCGAACACCCGGGAAATCGCGAAATCGCGGACTCGCGAACACCCGCGAAATCGCGGAATCGCGAACACTCCCGAAATCGCGGACTCGCGAACACTCCCGAAATCGCGGACTCGCGAACACCCGCGAAATCGCGGACTCGCGAAATCGCGAAATCGCGCACTCGCAAAATCGCGGACTCGCGGACACTCGCGAAATCGCGGACTCGCGAACACCCGCGAAATCGCGTACTCGCGAACACTCGCGAAATCGCGGACTCGCGAAATCGCGGACTCGCTAACACTCCCGAAATAGCGGACTCGCGAACACCCGCGAAATCGAAGACTCGCGAACACCCTGGTGAAAACCCGCGAAATCGCGGACTCGCGAACACCCGCGAAATCGCGGACTCGCGAAATCACGGACTCGCGAAATCGCGGACTCGCGAACACTCCCGAAATCGCGGACTCGCGAACAGCCGCGAAATCGCGGACTCGCGAACACCAGCGAAATCGCGGACTCGCGAACACTCCCGAAATCGCGGACTCGCGAACACTCCCGAAATCGCGGACTCGCGAACACTCCCGAAATCGCGGACTCGCGAACCCCCGCGAAATCGCGGACTCGCGAACACTCCCGAAATCGCGAACACCCGCGAAATCGCGGACTCGCGAACACCCGCGAAATCGCGGACTCGCGAACACCCGCGAAATCGCGGACTCGCGAACACCCGCGAAATCGCGGACTCGCGAACACCCGCGAAATCGCGGACTCGCGAACACCCGCGAAATCGCGGACTCGCGAACACCCGCGAAATCGGGGACTCGCGAACACTCGCGAAATCGCGGACTGGCGAACACCCGGGAAATCGCGAAATCGCGGACTCGCGAACACCCGCGAAATCGCGGAATCGCGAACACTCCCGAAATCGCGGACTCGCGAACACTCCCGAAATCGCGGACTCGCGAACACCCGCGAAATCGCGGACTCGCGAAATCGCGAAATCGCGCACTCGCAAAATCGCGGACTCGCGGACACTCGCGAAATCGCGGACTCGCGAACACCCGCGAAATCGCGTACTCGCGAACACTCGCGAAATCGCGGACTCGCGAAATCGCGGACTCGCTAACACTCCCGAAATAGCGGACTCGCGAACACCCGCGAAATCGAAGACTCGCGAACACCCTGGTGAAAACCCGCGAAATCGCGGACTCGCGAACACCCGCGAAATCGCGGACTCGCGAAATCACGGACTCGCGAAATCGCGGACTCGCGAACACTCCCGAAATCGCGGACTCGCGAACAGCCGCGAAATCGCGGACTCGCGAACACCAGCGAAATCGCGGACTCGCGAACACTCCCGAAATCGCGGACTCGCGAACACTCCCGAAATCGCGGACTCGCGAACACTCCCGAAATCGCGGACTCGCGAACCCCCGCGAAATCGCGGACTCGCGAACACTCCCGAAATCGCGAACACCCGCGAAATCGCGGACTCGCGAACACCCGCGAAATCGCGGACTCGCGAACACCCGCGAAATCGCGGACTCGCGAACACCCGCGAAATCGCGGACTCGCGAACACCCGCGAAATCGCGGACTCGCGAACACCCGCGAAATCGCGGACTCGCGAACACCCGCGAAATCGGGGACTCGCGAACACTCGCGAAATCGCGGACTGGCGAACACCCGGGAAATCGCGAAATCGCGGACTCGCGAACACCCGCGAAATCGCGGAATCGCGAACACTCCCGAAATCGCGGACTCGCGAACACTCCCGAAATCGCGGACTCGCGAACACCCGCGAAATCGCGGACTCGCGAAATCGCGAAATCGCGGACTCGCAAAATCGCGGACTCGCGGACACTCGCGAAATCGCGGACTCGCGAACACCCGCGAAATCGCGTACTCGCGAACACTCGCGAAATCGCGGACTCGCGAAATCGCGGACTCGCTAACACTCCCGAAATAGCGGACTCGCGAACACCCGCGAAATCGAAGACTCGCGAACACCCTGGTGAAAACCCGCGAAATCGCGGACTCGCGAACACCCGCGAAATCGCGGACTCGCGAAATCACGGACTCGCGAAATCGCGGACTCGCGAACACTCCCGAAATCGCGGACTCGCGAACAGCCGCGAAATCGCGGACTCGCGAACACCAGCGAAATCGCGGACTCGCGAACACTCCCGAAATCGCGGACTCGCGAACACTCCCGAAATCGCGGACTCGCGAACACTCCCGAAATCGCGGACACTCCCGAAATCGCGGACTCGGGAACACCAGCGAAATCGCGGACTCGCGGACACCCGCGAAATCGCGGACTCGCGAACACTCCCGAAATCGCGGACTCGCGAACACTCCCGAAATCGCGGACTCGCGAACACCAGCGAAATCGCGGACTCGCGAACACTCCCGAAATCGCGGACTCGCGAACACCCGCGAAATCGCGGACTCGCGAACACCCGCGAAATCGCGGACTCGCGAATACTCCCGACATCGCGGACTCGCGAACACTCCCGAAATCGCGGACTCGCGAACACCCGCGAAATCGCGGACTCGCGAACACCCGCGAAATCGCGGACTCGCGAACACCCGCGAAATCGCGGACTCGCGGACACTCGCGAAATCGCGGACTCGCGAACCCCCGCGAAATCGCGGACTCGCGAACACCCGCGAAATCGCGGACTCGCGAACACCCGCGAAATCGCGGACTCGCGAACACCCGCGAAATCGGGGACTCGCGAACACTCGCGAAATCGCGGACTGGCGAACACCCGCGAAATCGCGTACTCGCGAACACTCGCGAAATCGCGTACTCGCGAACACTCGCGAAATCGCGGACTCGCGAAATCGCGGACTCGCTAACACTCCCGAAATAGCGGACTCGCGAACACCCGCGAAATCGAAGACTCGCGAACACCCTGGTGAAAACCCGCGAAATCGCGGACTCGCGAACACCCGCGAAATCGCGGACTCGCGAAATCACGGACTCGCGAAATCGCGGACTCGCGAACACTCCCGAAATCGCGGACTCGCGAACAGCCGCGAAATCGCGGACTCGCGAACACCCGCGAAATCGGGGACTCGCGAACACTCGCGAAATCGCGGACTGGCGAACACCCGCGAAATCGCGTACTCGCGAACACTCGCGAAATCGCGTACTCGCGAACACTCGCGAAATCGCGGACTCGCGAAATCGCGGACTCGCTAACACTCCCGAAATAGCGGACTCGCGAACACCCGCGAAATCGAAGACTCGCGAACACCCTGGTGAAAACCCGCGAAATCGCGGACTCGCGAACACCCGCGAAATCGCGGACTCGCGAAATCACGGACTCGCGAAATCGCGGACTCGCGAACACTCCCGAAATCGCGGACTCGCGAACAGCCGCGAAATCGCGGACTCGCGAACACCAGCGAAATCGCGGACTCGCGAACACTCCCGAAATCGCGGACTCGCGAACACTCCCGAAATCGCGGACTCGCGAACACTCCCGAAATCGCGGACACTCCCGAAATCGCGGACTCGGGAACACCAGCGAAATCGCGGACTCGCGGACACCCGCGAAATCGCGGACTCGCGAACACTCCCGAAATCGCGGACTCGCGAACACTCCCGAAATCGCGGACTCGCGAACACCAGCGAAATCGCAGACTCGCGAACACTCCCGAAATCGCGGACTCGCGAACACCCGCGAAATCGCGGACTCGCGAATACTCCCGACATCGCGGACTCGCGAACACTCCCGAAATCGCGGACTCGCGAACACCCGCGAAATCGCGGACTCGCGAACACCCGCGAAATCGCGGACTCGCGAACACCCGCGAAATCGCGGACTCGCGGACACTCGCGAAATCGCGGACTCGCGAACCCCCGCGAAATCGCGGACTCGCGAACACTCCCGAAATCGCGAACACCCGCGAAATCGCGGACTCGCGAACACTCCCGAAATCGCGAACACCCGCGAAATCGCGGACTCGCGAACACTCCCGAAATCGCGGACTCGCGAACAGCCGCGAAATCGCGGACTCGCGAACACCAGCGAAATCGCGGACTCGCGAACACTCCCGAAATCGCGGACTCGCGAACACTCCCGAAATCGCGGACTCGCGAACACTCCCGAAATCGCGGACACTCCCGAAATCGCGGACTCGGGAACACCAGCGAAATCGCGGACTCGCGGACACCCGCGAAATCGCGGACTCGCGAACACTCCCGAAATCGCGGACTCGCGAACACTCCCGAAATCGCGGACTCGCGAACACCCGCGAAATCGCGGACTCGCGAACACCCGCGAAATCGCGGACTCGCGAACACCCGCGAAATCGCGGACTCGCGGACACTCGCGAAATCGCGGACTCGCGAATACTCCCGACATCGCGGACTCGCGAACACTCCCGAAATCGCGGACTCGCGAACACCCGCGAAATCGCGGACTCGCGAACACCCGCGAAATCGCGGACTCGCGAACACCCGCGAAATCGCGGACTCGCGGACACTCGCGAAATCGCGGACTCGCGAACCCCCGCGAAATCGCGGACTCGCGAACACCCGCGAAATCGCGGACTCGCGAACACCCGCGAAATCGCGGACTCGCGAACACCCGCGAAATCGGGGACTCGCGAACACTCGCGAAATCGCGGACTGGCGAACACCCGCGAAATCGCGTACTCGCGAACACTCGCGAAATCGCGTACTCGCGAACACTCGCGAAATCGCGGACTCGCGAAATCGCGGACTCGCTAACACTCCCGAAATAGCGGACTCGCGAACACCCGCGAAATCGAAGACTCGCGAACACCCTGGTGAAAACCCGCGAAATCGCGGACTCGCGAACACCCGCGAAATCGCGGACTCGCGAAATCACGGACTCGCGAAATCGCGGACTCGCGAACACTCCCGAAATCGCGGACTCGCGAACAGCCGCGAAATCGCGGACTCGCGAACACCAGCGAAATCGCGGACTCGCGAACACTCCCGAAATCGCGGACTCGCGAACACTCCCGAAATCGCGGACTCGCGAACACTCCCGAAATCGCGGACTCGCGAACACCCGCGAAATCGCGGACTCGCGAAATCGCGAACACTCGCGAATTCGCGGACTCGCGAACACTCGCGAATTCGCGGACTCGCGAAAACTCGCGAAATCGCGGACTCGCGAACACTCGCGGACTCGCGAACACCCGCGAAATCGCGGACTCGCGAACACCCGCGAAATCGCGGACTCGCGAACACCCGCGAAATCTCCCGAAATCGCGGACTCGCGAACACTCCCGAAATCGCGGACTCGCGAACACCCGCGAAATCGCTGACTCGCGAACAGTCGCGAAATCGCGGACTCGCGAACACTCGCGAACACCCGCGAAATCGCGGACTCGCGAAATCGCGGACTCGCGAACTCTCGCGAAATCGCGGACTCGCGAACACTCGCGAAATCGCGGACTCTCGAACAATCCCGAAATTGCGGACTCGCGAACACCCGCGAAATCGCGGACTCGCGAAATCGCGAACACTCGCGAATTCGCGGACTCGCGAACACTCCCAAAATCGCGGCCTCGCGAACACTCGCAAAATCGCGAAATCGCGGACTCGCGGACACTCGCGAAATCGCGGACTCGCGAACACCCGCGAAATCGCGGACTCGCGAAATCACGGACTCGCGAAATCATGGACTCGCAACACTCCCGAAATCGCGGACTCGCGAACACCCGCGAAATCGCGGACTCGCGAACACCCGCGAAATCGCGGACTCGCGAAATCGCGGACTCGCGAACACTCCCGAAATCGCGGACTCGCGAACACTCCCGAAATCGCGGACTCGCGAACACCCGCGAAATCGCGGACTCGCGAACACCCGCGAAATCGCGGACTCGCGAAATCGCGGACTCGC
The DNA here is from genome assembly GCF_963514075.1 of Conger conger. Classification (NCBI taxonomy): domain Eukaryota; kingdom Metazoa; phylum Chordata; class Actinopteri; order Anguilliformes; family Congridae; genus Conger; species Conger conger. Next base: position 544,058 of record NC_083767.1, read on the forward strand.
GAACACTCGCGAAATCGCGGACACTCGATCAATCCCGAAATCGCGGACTCTCGAACAATCCCGAAATTGCGGACTCGCGAACACCCGCGAAATAGCGGACTCGCGAAATCGCGAACACTCGCGAATTCGCGGACTCGCGAACACTCGCGAAATCGCGGACTCGCGAACACTCGCGAAATCGCGGACTCGCGAACACTCCCGAAATCGCGAACTCGCGAACACCCGCGAAATCGCAGACTCGCGAACACCCGCGAAATCGCGGACTCGCAAAATCGCGGACTCGCGAACACTCGCGAAATCGCGGACTCTCGAACAATCCCGAAATTGCGGACTCGCGAACACCCCCGAAATAGCGGACTCGCGAAATCGCGAACACTCGCGAATTCGCGGACTCGCGAACACTCGCGAAATCGCGGACTCGCGAACACTCGCGAAATCGCGGACTCGCGAACACTCGCGAAATCGCGGACTCGCGAACACTCCCGAAATCGCGGACTCGCGAACACTCGCGAAATCGCGGACTCGCGAAATCGCGGACTCGCGAACACTCGCGAAATCGCGGACTCGCGAACACCCGCGAAATCGCGGACTCGCGAACACTCCCGAAATCGCGGACTCGCGAACACTCCCGAAATCGCGGACTCGCGAACACCAGCGAAATCGCGGACTCGCGAACACTCCCGAAATCGCGGACTCGCGAACACCCGCGAAATCGCGGACTCGGGAACACTCGCGAAATCGCGGACTCGCGAACACTCCCGAAATCGCGGACTCGCGAACACTCCCGAAATCGCGGACTCGCGGATACGCGAAATCGCGGACTCGCGAACACCCGCGAAATCGCGGACTCGCGAAAACCCGCGAAATCGCGCACTCGCGAACACCCGCGAAATCGCGGACTCGCGAACACTCCCGAAATCGCGGACTCGCGAACACTCCCGAAATCGCGGACTCGCGAACACTCCCGAAATCGCGGACTCGCGGATACGCGAAATCGCGGACTCGCGAACACCCGCGAAATCGCGGACTCGCGAACACCCGCGAAATCGCGCACTCGCGAACACCCGCGAAATCGCGGACTCGCGGACACTCCCGAAATCGCGGACTCGCGAACACCCGCGAAATCGCGGACTCGCGGACACTCGCGAAATCGCGGACTCGCGAACCCCCGCGAAATCGCGGACTCGCGAACACTCCCGAAATCGCGAACACCCCGAAATAGCGGACTCGCGGACTCGCGAACACCCGCGAAATCGCGGAATCGCGAACACTCCCGAAATCGCGGACTCGCGAACACTCCCGAAATCGCGGACTCGCGAACACCCGCGAAATCGCGGACTCGCGAAATCGCGAAATCGCGGACTCGCAAAATCGCGGACTCGCGGACACTCGCGAAATCGCGGACTCGCGAACACCCGCGAAATCGCGTACTCGCGAACACTCGCGAAATCGCGGACTCGCGAACACTCGCGAAATCGCGGACTCGCGAAATCGCGGACTCGCTAACACTCCCGAAATAGCGGACTCGCGAACACCCGCGAAATCGAAGACTCGCGAACACCCTGGTGAAAACCCGCGAAATCGCGGACTCGCGAACACCCGCGAAATCGCGGACTCGCGAAATCACGGACTCGCGAAATCGCGGACTCGCGAACACTCCCGAAATCGCGGACTCGCGAACAGCCGCGAAATCGCGGACTCGCGAACACCAGCGAAATCGCGGACTCGCGAACACTCCCGAAATCGCGGACTCGCGAACACTCCCGAAATCGCGGACTCGCGAACACTCCCGAAATCGCGGACTCGCGAACCCCCGCGAAATCGCGGACTCGCGAACACTCCCGAAATCGCGAACACCCGCGAAATCGCGGACTCGCGAACACCCGCGAAATCGCGGACTCGCGAACACCCGCGAAATCGCGGACTCGCGAACACCCGCGAAATCGCGGACTCGCGAACACCCGCGAAATCGGGGACTCGCGAACACTCGCGAAATCGCGGACTGGCGAACACCCGGGAAATCGCGAAATCGCGGACTCGCGAACACCCGCGAAATCGCGGAATCGCGAACACTCCCGAAATCGCGGACTCGCGAACACTCCCGAAATCGCGGACTCGCGAACACCCGCGAAATCGCGGACTCGCGAAATCGCGAAATCGCGGACTCGCAAAATCGCGGACTCGCGGACACTCGCGAAATCGCGGACTCGCGAACACCCGCGAAATCGCGTACTCGCGAACACTCGCGAAATCGCGGACTCGCGAAATCGCGGACTCGCTAACACTCCCGAAATAGCGGACTCGCGAACACCCGCGAAATCGAAGACTCGCGAACACCCTGGTGAAAACCCGCGAAATCGCGGACTCGCGAACACCCGCGAAATCGCGGACTCGCGAAATCACGGACTCGCGAAATCGCGGACTCGCGAACACTCCCGAAATCGCGGACTCGCGAACAGCCGCGAAATCGCGGACTCGCGAACACCAGCGAAATCGCGGACTCGCGAAAACTCCCGAAATCGCGGACTCGCGAACACTCCCGAAATCGCGGACTCGCGAACACTCCCGAAATCGCGGACACTCCCGAAATCGCGGACTCGGGAACACCAGCGAAATCGCGGACTCGCGGACACCCGCGAAATCGCGGACTCGCGAACACTCCCGAAATCGCGGACTAGCGAACACTCCCGAAATCGCGGAATCGCGGACTCGCGAACACTCCCGAAATCGCGAACACCGGCGAAATCGCGGACTCGCGAACACCCGCGAAATCGCGGACTCGCGAATACTCCCGACATCGCGGACTCGCGAACACTCCCGAAATCGCGGACTCGCGAACACTCTCGAAATCGCGGACTCGCGATCACCCGCGAAATCGCGGACTCGCGAACACCCGCGAAATCGCGGACTCGCGAACACCCGCGAAATCGCGGACTCGCGGACACTCGCGAAATCGCGGACTCGCGAACCCCCGCGAAATCGCGGACTCGCGAACACTCCCGAAATCGCGAACACCGGCGAAATCGCGGACTCGCGAACACCCGCGAAATCGCGGACTCGCGAACACCCGCGAAATGGCGGACTCGCGAACACCCGCGAAATCGCGGACTCGCGAACACCCGCGAAATCGCGGACTCGCGAACACCCGCGAAATCGGGGACTCGCGAACACTCGCGAAATCGCGGACTGGCGAACACCCGCGAAATCGCGTACTCGCGAACACTCGCGAAATCGCGTACTCGCGAACACTCGCGAAATCGCGGACTCGCGAAATCGCGGACTCGCTAACACTCCCGAAATAGCGGACTCGCGAACACCCGCGAAATCGAAAACTCGCGAACACCCTGGCGAACACCCGCGAAATCGCGGACTCGCGAATACTCCCGACATCGCGGACTCGCGAACACTCCCGAAATCGCGGACTCGCGAACACTCTCGAAATCGCGGACTCGCGATCACCCGCGAAATCGCGGACTCGCGAACACCCGCGAAATCGCGGACTCGCGAACACCCGCGAAATCGCGGACTCGCGGACACTCGCGAAATCGCGGACTCGCGAACCCCCGCGAAATCGCGGACTCGCGAACACTCCCGAAATCGCGAACACCGGCGAAATCGCGGACTCGCGAACACCCGCGAAATCGCGGACTCGCGAACACCCGCGAAATGGCGGACTCGCGAACACCCGCGAAATCGCGGACTCGCGAACACCCGCGAAATCGCGGACTCGCGAACACCCGCGAAATCGGGGACTCGCGAACACTCGCGAAATCGCGGACTGGCGAACACCCGCGAAATCGCGTACTCGCGAACACTCGCGAAATCGCGTACTCGCGAACACTCGCGAAATCGCGGACTCGCGAAATCGCGGACTCGCTAACACTCCCGAAATAGCGGACTCGCGAACACCCGCGAAATCGAAGACTCGCGAACACCCTGGTGAAAACCCGCGAAATCGCGGACTCACGAACACCCGCGAAATCGCGGACTCGCGAAATCACGGACTCGCGAAATCGCGGACTCGCGAACACTCCCGAAATCGCGGACTCGCGAACAGCCGCGAAATCGCGGACTCGCGAACACCAGCGAAATCGCGGACTCGCGAACACTCCCGAAATCGCGGACTCACGAACACTCCCGAAATCGCGGACTCGCGAACACTCCCGAAATCGCGGACACTCCCGAAATCGCGGACTCGGGAACACCAGCGAAATCGCGGACTCGCGGACACCCGCGAAATCGCGGACTCGCGAACACTCCCGAAATCGCGGACTCGCGAACACTCCCGAAATCGCGGACTCGCGAACACCAGCGAAATCGCAGACTCGCGAACACTCCGGAAATCGCGGACTCGCGAACACCCGCGAAATCGCGGACTCGCGAACACCCGCGAAATCGCGGACTCGCGAATACTCCCGACATCGCGGACTCGCGAACACTCCCGAAATCGCGGACTCGCGAACACCCGCGAAATCGCGGAGTCGCGAACACCCGCGAAATCGCGGACTCGCGAACACCCGCGAAATCGCGGACTGGCGAACACCCGGGAAATCGCGAAATCGCGGACTCGCGAAATCGCGGACTCTCGAACAATCCCGAAATTGCGGACTCGCGAACACCCCCGAAATAGCGGACTCGCGAAATCGCGAACAATCGCGAATTCGCGGACTCGCGAACACTCGCGAAATCGCGGACTCGCGAACACTCGCGAAATCGCGGACTCGCGAACACTCGCGAAATCGCGGACTCGCGAACACTCCCGAAATCGCGAACTCGCGAACACTCGCGAAATCGCGGACTCGCGAACACTCCCGAAATAGCGGACTCGCGAACACCCGCGAAATCGCAGACTCGCGAACACTCCCGAAATCGCGGACTCGCGAACACTCCCGAAATAGCGGACTCGCGAACACCCGCGAAATCGCAGACTCGCGAACACTCCCGAAATCGCGGACTCGCGAACACCCGCGAAATCGCGGACTCGCGAAATCGCGGACTCGCGAATACTCCCGACATCGCGGACTCGCGAAAACTCCCGAAATCGCGAAATCGCGGACTCGCGAACACTCACGAAATCGCGGACTCGCGAACACTCGCGAAATCGCGGACTCGCGAAATCGCGGACTCGCGAACACTCGCGAAATCGCGGACTCGCGAACACCCGCGAAATCGCGGACTCGCGAACACTCCCGAAATTGCGGACTCGCGAACACCCGCGAAATCGCGGACTCGCGAACACCCGCGAAATCGCGGACTCGCGAAATCACGGACTCGCGAAATCGCGGAACCGGGAACACCCGCGAAATCGCGGACTCGCGAACACCAGCGAAATCGCGGAATCGCGAACACTCCCGAAATCACGGACTCGTGAAATCGCGGACTCGCGAACACTCCCGAAATCGCGGACTCGCGAACACCTGCGAAATCGCGAACACTCCCGAAATCGCGGACTCGCGAACACCCGCGAAATCGCGGACTCGCGAACACTCCCGAAATCGCGGACTCGCGAACACCCGCGAAATCGCGGACTCGCGAACACTCCCGAAATCGCGGACTCGCGAACACTCGCGAAATCGCGGACTCGCGAACACTCCCGAAATAGCGGACTCGCGAACACCCGCGAAATCGCAGACTCGCGAACACTCCCGAAATCGCGGACTCGCGAACACCAGCGAAATCGCGGACTCGCGAACACTCCCGAAATCGCGGACTCGCGAACACCCGCGAAATCGCGGACTCGCGAAATCGCGGACTCGCGAATACTCCCGACATCGCGGACTCGCGAACACTCGCGAAATCGCGGACTCGGGAACACTCGCGAAATCGCGGACTCGCGAACACTCCCGAAATCGCGGACTCGCGAACACTCCCGAAATCGCGGACTCGCGGATACGCGAAATCGCGGACTCGCGAACACCCGCGAAATCGCGGACTCGCGAACACCCGCGAAATCACGCACTCGCGAACACCCGCGAAATCGCGGACTCGCGAACACCCGCGAAATCGCGGACTCGCGAACACCCCCGAAATCGCGGACTCGCGGACACTCGCGAAATCGCGGACTCGCGAACCCCCGCGAAATCGCGGACTCGCGAACACCCGCGAAATCGCGGAATCGCGAACACTCCCGAAATCGCGGACTCGCGAACATTCCCGAAATCGCGGACTCGCGAACACCCGCGAAATCGCGGACTCGCGAAATCGCGAACACTCGCGAATTCGCGGACTCGCGAAAACTCGCGAATTCGCGGACTCGCGAAAACTCGCGAAATCGCGGACTCGCGAACACTCGCGAAATCGCGGACTCGCGAACACCCGCGAAATCGCGGACTCGCGAACACCCGCGAAATCGCGGACTCGCGAACACCCGCGAAATCTCCCGAAATCGCGGACTCGCGAACACTCCCGAAATCGCGGACTCGCGAACACCCGCGAAATCGCTGACTCGCGAACAGTCGCGAAATCGCGGACTCGCGAACACTCGCGAACACCCGCGAAATCGCGGACTCGCGAAATCGCGGACTCGCGAACTCTCGCGAAATCGCGGACTCGCGAACACTCGCGAAATCGCGGACTCTCGAAAAAATCCCGAAATTGCGGACTCGCGAACACCCGCGAAATCGCGGACTCGCGAAATCGCGAACACTCGCGAATTCGCGGACTCGCGAACACTCCCAAAATCGCGGCCTCGCGAACACTCGCAAAATCGCGAAATCGCGGACTCGCGGACACTCGCGAAATCGCGGACTCGCGAACACCCGCGAAATCGCGGACTCGCGAAATCACGGACTCGCGAAATCATGGACTCGCAACACTCCCGAAATCGCGGACTCGCGAACACCCGCGAAATCGCGGACTCGCGAACACCCGCGAAATCGCGGACTCGCGAAATCGCGGACTCGCGAACACTCCCGAAATCGCGGACTCGCGAACACTCCCGAAATCGCGGACTCGCGAACACCCGCGAAATCGCGGACTCGCGAACACCCGCGAAATCGCGGACTCGCGAAATCGCGGACTCGCGAACACTCGCGAAATCGCGGACACTCGAACAATCCCGAAATCGCGGACTCTCGAACAATCCCGAAATTGCGGACTCGCGAACACCCGCGAAATAGCGGACTCGCGAAATCGCGAACACTCGCGAATTCGCGGACTCGCGAACACTCGCGAAATCGCGGACTCGCGAACACTCGCGAAATCGCGGACTCGCGAACACTCCCGAAATCGCGAACTCGCGAACACCCGCGAAATCGCAGACTCGCGAACACCCGCGAAATCGCGGACTCGCGAAATCGCGGACTCGCGAACACTCGCGAAATCGCGGACTCTCGAACAATCCCGAAATTGCGGACTCGCGAACACCCCCGAAATAGCGGACTCGCGAAATCGCGAACAATCGCGAATTCGCGGACTCGCGAACACTCGCGAAATCGCGGACTCGCGAACACTCGCGAAATCGCGGACTCGCGAACACTCGCGAAATCGCGGACTCGCGAACACTCCCGAAATCGCGAACTCGCGAACACTCGCGAAATCGCGGACTCGCGAACACTCCCGAAATCGCGGACTCGCGAACACCCGCGAAATCGCGGACTCGCGAACACCCGCGAAATCGCGGACTCGCGAACACCAGCGAAATCGCGGACTCGCGAACACCCGCGAAATCGGGGACTCGCGAACACTCGCGAAATCGCGGACTTGCGAACACCCGGGAAATCGCGAAATCGCGGACTCGCGAACACCCGCGAAATCGCGGAATCGCGAACACTCCCGAAATCGCGGACTCGCGAACACTCCCGAAATCGCGGACTCGCGAACACCCGCGAAATCGCGGACTCGCGAAATCGCGAACACTCGCGAATTCGCGGACACCCGCGAAATCGCGGACTCGCGAAATCGCGAACACTCGCGAATTCGCGGACTCGCGAACACTCGCGAATTCGCGGACTCGCGAAAACTCGCGAAATCGCGGACTCGCGAACACTCGCGGACTCGCGAACACCCGCGAAATCGCGGACTCGCGAACACCCGCGAAATCGCGGACTCGCGAACACCCGCGAAATCTCCCGAAATCGCGGACTCGCGAACACTCCCGAAATCGCGGACTCGCGAACACCCGCGAAATCGCTGACTCGCGAACAGTCGCGAAATCGCGGACTCGCGAACACTCGCGAACACCCGCGAAATCGCGGACTCGCGAAATCGCGGACTCGCGAACTCTCGCGAAATCGCGGACTCGCGAACACTCGCGAAATCGCGGACTCTCGAACAATCCCGAAATTGCGGACTCGCGAACACCCGCGAAATCGCGGACTCGCGAAATCGCGAACACTCGCGAATTCGCGGACTCGCGAACACTCCCAAAATCGCGGCCTCGCGAACACTCGCAAAATCGCGAAATCGCGGACTCGCGGACACTCGCGAAATCGCGGACTCGCGAACACCCGCGAAATCGCGGACTCGCGAAATCACGGACTCGCGAAATCATGGACTCGCAACACTCCCGAAATCGCGGACTCGCGAACACCCGCGAAATCGCGGACTCGCGAACACCCGCGAAATCGCGGACTCGCGAAATCGCGGACTCGCGAACACTCCCGAAATCGCGGACTCGCGAACACTCCCGAAATCGCGGACTCGCGAACACCCGCGAAATCGCGGACTCGCGAACACCCGCGAAATCGCGGACTCGCGAAATCGCGGACTCGCGAACACTCGCGAAATCGCGGACACTCGATCAATCCCGAAATCGCGGACTCTCGAACAATCCCGAAATTGCGGACTCGCGAACACCCGCGAAATAGCGGACTCGCGAAATCGCGAACACTCGCGAATTCGCGGACTCGCGAACACTCGCGAAATCGCGGACTCGCGAACACTCGCGAAATCGCGGACTCGCGAACACTCCCGAAATCGCGAACTCGCGAACACCCGCGAAATCGCAGACTCGCGAACACCCGCGAAATCGCGGACTCGCGAAATCGCGGACTCGCGAACACTCGCGAAATCGCGGACTCTCGAACAATCCCGAAATTGCGGACTCGCGAACACCCCCGAAATAGCGGACTCGCGAATTCGCGAACACTCGCGAATTCGCGGACTCGCGAACACTCGCGAAATCGCGGACTCGCGAACACTCGCGAAATCGCGGACTCGCGAACACTCGCGAAATCGCGGACTCGCGAACACTCCCGAAATCGCGGACTCGCGAACACTCGCGAAATCGCGGACTCGCGAAATCGCGGACTCGCGAACACTCGCGAAATCGCGGACTCGCGAACACCCGCGAAATCGCGGACTCGCGAACACTCCCGAAATCGCGGACTCGCGAACACTCCCGAAATCGCGGACTCGCGAACACCAGCGAAATCGCGGACTCGCGAACACTCCCGAAATCGCGGACTCTCGAACACCCGCGAAATCGCGGACTCGGGAACACTCGCGAAATCGCGGACTCGCGAACACTCCCGAAATCGCGGACTCGCGAACACTCCCGAAATCGCGGACTCGCGGATACGCGAAATCGCGGACTCGCGAACACCCGCGAAATCGCGGACTCGCGAACACCCGCGAAATCGCGCACTCGCGAACACCCGCGAAATCGCGGACTCGCGAACACTCCCGAAATCGCGGACTCGCGAACACTCCCGAAATCGCGGACTCGCGAACACCAGCGAAATCGCGGACTCGCGAACACTCCCGAAATCGCGGACTCGCGAACACCCGCGAAATCGCGGACTCGGGAACACTCGCGAAATCGCGGACTCGCGAACACTCCCGAAATCGCGGACTCGCGAACAGTCGCGAACACCCGCGAAATCGCGGACTCGCGAAATCGCGGACTCGCGAACTCTCGCGAAATCGCGGACTCGCGAACACTCGCGAAATCGCGGACTCTCGAACAATCCCGAAATTGCGGACTCGCGAACACCCGCGAAATCGCGGACTCGCGAAATCGCGAACACTCGCGAATTCGCGGACTCGCGAACACTCCCAAAATCGCGGCCTCGCGAACACTCGCAAAATCGCGAAATCGCGGACTCGCGGACACTCGCGAAATCGCGGACTCGCGAACACCCGCGAAATCGCGGACTCGCGAAATCACGGACTCGCGAAATCATGGACTCGCAACACTCCCGAAATCGCGGACTCGCGAACACCCGCGAAATCGCGGACTCGCGAACACCCGCGAAATCGCGGACTCGCGAAATCGCGGACTCGCGAACACTCCCGAAATCGCGGACTCGCGAACACTCCCGAAATCGCGGACTCGCGAACACCCGCGAAATCGCGGACTCGCGAACACCCGCGAAATCGCGGACTCGCGAAATCGCGGACTCGCGAACACTCGCGAAATCGCGGACACTCGATCAATCCCGAAATCGCGGACTCTCGAACAATCCCGAAATTGCGGACTCGCGAACACCCGCGAAATAGCGGACTCGCGAAATCGCGAACACTCGCGAATTCGCGGACTCGCGAACACTCGCGAAATCGCGGACTCGCGAACACTCGCGAAATCGCGGACTCGCGAACACTCCCGAAATCGCGAACTCGCGAACACCCGCGAAATCGCAGACTCGCGAACACCCGCGAAATCGCGGACTCGCGAAATCGCGGACTCGCGAACACTCGCGAAATCGCGGACTCTCGAACAATCCCGAAATTGCGGACTCGCGAACACCCCCGAAATAGCGGACTCGCGAAATCGCGAACACTCGCGAATTCGCGGACTCGCGAACACTCGCGAAATCGCGGACTCGCGAACACTCGCGAAATCGCGGACTCGCGAACACTCGCGAAATCGCGGACTCGCGAACACTCCCGAAATCGCGGACTCGCGAACACTCGCGAAATCGCGGACTCGCGAAATCGCGGACTCGCGAACACTCGCGAAATCGCGGACTCGCGAACACCCGCGAAATCGCGGACTCGCGAACACTCCCGAAATCGCGGACTCGCGAACACTCCCGAAATCGCGGACTCGCGAACACCAGCGAAATCGCGGACTCGCGAACACTCCCGAAATCGCGGACTCGCGAACACCCGCGAAATCGCGGACTCGGGAACACTCGCGAAATCGCGGACTCGCGAACACTCCCGAAATCGCGGACTCGCGAACACTCCCGAAATCGCGGACTCGCGGATACGCGAAATCGCGGACTCGCGAACACCCGCGAAATCGCGGACTCGCGAACACCCGCGAAATCGCGCACTCGCGAACACCCGCGAAATCGCGGACTCGCGAACACTCCCGAAATCGCGGACTCGCGAACACTCCCGAAATCGCGGACTCGCGAACACCAGCAAAATCGCGGACTCGCGAACACTCCCGAAATCGCGGACTCGCGAACACCCGCGAAATCGCGGACTCGGGAACACTCGCGAAATCGCGGACTCGCGAACACTCCCGAAATCGCGGACTCGCGAACACTCCCGAAATCGCGGACTCGCGGATACGCGAAATCGCGGACTCGCGAACACCCGCGAAATCGCGGACTCGCGAACACCCGCGAAATCGCGGACTCGCGAACACCCGCGAAATCGCGGACTCGCGGACACTCGCGAAATCGCGGACTCGCGAACACCCGCGAAATCGCGGACTCGCGGACACTCGCGAAATCGCGGACTCGCGAACCCCCGCGAAATCGCGGACTCGCGAACACTCCCGAAATCGCGAACACCCCGAAATAGCGGACTCGCGGACTCGCGAACACCCGCGAAATCGCGGAATCGCGAACACTCCCGAAATCGCGGACTCGCGAACACTCCCGAAATCGCGGACTCGCGAACACCCGCGAAATCGCGGACTCGCGAAATCGCGAAATCGCGGACTCGCAAAATCGCGGACTCGCGGACACTCGCGAAATCGCGGACTCGCGAACACCCGCGAAATCGCGTACTCGCGAACACTCGCGAAATCGCGGACTCGCGAAATCGCGGACTCGCTAACACTCCCGAAATAGCGGACTCGCGAACACCCGCGAAATCGAAGACTCGCGAACACCCTGGTGAAAACCCGCGAAATCGCGGACTCGCGAACACCCGCGAAATCGCGGACTCGCGAAATCACGGACTCGCGAAATCGCGGACTCGCGAACACTCCCGAAATCGCGGACTCGCGAACAGCCGCGAAATCGCGGACTCGCGAACACCAGCGAAATCGCGGACTCGCGAACACTCCCGAAATCGCGGACTCGCGAACACTCCCGAAATCGCGGACTCGCGAACACTCCCGAAATCGCGGACTCGCGAACCCCCGCGAAATCGCGGACTCGCGAACACTCCCGAAATCGCGAACACCCGCGAAATCGCGGACTCGCGAACACCCGCGAAATCGCGGACTCGCGAACACCCGCGAAATCGCGGACTCGCGAACACCCGCGAAATCGCGGACTCGCGAACACCCGCGAAATCGGGGACTCGCGAACACTCGCGAAATCGCGGACTGGCGAACACCCGGGAAATCGCGAAATCGCGGACTCGCGAACACCCGCGAAATCGCGGAATCGCGAACACTCCCGAAATCGCGGACTCGCGAACACTCCCGAAATCGCGGACTCGCGAACACCCGCGAAATCGCGGACTCGCGAAATCGCGAAATCGCGGACTCGCAAAATCGCGGACTCGCGGACACTCGCGAAATCGCGGACTCGCGAACACCCGCGAAATCGCGTACTCGCGAACACTCGCGAAATCGCGGACTCGCGAAATCGCGGACTCGCTAACACTCCCGAAATAGCGGACTCGCGAACACCCGCGAAATCGAAGACTCGCGAACACCCTGGTGAAAACCCGCGAAATCGCGGACTCGCGAACACCCGCGAAATCGCGGACTCGCGAAATCACGGACTCGCGAAATCGCGGACTCGCGAACACTCCCGAAATCGCGGACTCGCGAACAGCCGCGAAATCGCGGACTCGCGAACACCAGCGAAATCGCGGACTCGCGAACACTCCCGAAATCGCGGACTCGCGAACACTCCCGAAATCGCGGACTCGCGAACACTCCCGAAATCGCGGACACTCCCGAAATCGCGGACTCGGGAACACGAGCGAAATCGCGGACTCGCGGACACCCGCGGACTCGCGAACACTCCCGAAATCGCGGACTCGCGAACACTCCCGAAATCGCGGAATCGCGGACTCGCGAACACTCCCGAAATCGCGAACACCGGCGAAATCGCGGACTCGCGAACACCCGCGAAATCGCGGACTCGCGAATACTCCCGACATCGCGGACTCGCGAACAGTCCCGAAATCGCGGACTCGCGAACACTCTCGAAATCGCGGACTCGCGATCACCCGCGAAATCGCGGACTCGCGAACACCCGCGAAATCGCGGACTCGCGAACACCCGCGAAATCGCGGACTCGCGGACACTCGCGAAATCGCGGACTCGCGAACCCCCGCGAAATCGCGGACTCGCGAACACTCCCGAAATCGCGAACACCGGCGAAATCGCGGACTCGCGAACACCCGCGAAATCGCGGACTCGCGAACACCCGCGAAATGGCGGACTCGCGAACACCCGCGAAATCGCGGACTCGCGAACACCCGCGAAATCGCGGACTCGCGAACACCCGCGAAATCGGGGACTCGCGAACACTCGCGAAATCGCGGACTGGCGAACACCCGCGAAATCGCGTACTCGCGAACACTCGCGAAATCGCGTACTCGCGAACACTCGCGAAATCGCGGACTCGCGAAATCGCGGACTCGCTAACACTCCCGAAATAGCGGACTCGCGAACACCCGCGAAATCGAAGACTCGCGAACACCCTGGCGAACACCCGCGAAATCGCGGACTCGCGAATACTCCCGACATCGCGGACTCGCGAACACTCCCGAAATCGCGGACTCGCGAACACTCTCGAAATCGCGGACTCGCGATCACCCGCGAAATCGCGGACTCGCGAACACCCGCGAAATCGCGGACTCGCGGACACTCGCGAAATCGCGGACTCGCGAACCCCCGCGAAATCGCGGACTCGCGAACACTCCCGAAATCGCGGACTCGCGAACACCCGCGAAATCGCGGACTCGCGAACACCCGCGAAATCGCGGACTCGCGGACACTCGCGAAATCGCGGACTCGCGAACCCCCGCGAAATCGCGGACTCGCGAACACTCCCGAAATCGCGAACACCGGCGAAATCGCGGACTCGCGAACATCCGCGAAATCGCGGACTCGCGAACACTCTCGAAATCGCGGACTCGCGATCACCCGCGAAATCGCGGACTCGCGAACACCCGCGAAATCGAAGACTCGCGAACACCCTGGTGAAAACCCGCGAAATCGCGGACTCGCGAACACCCGCGAAATCGCGGACTCGCGAAATCACGGACTCGCGAAATCGCGGACTCGCGAACACTCCCGAAATCGCGGACTCGCGAACAGCCGCGAAATCGCGGACTCGCGAACACCAGCGAAATCGCGGACTCGCGAACACTCCCGAAATCGCGGACTCGCGAACACTCCCGAAATCGCGGACTCGCGAACACTCCCGAAATCGCGGACACTCCCGAAATCGCGGACTCGGGAACACCAGCGAAATCGCGGACTCGCGGACACCCGCGAAATCGCGGACTCGCGAACACTCCCGAAATCGCGGACTCGCGAACACTCCCGAAATCGCGGACTCGCGAACACCAGCGAAATCGCAGACTCGCGAACACTCCGGAAATCGCGGACTCGCGAACACCCGCGAAATCGCGGACTCGCGAACACCCGCGAAATCGCGGACTCGCGAATACTCCCGACATCGCGGACTCGCGAACACTCCCGAAATCGCGGACTCGCGAACACCCGCGAAATCGCGGACTCGCGAACACCCGCGAAATCGCGGACTCGCGAACACCCGCGAAATCGCGGACTGGCGAACACCCGGGAAATCGCGAAATCGCGGACTCGCGAAATCGCGGACTCGCGAACACTCCCGAAATCGCGAACACCCGCGAAATCGCGGACTCGCGAACACCCGCGAAATCGCGGACTCGCGAACACCCGCGAAATCGCGGACTCGCGAACACCCGCGAAATCGCGGACTCGCGAACACCAGCGAAATCGCGGACTCGCGAACACCCGCGAAATCGGGGACTCGCGAACACTCGCGAAATCGCGGACTGGCGAACACCCGGGAAATCGCGAAATCGCGGACTCGCGAACACCCGCGCAATTGGGGAATCGCGAACACTCCCGAAATCACGGACTCGCGAACACTCCCGAAATCGCGGACTCGCGAACACCCGCGAAATCGCGGACTCGCGAAATCGCGAACACTCGCGAATTCGCGGACTCGCGAACACTCGCGAATTCGCGGACTCGCGAAAACTCGCGAAATCGCGGACTCGCGAACACTCGCGGACTCGCGAACACCCGCGAAATCGCGGACTCGCGAACACCCGCGAAATCGCGGACTCGCGAACACCCGCGAAATCTCCCGAAATCGCGGACTCGCGAACACTCCCGAAATCGCGGACTCGCGAACACCCGCGAAATCGCTGACTCGCGAACAGTCGCGAAATCGCGGACTCGCGAACACTCGCGAACACCCGCGAAATCGCGGACTCGCGAAATCGCGGACTCGCGAACTCTCGCGAAATCGCGGACTCGCGAACACTCGCGAAATCGCGGACTCTCGAACAATCCCGAAATTGCGGACTCGCGAACACCCGCGAAATCGCGGACTCGCGAAATCGCGAACACTCGCGAATTCGCGGACTCGCGAACACTCCCAAAATCGCGGCCTCGCGAACACTCGCAAAATCGCGAAATCGCGGACTCGCGGACACTCGCGAAATCGCGGACTCACGAACACCCGCGAAATCGCGGACTCGCGAAATCACGGACTCGCGAAATCACGGACTCGCAACACTCCCGAAATCGCGGACTCGCGAACACCCGCGAAATCGCGGACTCGCGAACACCCGCGAAATCGCGGACTCGCGAAATCGCGGACTCGCGAACACTCCCGAAATCGCGGACTCGCGAACACCAGCGAAATCGCGGACTCGCGAACACTCCCGAAATCGCGGACTCGCGAACACCCGCGAAATCGCGGACTCGGGAACACTCGCGAAATCGCGGACTCGCGAACACTCCCGAAATCGCGGACTCGCGAACAGTCGCGAACACCCGCGAAATCGCGGACTCGCGAAATCGCGGACTCGCGAACTCTCGCGAAATCGCGGACTCGCGAACACTCGCGAAATCGCGGACTCTCGAACAATCCCGAAATTGCGGACTCGCGAACACCCGCGAAATCGCGGACTCGCGAAATCGCGAACACTCGCGAATTCGCGGACTCGCGAACACTCCCAAAATCGCGGCCTCGCGAACACTCGCAAAATCGCGAAATCGCGGACTCGCGGACACTCGCGAAATCGCGGACTCGCGAACACCCGCGAAATCGCGGACTCGCGAAATCACGGACTCGCGAAATCATGGACTCGCAACACTCCCGAAATCGCGGACTCGCGAACACCCGCGAAATCGCGGACTCGCGAACACCCGCGAAATCGCGGACTCGCGAAATCGCGGACTCGCGAACACTCCCGAAATCGCGGACTCGCGAACACTCCCGAAATCGCGGACTCGCGAACACCCGCGAAATCGCGGACTCGCGAACACCCGCGAAATCGCGGACTCGCGAAATCGCGGACTCGCGAACACTCGCGAAATCGCGGACACTCGATCAATCCCGAAATCGCGGACTCTCGAACAATCCCGAAATTGCGGACTCGCGAACACCCGCGAAATAGCGGACTAGCGAAATCGCGAACACTCGCGAATTCGCGGACTCGCGAACACTCGCGAAATCGCGGACTCGCGAACACTCGCGAAATCGCGGACTCGCGAACACTCCCGAAATCGCGAACTCGCGAACACCCGCGAAATCGCAGACTCGCGAACACCCGCGAAATCGCGGACTCGCGAAATCGCGGACTCGCGAACACTCGCGAAATCGCGGACTCTCGAACAATCCCGAAATTGCGGACTCGCGAACACCCCCGAAATAGCGGACTCGCGAAATCGCGAACACTCGCGAATTCGCGGACTCGCGAACACTCGCGAAATCGCGGACTCGCGAACACTCGCGAAATCGCGGACTCGCGAACACTCGCGAAATCGCGGACTCGCGAACACTCCCGAAATCGCGGACTCGCGAACACTCGCGAAATCGCGGACTCGCGAAATCGCGGACTCGCGAACACTCGCGAAATCGCGGACTCGCGAACACCCGCGAAATCGCGGACTCGCGAACACTCCCGAAATCGCGGACTCGCGAACACTCCCGAAATCGCGGACTCGCGAACACCAGCGAAATCGCGGACTCGCGAACACTCCCGAAATCGCGGACTCGCGAACACCCGCGAAATCGCGGACTCGGGAACACTCGCGAAATCGCGGACTCGCGAACACTCCCGAAATCGCGGACTCGCGAACACTCCCGAAATCGCGGACTCGCGGATACGCGAAATCGCGGACTCGCGAACACCCGCGAAATCGCGGACTCGCGAACACCCGCGAAATCGCGCACTCGCGAACACCCGCGAAATCGCGGACTCGCGAACACTCCCGAAATCGCGGACTCGCGAACACTCCCGAAATCGCGGACTCGCGAACACCAGCAAAATCGCGGACTCGCGAACACTCCCGAAATCGCGGACTCGCGAACACCCGCGAAATCGCGGACTCGGGAACACTCGCGAAATCGCGGACTCGCGAACACTCCCGAAATCGCGGACTCGCGAACACTCCCGAAATCGCGGACTCGCGGATACGCGAAATCGCGGACTCGCGAACACCCGCGAAATCGCGGACTCGCGAACACCCGCGAAATCGCGGACTCGCGAACACCCGCGAAATCGCGGACTCGCGGACACTCGCGAAATCGCGGACTCGCGAACACCCGCGAAATCGCGGACTCGCGGACACTCGCGAAATCGCGGACTCGCGAACCCCCGCGAAATCGCGGACTCGCGAACACTCCCGAAATCGCGAACACCCCGAAATAGCGGACTCGCGGACTCGCGAACACCCGCGAAATCGCGGAATCGCGAACACTCCCGAAATCGCGGACTCGCGAACACTCCCGAAATCGCGGACTCGCGAACACCCGCGAAATCGCGGACTCGCGAAATCGCGAAATCGCGGACTCGCAAAATCGCGGACTCGCGGACACTCGCGAAATCGCGGACTCGCGAACACCCGCGAAATCGCGTACTCGCGAACACTCGCGAAATCGCGGACTCGCGAAATCGCGGACTCGCTAACACTCCCGAAATAGCGGACTCGCGAACACCCGCGAAATCGAAGACTCGCGAACACCCTGGTGAAAACCCGCGAAATCGCGGACTCGCGAACACCCGCGAAATCGCGGACTCGCGAAATCACGGACTCGCGAAATCGCGGACTCGCGAACACTCCCGAAATCGCGGACTCGCGAACAGCCGCGAAATCGCGGACTCGCGAACACCAGCGAAATCGCGGACTCGCGAACACTCCCGAAATCGCGGACTCGCGAACACTCCCGAAATCGCGGACTCGCGAACACTCCCGAAATCGCGGACTCGCGAACCCCCGCGAAATCGCGGACTCGCGAACACTCCCGAAATCGCGAACACCCGCGAAATCGCGGACTCGCGAACACCCGCGAAATCGCGGACTCGCGAACACCCGCGAAATCGCGGACTCGCGAACACCCGCGAAATCGCGGACTCGCGAACACCCGCGAAATCGGGGACTCGCGAACACTCGCGAAATCGCGGACTGGCGAACACCCGGGAAATCGCGAAATCGCGGACTCGCGAACACCCGCGAAATCGCGGAATCGCGAACACTCCCGAAATCGCGGACTCGCGAACACTCCCGAAATCGCGGACTCGCGAACACCCGCGAAATCGCGGACTCGCGAAATCGCGAAATCGCGGACTCGCAAAATCGCGGACTCGCGGACACTCGCGAAATCGCGGACTCGCGAACACCCGCGAAATCGCGTACTCGCGAACACTCGCGAAATCGCGGACTCGCGAAATCGCGGACTCGCTAACACTCCCGAAATAGCGGACTCGCGAACACCCGCGAAATCGAAGACTCGCGAACACCCTGGTGAAAACCCGCGAAATCGCGGACTCGCGAACACCCGCGAAATCGCGGACTCGCGAAATCACGGACTCGCGAAATCGCGGACTCGCGAACACTCCCGAAATCGCGGACTCGCGAACAGCCGCGAAATCGCGGACTCGCGAACACCAGCGAAATCGCGGACTCGCGAACACTCCCGAAATCGCGGACTCGCGAACACTCCCGAAATCGCGGACTCGCGAACACTCCCGAAATCGCGGACACTCCCGAAATCGCGGACTCGGGAACACGAGCGAAATCGCGGACTCGCGGACACCCGCGGACTCGCGAACACTCCCGAAATCGCGGACTCGCGAACACTCCCGAAATCGCGGAATCGCGGACTCGCGAACACTCCCGAAATCGCGAACACCGGCGAAATCGCGGACTCGCGAACACCCGCGAAATCGCGGACTCGCGAATACTCCCGACATCGCGGACTCGCGAACAGTCCCGAAATCGCGGACTCGCGAACACTCTCGAAATCGCGGACTCGCGATCACCCGCGAAATCGCGGACTCGCGAACACCCGCGAAATCGCGGACTCGCGAACACCCGCGAAATCGCGGACTCGCGGACACTCGCGAAATCGCGGACTCGCGAACCCCCGCGAAATCGCGGACTCGCGAACACTCCCGAAATCGCGAACACCGGCGAAATCGCGGACTCGCGAACACCCGCGAAATCGCGGACTCGCGAACACCCGCGAAATGGCGGACTCGCGAACACCCGCGAAATCGCGGACTCGCGAACACCCGCGAAATCGCGGACTCGCGAACACCCGCGAAATCGGGGACTCGCGAACACTCGCGAAATCGCGGACTGGCGAACACCCGCGAAATCGCGTACTCGCGAACACTCGCGAAATCGCGTACTCGCGAACACTCGCGAAATCGCGGACTCGCGAAATCGCGGACTCGCTAACACTCCCGAAATAGCGGACTCGCGAACACCCGCGAAATCGAAGACTCGCGAACACCCTGGCGAACACCCGCGAAATCGCGGACTCGCGAATACTCCCGACATCGCGGACTCGCGAACACTCCCGAAATCGCGGACTCGCGAACACTCTCGAAATCGCGGACTCGCGATCACCCGCGAAATCGCGGACTCGCGAACACCCGCGAAATCGCGGACTCGCGGACACTCGCGAAATCGCGGACTCGCGAACCCCCGCGAAATCGCGGACTCGCGAACACTCCCGAAATCGCGGACTCGCGAACACCCGCGAAATCGCGGACTCGCGAACACCCGCGAAATCGCGGACTCGCGGACACTCGCGAAATCGCGGACTCGCGAACCCCCGCGAAATCGCGGACTCGCGAACACTCCCGAAATCGCGAACTCGCGAACACCCGCGAAATCGCAGACTCGCGAACACCCGCGAAATCGCGGACTCGCGAAATCGCGGACTCGCGAACACTCGCGAAATCGCGGACTCTCGAACAATCCCGAAATTGCGGACTCGCGAACACCCCCGAAATAGCGGACTCGCGAAATCGCGAACACTCGCGAATTCGCGGACTCGCGAACACTCGCGAAATCGCGGACTCGCGAACACTCGCGAAATCGCGGACTCGCGAACACTCGCGAAATCGCGGACTCGCGAACACTCCCGAAATCGCGGACTCGCGAACACTCGCGAAATCGCGGACTCGCGAAATCGCGGACTCGCGAACACTCGCGAAATCGCGGACTCGCGAACACCCGCGAAATCGCGGACTCGCGAACACTCCCGAAATCGCGGACTCGCGAACACTCCCGAAATCGCGGACTCGCGAACACCAGCGAAATCGCGGACTCGCGAACACTCCCGAAATCGCGGACTCGCGAACACCCGCGAAATCGCGGACTCGGGAACACTCGCGAAATCGCGGACTCGCGAACACTCCCGAAATCGCGGACTCGCGAACACTCCCGAAATCGCGGACTCGCGGATACGCGAAATCGCGGACTCGCGAACACCCGCGAAATCGCGGACTCGCGAACACCCGCGAAATCGCGCACTCGCGAACACCCGCGAAATCGCGGACTCGCGAACACTCCCGAAATCGCGGACTCGCGAACACTCCCGAAATCGCGGACTCGCGAACACCAGCAAAATCGCGGACTCGCGAACACTCCCGAAATCGCGGACTCGCGAACACCCGCGAAATCGCGGACTCGGGAACACTCGCGAAATCGCGGACTCGCGAACACTCCCGAAATCGCGGACTCGCGAACACTCCCGAAATCGCGGACTCGCGGATACGCGAAATCGCGGACTCGCGAACACCCGCGAAATCGCGGACTCGCGAACACCCGCGAAATCGCGGACTCGCGAACACCCGCGAAATCGCGGACTCGCGGACACTCGCGAAATCGCGGACTCGCGAACACCCGCGAAATCGCGGACTCGCGGACACTCGCGAAATCGCGGACTCGCGAACCCCCGCGAAATCGCGGACTCGCGAACACTCCCGAAATCGCGAACACCCCGAAATAGCGGACTCGCGGACTCGCGAACACCCGCGAAATCGCGGAATCGCGAACACTCCCGAAATCGCGGACTCGCGAACACTCCCGAAATCGCGGACTCGCGAACACCCGCGAAATCGCGGACTCGCGAAATCGCGAAATCGCGGACTCGCAAAATCGCGGACTCGCGGACACTCGCGAAATCGCGGACTCGCGAACACCCGCGAAATCGCGTACTCGCGAACACTCGCGAAATCGCGGACTCGCGAAATCGCGGACTCGCTAACACTCCCGAAATAGCGGACTCGCGAACACCCGCGAAATCGAAGACTCGCGAACACCCTGGTGAAAACCCGCGAAATCGCGGACTCGCGAACACCCGCGAAATCGCGGA
Source organism: Conger conger (assembly GCF_963514075.1). NCBI lineage: Eukaryota > Metazoa > Chordata > Actinopteri > Anguilliformes > Congridae > Conger > Conger conger. The sequence continues at coordinate 566,041 of NC_083767.1, forward strand.
CTCGCGAAATCACGGACTCGCGAAATCGCGGACTCGCGAACACTCCCGAAATCGCGGACTCGCGAACAGCCGCGAAATCGCGGACTCGCGAACACCAGCGAAATCGCGGACTCGCGAACACTCCCGAAATCGCGGACTCGCGAACACTCCCGAAATCGCGGACTCGCGAACACTCCCGAAATCGCGGACTCGCGAACCCCCGCGAAATCGCGGACTCGCGAACACTCCCGAAATCGCGAACACCCGCGAAATCGCGGACTCGCGAACACCCGCGAAATCGCGGACTCGCGAACACCCGCGAAATCGCGGACTCGCGAACACCCGCGAAATCGCGGACTCGCGAACACCCGCGAAATCGGGGACTCGCGAACACTCGCGAAATCGCGGACTGGCGAACACCCGGGAAATCGCGAAATCGCGGACTCGCGAACACCCGCGAAATCGCGGAATCGCGAACACTCCCGAAATCGCGGACTCGCGAACACTCCCGAAATCGCGGACTCGCGAACACCCGCGAAATCGCGGACTCGCGAAATCGCGAAATCGCGGACTCGCAAAATCGCGGACTCGCGGACACTCGCGAAATCGCGGACTCGCGAACACCCGCGAAATCGCGTACTCGCGAACACTCGCGAAATCGCGGACTCGCGAAATCGCGGACTCGCTAACACTCCCGAAATAGCGGACTCGCGAACACCCGCGAAATCGAAGACTCGCGAACACCCTGGTGAAAACCCGCGAAATCGCGGACTCGCGAACACCCGCGAAATCGCGGACTCGCGAAATCACGGACTCGCGAAATCGCGGACTCGCGAACACTCCCGAAATCGCGGACTCGCGAACAGCCGCGAAATCGCGGACTCGCGAACACCAGCGAAATCGCGGACTCGCGAACACTCCCGAAATCGCGGACTCGCGAACACTCCCGAAATCGCGGACTCGCGAACACTCCCGAAATCGCGGACACTCCCGAAATCGCGGACTCGGGAACACGAGCGAAATCGCGGACTCGCGGACACCCGCGGACTCGCGAACACTCCCGAAATCGCGGACTCGCGAACACTCCCGAAATCGCGGAATCGCGGACTCGCGAACACTCCCGAAATCGCGAACACCGGCGAAATCGCGGACTCGCGAACACCCGCGAAATCGCGGACTCGCGAATACTCCCGACATCGCGGACTCGCGAACAGTCCCGAAATCGCGGACTCGCGAACACTCTCGAAATCGCGGACTCGCGATCACCCGCGAAATCGCGGACTCGCGAACACCCGCGAAATCGCGGACTCGCGAACACCCGCGAAATCGCGGACTCGCGGACACTCGCGAAATCGCGGACTCGCGAACCCCCGCGAAATCGCGGACTCGCGAACACTCCCGAAATCGCGAACACCGGCGAAATCGCGGACTCGCGAACACCCGCGAAATCGCGGACTCGCGAACACCCGCGAAATGGCGGACTCGCGAACACCCGCGAAATCGCGGACTCGCGAACACCCGCGAAATCGCGGACTCGCGAACACCCGCGAAATCGGGGACTCGCGAACACTCGCGAAATCGCGGACTGGCGAACACCCGCGAAATCGCGTACTCGCGAACACTCGCGAAATCGCGTACTCGCGAACACTCGCGAAATCGCGGACTCGCGAAATCGCGGACTCGCTAACACTCCCGAAATAGCGGACTCGCGAACACCCGCGAAATCGAAGACTCGCGAACACCCTGGCGAACACCCGCGAAATCGCGGACTCGCGAATACTCCCGACATCGCGGACTCGCGAACACTCCCGAAATCGCGGACTCGCGAACACTCTCGAAATCGCGGACTCGCGATCACCCGCGAAATCGCGGACTCGCGAACACCCGCGAAATCGCGGACTCGCGGACACTCGCGAAATCGCGGACTCGCGAACCCCCGCGAAATCGCGGACTCGCGAACACTCCCGAAATCGCGGACTCGCGAACACCCGCGAAATCGCGGACTCGCGAACACCCGCGAAATCGCGGACTCGCGGACACTCGCGAAATCGCGGACTCGCGAACCCCCGCGAAATCGCGGACTCGCGAACACTCCCGAAATCGCGAACACCGGCGAAATCGCGGACTCGCGAACATCCGCGAAATCGCGGACTCGCGAACACTCTCGAAATCGCGGACTCGCGATCACCCGCGAAATCGCGGACTCGCGAACACCCGCGAAATCGAAGACTCGCGAACACCCTGGTGAAAACCCGCGAAATCGCGGACTCGCGAACACCCGCGAAATCGCGGACTCGCGAAATCACGGACTCGCGAAATCGCGGACTCGCGAACACTCCCGAAATCGCGGACTCGCGAACAGCCGCGAAATCGCGGACTCGCGAACACCAGCGAAATCGCGGACTCGCGAACACTCCCGAAATCGCGGACTCGCGAACACTCCCGAAATCGCGGACTCGCGAACACTCCCGAAATCGCGGACACTCCCGAAATCGCGGACTCGGGAACACCAGCGAAATCGCGGACTCGCGGACACCCGCGAAATCGCGGACTCGCGAACACTCCCGAAATCGCGGACTCGCGAACACTCCCGAAATCGCGGACTCGCGAACACCAGCGAAATCGCAGACTCGCGAACACTCCGGAAATCGCGGACTCGCGAACACCCGCGAAATCGCGGACTCGCGAACACCCGCGAAATCGCGGACTCGCGAATACTCCCGACATCGCGGACTCGCGAACACTCCCGAAATCGCGGACTCGCGAACACCCGCGAAATCGCGGACTCGCGAACACCCGCGAAATCGCGGACTCGCGAACACCCGCGAAATCGCGGACTGGCGAACACCCGGGAAATCGCGAAATCGCGGACTCGCGAAATCGCGGACTCGCGAACACTCCCGAAATCGCGAACACCCGCGAAATCGCGGACTCGCGAACACCCGCGAAATCGCGGACTCGCGAACACCCGCGAAATCGCGGACTCGCGAACACCCGCGAAATCGCGGACTCGCGAACACCAGCGAAATCGCGGACTCGCGAACACCCGCGAAATCGGGGACTCGCGAACACTCGCGAAATCGCGGACTGGCGAACACCCGGGAAATCGCGAAATCGCGGACTCGCGAACACCCGCGCAATTGGGGAATCGCGAACACTCCCGAAATCACGGACTCGCGAACACTCCCGAAATCGCGGACTCGCGAACACCCGCGAAATCGCGGACTCGCGAAATCGCGAACACTCGCGAATTCGCGGACTCGCGAACACTCGCGAATTCGCGGACTCGCGAAAACTCGCGAAATCGCGGACTCGCGAACACTCGCGGACTCGCGAACACCCGCGAAATCGCGGACTCGCGAACACCCGCGAAATCGCGGACTCGCGAACACCCGCGAAATCTCCCGAAATCGCGGACTCGCGAACACTCCCGAAATCGCGGACTCGCGAACACCCGCGAAATCGCTGACTCGCGAACAGTCGCGAAATCGCGGACTCGCGAACACTCGCGAACACCCGCGAAATCGCGGACTCGCGAAATCGCGGACTCGCGAACTCTCGCGAAATCGCGGACTCGCGAACACTCGCGAAATCGCGGACTCTCGAACAATCCCGAAATTGCGGACTCGCGAACACCCGCGAAATCGCGGACTCGCGAAATCGCGAACACTCGCGAATTCGCGGACTCGCGAACACTCCCAAAATCGCGGCCTCGCGAACACTCGCAAAATCGCGAAATCGCGGACTCGCGGACACTCGCGAAATCGCGGACTCGCGAACACCCGCGAAATCGCGGACTCGCGAAATCACGGACTCGCGAAATCATGGACTCGCAACACTCCCGAAATCGCGGACTCGCGAACACCCGCGAAATCGCGGACTCGCGAAATCGCGGACTCGCGAACACTCCCGAAATCGCGGACTCGCGAACACTCCCGAAATCGCGGACTCGCGAACACCCGCGAAATCGCGGACTCGCGAACACCCGCGAAATCGCGGACTCGCGAAATCGCGGACTCGCGAACACTCGCGAAATCGCGGACACTCGAACAATCCCGAAATCGCGGACTCTCGAACAATCCCGAAATTGCGGACTCGCGAACACCCGCGAAATAGCGGACTCGCGAAATCGCGAACACTCGCGAATTCGCGGACTCGCGAACACTCGCGAAATCGCGGACTCGCGAACACTCGCGAAATCGCGGACTCGCGAACACTCCCGAAATCGCGAACTCGCGAACACCCGCGAAATCGCAGACTCGCGAACACCCGCGAAATCGCGGACTCGCGAAATCGCGGACTCGCGAACACTCGCGAAATCGCGGACTCTCGAACAATCCCGAAATTGCGGACTCGCGAACACCCCCGAAATAGCGGACTCGCGAAATCGCGAACAATCGCGAATTCGCGGACTCGCGAACACTCGCGAAATCGCGGACTCGCGAACACTCGCGAAATCGCGGACTCGCGAACACTCGCGAAATCGCGGACTCGCGAACACTCCCGAAATCGCGAACTCGCGAACACTCGCGAAATCGCGGACTCGCGAACACTCCCGAAATAGCGGACTCGCGAACACCCGCGAAATCGCAGACTCGCGAACACTCCCGAAATCGCGGACTCGCGAACACTCCCGAAATAGCGGACTCGCGAACACCCGCGAAATCGCAGACTCGCGAACACTCCCGAAATCGCGGACTCGCGAACACCCGCGAAATCGCGGACTCGCGAAATCGCGGACTCGCGAATACTCCCGACATCGCGGACTCGCGAACACTCCCGAAATCGCGGACTCGCGAACACTCCCGAAATCGCGAAATCGCGGACTCGCGAACACTCACGAAATCGCGGACTCGCGAACACTCGCGAAATCGCGGACTCGCGAAATCGCGGACTCGCGAACACTCGCGAAATCGCGGACTCGCGAACACCCGCGAAATCGCGGACTCGCGAACACTCCCGAAATTGCGGACTCGCGAACACCCGCGAAATCGCGGACTCGCGAACACCCGCGAAATCGCGGACTCGCGAAATCACGGACTCGCGAAATCGCGGAACCGGGAACACCCGCGAAATCGCGGACTCGCGAACACCAGCGAAATCGCGGAATCGCGAACACTCCCGAAATCACGGACTCGCGAAATCGCGGACTCGCGAACACTCCCGAAATCGCGGACTCGCGAACACCTGCGAAATCGCGAACACTCCCGAAATCGCGGACTCGCGAACACCCGCGAAATCGCGGACTCGCGAACACTCCCGAAATCGCGGACTCGCGAACACCCGCGAAATCGCGGACTCGCGAACACTCCCGAAATCGCGGACTCGCGAACACTCGCGAAATCGCGGACTCGCGAACACTCCCGAAATAGCGGACTCGCGAACACCCGCGAAATCGCAGACTCGCGAACACTCCCGAAATCGCGGACTCGCGAACACCAGCGAAATCGCGGACTCGCGAACACTCCCGAAATCGCGGACTCGCGAACACCCGCGAAATCGCGGACTCGCGAAATCGCGGACTCGCGAATACTCCCGACATCGCGGACTCGCGAACACTCCCGAAATCGCGGACTCGCGAACACTCCCGAAATCGCGAAATCGCGGACTCGCGAACACTCACGAAATCGCGGACTCGCGAACACTCGCGAAATCGCGGACTCGCGAAATCGCGGACTCGCGAACACTCGCGAAATCGCGGACTCGCGAACACCCGCGAAATCGCGGACTCGCGAACACTCCCGAAATTGCGGACTCGCGAACACCCGCGAAATCGCGGACTCGCGAACACCCGCGAAATCGCGGACTCGCGAAATCACGGACTCGCGAAATCGCGGAACCGGGAACACCCGCGAAATCGCGGACTCGCGAACACCAGCGAAATCGCGGAATCGCGAACACTCCCGAAATCACGGACTCGCGAAATCGCGGACTCGCGAACACTCCCGAAATCGCGGACTCGCGAACACCTGCGAAATCGCGAACACTCCCGAAATCGCGGACTCGCGAACACCCGCGAAATCGCGGACTCGCGAACACTCCCGAAATCGCGGACTCGCGAACACCCGCGAAATCGCGGACTCGCGAACACTCCCGAAATCGCGGACTCGCGAACACTCGCGAAATCGCGGACTCGCGAACACTCCCGAAATAGCGGACTCGCGAACACCCGCGAAATCGCAGACTCGCGAACACTCCCGAAATCGCGGACTCGCGAACACCAGCGAAATCGCGGACTCGCGAACACTCCCGAAATCGCGGACTCGCGAACACCCGCGAAATCGCGGACTCGCGAAATCGCGGACTCGCGAATACTCCCGACATCGCGGACTCGCGAACACTCGCGAAATCGCGGACTCGGGAACACTCGCGAAATCGCGGACTCGCGAAATCGCGAACACTCGCGAATTCGCGGACTCGCGAACACTCGCGAATTCGCGGACTCGCGAAAACTCGCGAAATCGCGGACTCGCGAACACTCGCGGACTCGCGAACACCCGCGAAATCGCGGACTCGCGAACACCCGCGAAATCGCGGACTCGCGAACACCCGCGAAATCTCCCGAAATCGCGGACTCGCGAACACTCCCGAAATCGCGGACTCGCGAACACCCGCGAAATCGCTGACTCGCGAACAGTCGCGAAATCGCGGACTCGCGAACACTCGCGAACACCCGCGAAATCGCGGACTCGCGAAATCGCGGACTCGCGAACTCTCGCGAAATCGCGGACTCGCGAACACTCGCGAAATCGCGGACTCTCGAACAATCCCGAAATTGCGGACTCGCGAACACCCGCGAAATCGCGGACTCGCGAAATCGCGAACACTCGCGAATTCGCGGACTCGCGAACACTCCCAAAATCGCGGCCTCGCGAACACTCGCAAAATCGCGAAATCGCGGACTCGCGGACACTCGCGAAATCGCGGACTCGCGAACACCCGCGAAATCGCGGACTCGCGAAATCACGGACTCGCGAAATCATGGACTCGCAACACTCCCGAAATCGCGGACTCGCGAACACCCGCGAAATCGCGGACTCGCGAACACCCGCGAAATCGCGGACTCGCGAAATCGCGGACTCGCGAACACTCCCGAAATCGCGGACTCGCGAACACTCCCGAAATCGCGGACTCGCGAACACCCGCGAAATCGCGGACTCGCGAACACCCGCGAAATCGCGGACTCGCGAAATCGCGGACTCGCGAACACTCGCGAAATCGCGGACACTCGATCAATCCCGAAATCGCGGACTCTCGAACAATCCCGAAATTGCGGACTCGCGAACACCCGCGAAATAGCGGACTCGCGAAATCGCGAACACTCGCGAATTCGCGGACTCGCGAACACTCGCGAAATCGCGGACTCGCGAACACTCGCGAAATCGCGGACTCGCGAACACTCCCGAAATCGCGAACTCGCGAACACCCGCGAAATCGCAGACTCGCGAACACCCGCGAAATCGCGGACTCGCGAAATCGCGGACTCGCGAACACTCGCGAAATCGCGGACTCTCGAACAATCCCGAAATTGCGGACTCGCGAACACCCCCGAAATAGCGGACTCGCGAAATCGCGAACACTCGCGAATTCGCGGACTCGCGAACACTCGCGAAATCGCGGACTCGCGAACACTCGCGAAATCGCGGACTCGCGAACACTCGCGAAATCGCGGACTCGCGAACACTCCCGAAATCGCGGACTCGCGAACACTCGCGAAATCGCGGACTCGCGAAATCGCGGACTCGCGAACACTCGCGAAATCGCGGACTCGCGAACACCCGCGAAATCGCGGACTCGCGAACACTCCCGAAATCGCGGACTCGCGAACACTCCCGAAATCGCGGACTCGCGAACACTCCCGAAATCGCGGACTCGCGAACACTCCCGAAATCGCGGACTCGCGAACACCCGCGAAATCGCGGACTCGCGAACACCCGCGAAATCGCGGACTCGCGAAATCGCGGACTCGCGAACACTCGCGAAATCGCGGACACTCGATCAATCCCGAAATCGCGGACTCTCGAACAATCCCGAAATTGCGGACTCGCGAACACCCGCGAAATAGCGGACTCGCGAAATCGCGAACACTCGCGAATTCGCGGACTCGCGAACACTCGCGAAATCGCGGACTCGCGAACACTCGCGAAATCGCGGACTCGCGAACACTCCCGAAATCGCGAACTCGCGAACACCCGCGAAATCGCAGACTCGCGAACACCCGCGAAATCGCGGACTCGCGAAATCGCGGACTCGCGAACACTCGCGAAATCGCGGACTCTCGAACAATCCCGAAATTGCGGACTCGCGAACACCCCCGAAATAGCGGACTCGCGAAATCGCGAACACTCGCGAATTCGCGGACTCGCGAACACTCGCGAAATCGCGGACTCGCGAACACTCGCGAAATCGCGGACTCGCGAACACTCGCGAAATCGCGGACTCGCGAACACTCCCGAAATCGCGGACTCGCGAACACTCGCGAAATCGCGGACTCGCGAAATCGCGGACTCGCGAACACTCGCGAAATCGCGGACTCGCGAACACCCGCGAAATCGCGGACTCGCGAACACTCCCGAAATCGCGGACTCGCGAACACTCCCGAAATCGCGGACTCGCGAACACCAGCGAAATCGCGGACTCGCGAACACTCCCGAAATCGCGGACTCGCGAACACCCGCGAAATCGCGGACTCGGGAACACTCGCGAAATCGCGGACTCGCGAACACTCCCGAAATCGCGGACTCGCGAACACTCCCGAAATCGCGGACTCGCGGATACGCGAAATCGCGGACTCGCGAACACCCGCGAAATCGCGGACTCGCGAACACCCGCGAAATCGCGCACTCGCGAACACCCGCGAAATCGCGGACTCGCGAACACTCCCGAAATCGCGGACTCGCGAACACTCCCGAAATCGCGGACTCGCGAACACCAGCGAAATCGCGGACTCGCGAACACTCCCGAAATCGCGGACTCGCGAACACCCGCGAAATCGCGGACTCGGGAACACTCGCGAAATCGCGGACTCGCGAACACTCCCGAAATCGCGGACTCGCGAACACTCCCGAAATCGCGGACTCGCGGATACGCGAAATCGCGGACTCGCGAACACCCGCGAAATCGCGGACTCGCGAACACCCGCGAAATCGCGCACTCGCGAACACCCGCGAAATCGCGGACTCGCGGACACTCCCGAAATCGCGGACTCGCGAACACCCGCGAAATCGCGGACTCGCGGACACTCGCGAAATCGCGGACTCGCGAACCCCCGCGAAATCGCGGACTCGCGAACACTCCCGAAATCGCGAACACCCGCGAAATCGCGGACTCGCGAACACCCGCGAAATCGCGGACTCGCGAACACCCGCGAAATCGCGGACTCGCGAACACCCGCGAAATCGCGGACTCGCGAACACCCGCGAAATCGCGGACTCGCGAACACCCGCGAAATCGGGGACTCGCGAACACTCGCGAAATCGCGGACTCGCGGACTCGCGAACACCCGCGAAATCGCGGAATCGCGAACACTCCCGAAATCGCGGACTCGCGAACACTCCCGAAATCGCGGACTCGCGAACACCCGCGAAATCGCGGACTCGCGAAATCGCGAAATCGCGGACTCGCAAAATCGCGGACTCGCGGACACTCGCGAAATCGCGGACTCGCGAACACCCGCGAAATCGCGTACTCGCGAACACTCGCGAAATCGCGGACTCGCGAAATCGCGGACTCGCTAACACTCCCGAAATAGCGGACTCGCGAACACCCGCGAAATCGAAGACTCGCGAACACCCTGGTGAAAACCCGCGAAATCGCGGACTCGCGAACACCCGCGAAATCGCGGACTCGCGAAATCACGGACTCGCGAAATCGCGGACTCGCGAACACTCCCGAAATCGCGGACTCGCGAACAGCCGCGAAATCGCGGACTCGCGAACACCAGCGAAATCGCGGACTCGCGAACACTCCCGAAATCGCGGACTCGCGAACACTCCCGAAATCGCGGACTCGCGAACACTCCCGAAATCGCGGACTCGCGAACCCCCGCGAAATCGCGGACTCGCGAACACTCCCGAAATCGCGAACACCCGCGAAATCGCGGACTCGCGAACACCCGCGAAATCGCGGACTCGCGAACACCCGCGAAATCGCGGACTCGCGAACACCCGCGAAATCGCGGACTCGCGAACACCCGCGAAATCGCGGACTCGCGAACACCCGCGAAATCGGGGACTCGCGAACACTCGCGAAATCGCGGACTGGCGAACACCCGGGAAATCGCGAAATCGCGGACTCGCGAACACCCGCGAAATCGCGGAATCGCGAACACTCCCGAAATCGCGGACTCGCGAACACTCCCGAAATCGCGGACTCGCGAACACCCGCGAAATCGCGGACTCGCGAAATCGCGAAATCGCGGACTCGCAAAATCGCGGACTCGCGGACACTCGCGAAATCGCGGACTCGCGAACACCCGCGAAATCGCGTACTCGCGAACACTCGCGAAATCGCGGACTCGCGAAATCGCGGACTCGCTAACACTCCCGAAATAGCGGACTCGCGAACACCCGCGAAATCGAAGACTCGCGAACACCCTGGTGAAAACCCGCGAAATCGCGGACTCGCGAACACCCGCGAAATCGCGGACTCGCGAAATCACGGACTCGCGAAATCGCGGACTCGCGAACACTCCCGAAATCGCGGACTCGCGAACAGCCGCGAAATCGCGGACTCGCGAACACCAGCGAAATCGCGGACTCGCGAACACTCCCGAAATCGCGGACTCGCGAACACTCCCGAAATCGCGGACTCGCGAACACTCCCGAAATCGCGGACACTCCCGAAATCGCGGACTCGGGAACACCAGCGAAATCGCGGACTCGCGGACACCCGCGAAATCGCGGACTCGCGAACACTCCCGAAATCGCGGACTCGCGAACACTCCCGAAATCGCGGACTCGCGAACACCAGCGAAATCGCGGACTCGCGAACACTCCCGAAATCGCGGACTCGCGAACACCCGCGAAATCGCGGACTCGCGAACACCCGCGAAATCGCGGACTCGCGAATACTCCCGACATCGCGGACTCGCGAACACTCCCGAAATCGCGGACTCGCGAACACCCGCGAAATCGCGGACTCGCGAACACCCGCGAAATCGCGGACTCGCGAACACCCGCGAAATCGCGGACTCGCGGACACTCGCGAAATCGCGGACTCGCGAACCCCCGCGAAATCGCGGACTCGCGAACACCCGCGAAATCGCGGACTCGCGAACACCCGTGAAATCGCGGACTCGCGAACACCCGCGAAATCGGGGACTCGCGAACACTCGCGAAATCGCGGACTGGCGAACACCCGCGAAATCGCGTACTCGCGAACACTCGCGAAATCGCGTACTCGCGAACACTCGCGAAATCGCGGACTCGCGAAATCGCGGACTCGCTAACACTCCCGAAATAGCGGACTCGCGAACACCCGCGAAATCGAAGACTCGCGAACACCCTGGTGAAAACCCGCGAAATCGCGGACTCGCGAACACCCGCGAAATCGCGGACTCGCGAAATCACGGACTCGCGAAATCGCGGACTCGCGAACACTCCCGAAATCGCGGACTCGCGAACAGCCGCGAAATCGCGGACTCGCGAACACCAGCGAAATCGCGGACTCGCGAACACTCCCGAAATCGCGGACTCGCGAACACTCCCGAAATCGCGGACTCGCGAACACTCCCGAAATCGCGGACACTCCCGAAATCGCGGACTCGGGAACACCAGCGAAATCGCGGACTCGCGGACACCCGCGAAATCGCACACTCGCGAACACTCCCGAAATCGCGGACTCGCGAACACTCCCGAAATCGCGGACTCGCGAACACCAGCGAAATCGCAGACTCGCGAACACTCCCGAAATCGCGGACTCGCGAACACCCGCGAAATCGCGGACTCGCGAATACTCCCGACATCGCGGACTCGCGAACACTCGCGAACACTCGCGAAATCGCGGACTCGCGAAATCGCGGACTCGCGAACACCCGCGAAATCGCGGACTCGCGAACACCCGCGAAATCGCGGACTCGCGGACACTCGCGAAATCGCGGACTCGCGAACCCCCGCGAAATCGCGGACTCGCGAACACTCCCGAAATCGCGAACACCCGCGAAATCGCGGACTCGCGAACACTCCCGAAATCGCGAACACCCGCGAAATCGCGGACTCGCGAACACTCCCGAAATCGCGGACTCGCGAACAGCCGCGAAATCGCGGACTCGCGAACACCAGCGAAATCGCGGACTCCCGAACACTCCCGAAATCGCGGACTCGCGAACACTCCCGAAATCGCGGACTCGCGAACACTCCCGAAATCGCGGACACTCCCGAAATCGCGGACTCGGGAACACCAGCGAAATCGCGGACTCGCGGACACCCGCGAAATCGCGGACTCGCGAACACTCCCGAAATCGCGGACTCGCGAACACTCCCGAAATCGCGGACTCGCGAACACCCGCGAAATCGCGGACTCGCGAACACCCGCGAAATCGCGGACTCGCGAACACCCGCGAAATCGCGGACTCGCGGACACTCGCGAAATCGCGGACTCGCGAATACTCCCGACATCGCGGACTCGCGAACACTCCCGAAATCGCGGACTCGCGAACACCCGCGAAATCGCGGACTCGCGAACACCCGCGAAATCGCGGACTCGCGAACACCCGCGAAATCGCGGACTCGCGGACACTCGCGAAATCGCGGACTCGCGAACCCCCGCGAAATCGCGGACTCGCGAACACCCGCGAAATCGCGGACTCGCGAACACCCGCGAAATCGCGGACTCGCGAACACCCGCGAAATCGGGGACTCGCGAACACTCGCGAAATCGCGGACTGGCGAACACCCGCGAAATCGCGTACTCGCGAACACTCGCGAAATCGCGTACTCGCGAACACTCGCGAAATCGCGGACTCGCGAAATCGCGGACTCGCTAACACTCCCGAAATAGCGGACTCGCGAACACCCGCGAAATCGAAGACTCGCGAACACCCTGGTGAAAACCCGCGAAATCGCGGACTCGCGAACACCCGCGAAATCGCGGACTCGCGAAATCACGGACTCGCGAAATCGCGGACTCGCGAACACTCCCGAAATCGCGGACTCGCGAACAGCCGCGAAATCGCGGACTCGCGAACACCAGCGAAATCGCGGACTCGCGAACACTCCCGAAATCGCGGACTCGCGAACACTCCCGAAATCGCGGACTCGCGAACACTCCCGAAATCGCGGACACTCCCGAAATCGCGGACTCGGGAACACCAGCGAAATCGCGGACTCGCGGACACCCGCGAAATCGCGGACTCGCGAACACTCCCGAAATCGCGGACTCGCGAACACTCCCGAAATCGCGGACTCGCGAACACCAGCGAAATCGCAGACTCGCGAACACTCCCGAAATCGCGGACTCGCGAACACCCGCGAAATCGCGGACTCGCGAATACTCCCGACATCGCGGACTCGCGAACACTCCCGAAATCGCGGACTCGCGAACACCCGCGAAATCGCGGACTCGCGAACACCCGCGAAATCGCGGACTCGCGAATACTCCCGACATCGCGGACTCGCGAACACTCCCGAAATCGCGGACTCGCGAACACCCGCGAAATCGCGGACTCGCGAACACCCGCGAAATCGCGGACTCGCGAACACCCGCGAAATCGCGGACTCGCGGACACTCGCGAAATCGCGGACTCGCGAACCCCCGCGAAATCGCGGACTCGCGAACACTCCCGAAATCGCGAACACCCGCGAAATCGCGGACTCGCGAACACCCGCGAAATCGCGGACTCGCGAACACCCGCGAAATCGCGGACTCGCGAACACCCGCGAAATCGCGGACTCGCGAACACCAGCGAAATCGCGGACTCGCGAACACCCGCGAAATCGGGGACTCGCGAACACTCGCGAAATCGCGGACTTGCGAACACCCGGGAAATCGCGAAATCGCGGACTCGCGAACACCCGCGAAATCGCGGAATCGCGAACACTCCCGAAATCGCGGACTCGCGAACACTCCCGAAATCGCGGACTCGCGAACACCCGCGAAATCGCGGACTCGCGAAATCGCGAACACTCGCGAATTCGCGGACTCGCGAACACTCGCGAATTCGCGGACTCGCGAAAACTCGCGAAATCGCGGACTCGCGAACACTCGCGGACTCGCGAACACCCGCGAAATCGCGGACTCGCGAACACCCGCGAAATCGCGGACTCGCGAACACCCGCGAAATCTCCCGAAATCGCGGACTCGCGAACACTCCCGAAATCTCGGACTCGCGAACACCCGCGAAATCGCTGACTCGCGAACAGTCGCGAAATCGCGGACTCGCGAACACTCGCGAACACCCGCGAAATCGCGGACTCGCGAAATCGCGGACTCGCGAACTCTCGCGAAATCGCGGACTCGCGAACACTCGCGAAATCGCGGACTCTCGAACAATCCCGAAATTGCGGACTCGCGAACACCCGCGAAATCGCGGACTCGCGAAATCGCGAACACTCGCGAATTCGCGGACTCGCGAACACTCCCAAAATCGCGGCCTCGCGAACACTCGCAAAATCGCGAAATCGCGGACTCGCGGACACTCGCGAAATCGCGGACTCGCGAACACCCGCGAAATCGCGGACTCGCGAAATCACGGACTCGCGAAATCATGGACTCGCAACACTCCCGAAATCGCGGACTCGCGAACACCCGCGAAATCGCGGACTCGCGAACACCCGAAAAATCGCGGACTCGCGAAATCGCGGACTCGCGAACACTCCCGAAATCGCGGACTCGCGAACACTCCCGAAATCGCGGACTCGCGAACACCCGCGAAATCGCGGACTCGCGAACACCCGCGAAATCGCGGACTCGCGAAATCGCGGACTCGCGAACACTCGCGAAATCGCGGACACTCGATCAATCCCGAAATCGCGGACTCTCGAACAATCCCGAAATTGCGGACTCGCGAACACCCGCGAAATAGCGGACTCGCGAAATCGCGAACACTCGCGAATTCGCGGACTCGCGAACACTCGCGAAATCGCGGACTCGCGAACACTCGCGAAATCGCGGACTCGCGAACACTCCCGAAATCGCGAACTCGCGAACACCCGCGAAATCGCAGACTCGCGAACACCCGCGAAATCGCGGACTCGCGAAATCGCGGACTCGCGAACACTCGCGAAATCGCGGACTCTCGAACAATCCCGAAATTGCGGACTCGCGAACACCCCCGAAATAGCGGACTCGCGAAATCGCGAACACTCGCGAATTCGCGGACTCGCGAACACTCGCGAAATCGCGGACTCGCGAACACTCGCGAAATCGCGGACTCGCGAACACTCGCGAAATCGCGGACTCGCGAACACTCCCGAAATCGCGGACTCGCGAACACTCGCGAAATCGCGGACTCGCGAAATCGCGGACACGCGAACACTCGCGAAATCGCGGACTCGCGAACACCCGCGAAATCGCGGACTCGCGAACACTCCCGAAATCGCGGACTCGCGAACACTCCCGAAATCGCGGACTCGCGAACACCAGCGAAATCGCGGACTCGCGAACACTCCCGAAATCGCGGACTCGCGAACACCCGCGAAATCGCGGACTCGGGAACACTCGCGAAATCGCGGACTCGCGAACACTCCCGAAATCGCGGACTCGCGAACACTCCCGAAATCGCGGACTCGCGGATACGCGAAATCGCGGACTCGCGAACACCCGCGAAATCGCGGACTCGCGAAAACCCGCGAAATCGCGCACTCGCGAACACCCGCGAAATCGCGGACTCGCGAACACTCCCGAAATCGCGGACTCGCGAACACTCCCGAAATCGCGGACTCGCGAACACCAGCGAAATCGCGGACTCGCGAACACTCCCGAAATCGCGGACTCGCGAACACCCGCGAAATCGCGGACTCGGGAACACTCGCGAAATCGCGGACTCGCGAACACTCCCGAAATCGCGGACTCGCGAACACTCCCGAAATCGCGGACTCGCGGATACGCGAAATCGCGGACTCGCGAACACCCGCGAAATCGCGGACTCGCGAACACCCGCGAAATCGCGCACTCGCGAACACCCGCGAAATCGCGGACTCGCGGACACTCCCGAAATCGCGGACTCGCGAACACCCGCGAAATCGCGGACTCGCGGACACTCGCGAAATCGCGGACTCGCGAACCCCCGCGAAATCGCGGACTCGCGAACACTCCCGAAATCGCGAACACCCCGAAATAGCGGACTCGCGGACTCGCGAACACCCGCGAAATCGCGGAATCGCGAACACTCCCGAAATCGCGGACTCGCGAACACTCCCGAAATCGCGGACTCGCGAACACCCGCGAAATCGCGGACTCGCGAAATCGCGAAATCGCGGACTCGCAAAATCGCGGACTCGCGGACACTCGCGAAATCGCGGACTCGCGAACACCCGCGAAATCGCGTACTCGCGAACACTCGCGAAATCGCGGACTCGCGAAATCGCGGACTCGCTAACACTCCCGAAATAGCGGACTCGCGAACACCCGCGAAATCGAAGACTCGCGAACACCCTGGTGAAAACCCGCGAAATCGCGGACTCGCGAACACCCGCGAAATCGCGGACTCGCGAAATCACGGACTCGCGAAATCGCGGACTCGCGAACACTCCCGAAATCGCGGACTCGCGAACAGCCGCGAAATCGCGGACTCGCGAACACCAGCGAAATCGCGGACTCGCGAACACTCCCGAAATCGCGGACTCGCGAACACTCCCGAAATCGCGGACTCGCGAACACTCCCGAAATCGCGGACTCGCGAACCCCCGCGAAATCGCGGACTCGCGAACACTCCCGAAATCGCGAACACCCGCGAAATCGCGGACTCGCGAACACCCGCGAAATCGCGGACTCGCGAACACCCGCGAAATCGCGGACTCGCGAACACCCGCGAAATCGCGGACTCGCGAACACCCGCGAAATCGGGGACTCGCGAACACTCGCGAAATCGCGGACTGGCGAACACCCGGGAAATCGCGAAATCGCGGACTCGCGAACACCCGCGAAATCGCGGAATCGCGAACACTCCCGAAATCGCGGACTCGCGAACACTCCCGAAATCGCGGACTCGCGAACACCCGCGAAATCGCGGACTCGCGAAATCGCGAAATCGCGGACTCGCAAAATCGCGGACTCGCGGACACTCGCGAAATCGCGGACTCGCGAACACCCGCGAAATCGCGTACTCGCGAACACTCGCGAAATCGCGGACTCGCGAAATCGCGGACTCGCTAACACTCCCGAAATAGCGGACTCGCGAACACCCGCGAAATCGAAGACTCGCGAACACCCTGGTGAAAACCCGCGAAATCGCGGACTCGCGAACACCCGCGAAATCGCGGACTCGCGAAATCACGGACTCGCGAAATCGCGGACTCGCGAACACTCCCGAAATCGCGGACTCGCGAACAGCCGCGAAATCGCGGACTCGCGAACACCAGCGAAATCGCGGACTCGCGAACACTCCCGAAATCGCGGACTCGCGAACACTCCCGAAATCGCGGACTCGCGAACACTCCCGAAATCGCGGACACTCCCGAAATCGCGGACTCGGGAACACCAGCGAAATCGCGGACTCGCGGACACCCGCGAAATCGCGGACTCGCGAACACTCCCGAAATCGCGGACTCGCGAACACTCCCGAAATCGCGGAATCGCGGACTCGCGAACACTCCCGAAATCGCGAACACCGGCGAAATCGCGGACTCGCGAACACCCGCGAAATCGCGGACTCGCGAATACTCCCGACATCGCGGACTCGCGAACACTCCCGAAATCGCGGACTCGCGAACACTCTCGAAATCGCGGACTCGCGATCACCCGCGAAATCGCGGACTCGCGAACACCCGCGAAATCGCGGACTCGCGAACACCCGCGAAATCGCGGACTCGCGGACACTCGCGAAATCGCGGACTCGCGAACCCCCGCGAAATCGCGGACTCGCGAACACTCCCGAAATCGCGAACACCGGCGAAATCGCGGACTCGCGAACACCCGCGAAATCGCGGACTCGCGAACACCCGCGAAATGGCGGACTCGCGAACACCCGCGAAATCGCGGACTCGCGAACACCCGCGAAATCGCGGACTCGCGAACACCCGCGAAATCGGGGACTCGCGAACACTCGCGAAATCGCGGACTGGCGAACACCCGCGAAATCGCGTACTCGCGAACACTCGCGAAATCGCGTACTCGCGAACACTCGCGAAATCGCGGACTCGCGAAATCGCGGACTCGCTAACACTCCCGAAATAGCGGACTCGCGAACACCCGCGAAATCGAAGACTCGCGAACACCCTGGCGAACACCCGCGAAATCGCGGACTCGCGAATACTCCCGACATCGCGGACTCGCGAACACTCCCGAAATCGCGGACTCGCGAACACTCTCGAAATCGCGGACTCGCGATCACCCGCGAAATCGCGGACTCGCGAACACCCGCGAAATCGCGGACTCGCGAACACCCGCGAAATCGCGGACTCGCGGACACTCGCGAAATCGCGGACTCGCGAACCCCCGCGAAATCGCGGACTCGCGAACACTCCCGAAATCGCGAACACCGGCGAAATCGCGGACTCGCGAACACCCGCGAAATCGCGGACTCGCGAACACCCGCGAAATGGCGGACTCGCGAACACCCGCGAAATCGCGGACTCGCGAACACCCGCGAAATCGCGGACTCGCGAACACCCGCGAAATCGGGGACTCGCGAACACTCGCGAAATCGCGGACTGGCGAACACCCGCGAAATCGCGTACTCGCGAACACTCGCGAAATCGCGTACTCGCGAACACTCGCGAAATCGCGGACTCGCGAAATCGCGGACTCGCTAACACTCCCGAAATAGCGGACTCGCGAACACCCGCGAAATCGAAGACTCGCGAACACCCTGGTGAAAACCCGCGAAATCGCGGACTCGCGAACACCCGCGAAATCGCGGACTCGCGAAATCACGGACTCGCGAAATCGCGGACTCGCGAACACTCCCGAAATCGCGGACTCGCGAACAGCCGCGAAATCGCGGACTCGCGAACACCAGCGAAATCGCGGACTCGCGAACACTCCCGAAATCGCGGACTCGCGAACACTCCCGAAATCGCGGACTCGCGAACACTCCCGAAATCGCGGACACTCCCGAAATCGCGGACTCGGGAACACCAGCGAAATCGCGGACTCGCGGACACCCGCGAAATCGCGGACTCGCGAACACCCGCGAAATCGCGGACTCGCGAATACTCCCGACATCGCGGACTCGCGAACACTCCCGAAATCGCGGACTCGCGAACACCCGCGAAATCGCGGACTCGCGAACACCCGCGAAATCGCGGACTCGCGAACACCCGCGAAATCGCGGACTGGCGAACACCCGGGAAATCGCGAAATCGCGGACTCGCGAAATCGCGGACTCGCGAACACTCCCGAAATCGCGAACACCCGCGAAATCGCGGACTCGCGAACACCCGCGAAATCGCGGACTCGCGAACACCCGCGAAATCGCGGACTCGCGAACACCCGCGAAATCGCGGACTCGCGAACACCAGCGAAATCGCGGACTCGCGAACACCCGCGAAATCGGGGACTCGCGAACACTCGCGAAATCGCGGACTGGCGAACACCCGGGAAATCGCGAAATCGCGGACTCGCGAACACCCGCGAAATCGCGGAATCGCGAACACTCCCGAAATCGCGGACTCGCGAACACTCCCGAAATCGCGGACTCGCGAACACCCGCGAAATCGCGGACTCGCGAAATCGCGAACACTCGCGAATTCGCGGACTCGCGAACACTCGCGAATTCGCGGACTCGCGAAAACTCGCGAAATCGCAAACTCGCGAACACTCGCGGACTCGCGAACACCCGCGAAATCGCGGACTCGCGAACACCCGCGAAATCGCGGACTCGCGAACACCCGCGAAATCTCCCGAAATCGCGGACTCGCGAACACTCCCGAAATCGCGGACTCGCGAACACCCGCGAAATCGCTGACTCGCGAACAGTCGCGAAATCGCGGACTCGCGAACACTCGCGAACACCCGCGAAATCGCGGACTCGCGAAATCGCGGACTCGCGAACTCTCGCGAAATCGCGGACTCGCGAACACTCGCGAAATCGCGGACTCTCGAACAATCCCGAAATTGCGGACTCGCGAACACCCGCGAAATCGCGGACTCGCGAAATCGCGAACACTCGCGAATTCGCGGACTCGCGAACACTCCCAAAATCGCGGCCTCGCGAACACTCGCAAAATCGCGAAATCGCGGACTCGCGGACACTCGCGAAATCGCGGACTCGCGAACACCCGCGAAATCGCGGACTCGCGAAATCACGGACTCGCGAAATCATGGACTCGCAACACTCCCGAAATCGCGGACTCGCGAACACCCGCGAAATCGCGGACTCGCGAACACCCGCGAAATCGCGGACTCGCGAAATCGCGGACTCGCGAACACTCCCGAAATCGCGGACTCGCGAACACTCCCGAAATCGCGGACTCGCGAACACCCGCGAAATCGCGGACTCGCGAACACCCGCGAAATCGCGGACTCGCGAAATCGCGGACTCGCGAACAATCGCGAAATCGCGGACACTCGAACAATCCCGAAATCGCGGACTCTCGAACAATCCCGAAATTGCGGACTCGCGAACACCCGCGAAATAGCGGACTCGCGAAATCGCGAACACTCGCGAATTCGCGGACTCGCGAACACTCGCGAAATCGCGGACTCGCGAACACTCGCGAAATCGCGGACTCGCGAACACTCCCGAAATCGCGAACTCGCGAACACCCGCGAAATCGCAGACTCGCGAACACCCGCGAAATCGCGGACTCGCGAAATCGCGGACTCGCGAACACTCGCGAAATCGCGGACTCTCGAACAATCCCGAAATTGCGGACTCGCGAACACCCCCGAAATAGCGGACTCGCGAAATCGCGAACAATCGCGAATTCGCGGACTCGCGAACACTCGCGAAATCGCGGACTCGCGAACACTCGCGAAATCGCGGACTCGCGAACACTCGCGAAATCGCGGACTCGCGAACACTCCCGAAATCGCGAACTCGCGAACACTCGCGAAATCGCGGACTCGCGAACACTCCCGAAATAGCGGACTCGCGAACACCCGCGAAATCGCAGACTCGCGAACACTCCCGAAATCGCGGACTCGCGAACACTCCCGAAATAGCGGACTCGCGAACACCCGCGAAATCGCAGACTCGCGAACACTCCCGAAATCGCGGACTCGCGAACACCCGCGAAATCGCGGACTCGCGAAATCGCGGACTCGCGAATACTCCCGACATCGCGGACTCGCGAACACTCCCGAAATCGCGGACTCGCGAACACTCCCGAAATCGCGAAATCGCGGACTCGCGAACACTCACGAAATCGCGGACTCGCGAACACTCGCGAAATCGCGGACTCGCGAAATCGCGGACTCGCGAACACTCGCGAAATCGCGGACTCGCGAACACCCGCGAAATCGCGGACTCGCGAACACTCCCGAAATTGCGGACTCGCGAACACCCGCGAAATCGCGGACTCGCGAACACCCGCGAAATCGCGGACTCGCGAAATCACGGACTCGCGAAATCGCGGAACCGGGAACACCCGCGAAATCGCGGACTCGCGAACACCAGCGAAATCGCGGAATCGCGAACACTCCCGAAATCACGGACTCGCGAAATCGCGGACTCGCGAACACTCCCGAAATCGCGGACTCGCGAACACCTGCGAAATCGCGAACACTCCCGAAATCGCGGACTCGCGAACACCCGCGAAATCGCGGACTCGCGAACACTCCCGAAATCGCGGACTCGCGAACACCCGCGAAATCGCGGACTCGCGAACACTCCCGAAATCGCGGACTCGCGAACACTCGCGAAATCGCGGACTCGCGAACACTCCCGAAATAGCGGACTCGCGAACACCCGCGAAATCGCAGACTCGCGAACACTCCCGAAATCGCGGACTCGCGAACACCAGCGAAATCGCGGACTCGCGAACACTCCCGAAATCGCGGACTCGCGAACACCCGCGAAATCGCGGACTCGCGAAATCGCGGACTCGCGAATACTCCCGACATCGCGGACTCGCGAACACTCGCGAAATCGCGGACTCGGGAACACTCGCGAAATCGCGGACTCGCGAACACTCCCGAAATCGCGGACTCGCGAACACTCCCGAAATCGCGGACTCGCGGATACGCGAAATCGCGGACTCGCGAACACCCGCGAAATCGCGGAATCGCGAACACCCGCGAAATCACGCACTCGCGAACACCCGCGAAATCGCGGACTCGCGAACACCCGCGAAATCGCGGACTCGCGAACACCCGCGAAATCGCGGACTCGCGGACACTCGCGAAATCGCGGACTCGCGAACCCCCGCGAAATCGCGGACTCGCGAACACCCGCGAAATCGCGGAATCGCGAACACTCCCGAAATCGCGGACTCGCGAACATTCCCGAAATCGCGGACTCGCGAACACCCGCGAAATCGCGGACTCGCGAAATCGCGAACACTCGCGAATTCGCGGACTCGCGAAAACTCGCGAATTCGCGGACTCGCGAAAACTCGCGAAATCGCGGACTCGCGAACACTCGCGAAATCGCGGACTCGCGAACACCCGCGAAATCGCGGACTCGCGAACACCCGCGAAATCTCCCGAAATCGCGGACTCGCGAACACTCCCGAAATCGCGGACTCGCGAACACCCGCGAAATCGCTGACTCGCGAACAGTCGCGAAATCGCGGACTCGCGAACACTCGCGAACACCCGCGAAATCGCGGACTCGCGAAATCGCGGACTCGCGAACTCTCGCGAAATCGCGGACTCGCGAACACTCGCGAAATCGCGGACTCTCGAACAATCCCGAAATTGCGGACTCGCGAACACCCGCGAAATCGCGGACTCGCGAAATCGCGAACACTCGCGAATTCGCGGACTCGCGAACACTCCCAAAATCGCGGCCTCGCGAACACTCGCAAAATCGCGAAATCGCGGACTCGCGGACACTCGCGAAATCGCGGACTCGCGAACACCCGCGAAATCGCGGACTCGCGAAATCACGGACTCGCGAAATCATGGACTCGCAACACTCCCGAAATCGCGGACTCGCGAACACCCGCGAAATCGCGGACTCGCGAACACCCGCGAAATCGCGGACTCGCGAAATCGCGGACTCGCGAACACTCCCGAAATCGCGGACTCGCGAACACTCCCGAAATCGCGGACTCGCGAACACCCGCGAAATCGCGGACTCGCGAACACCCGCGAAATCGCGGACTCGCGAAATCGCGGACTCGCGAACACTCGCGAAATCGCGGACACTCGAACAATCCCGAAATCGCGGACTCTCGAACAATCCCGAAATTGCGGACTCGCGAACACCCGCGAAATCGCGGACTCGCGAACACTCGCGAAATCGCGGACTCGCGAACACTCGCGAAATCGCGGACTCGCGAACACTCCCGAAATCGCGAACTCGCGAACACCCGCGAAATCGCAGACTCGCGAACACCCGCGAAATCGCGGACTCGCGAAATCGCGGACTCGCGAACACTCGCGAAATCGCGGACTCTCGAACAATCCCGAAATTGCGGACTCGCGAACACCCCCGAAATAGCGGACTCGCGAAATCGCGAACAATCGCGAATTCGCGGACTCGCGAACACTCGCGAAATCGCGGACTCGCGAACACTCGCGAAATCGCGGACTCGCGAACACTCGCGAAATCGCGGACTCGCGAACACTCCCGAAATCGCGAACTCGCGAACACTCGCGAAATCGCGGACTCGCGAACACTCCCGAAATCGCGGACTCGCGAACACCCGCGAAATCGCGGACTCGCGAACACCCGCGAAATCGCGGACTCGCGAACACCAGCGAAATCGCGGACTCGCGAACACCCGCGAAATCGGGGACTCGCGAACACTCGCGAAATCGCGGACTTGCGAACACCCGGGAAATCGCGAAATCGCGGACTCGCGAACACCCGCGAAATCGCGGAATCGCGAACACTCCCGAAATCGCGGACTCGCGAACACTCCCGAAATCGCGGACTCGCGAACACCCGCGAAATCGCGGACTCGCGAAATCGCGAACACTCGCGAATTCGCGGACTCGCGAACACTCGCGAATTCGCGGACTCGCGAAAACTCGCGAAATCGCGGACTCGCGAACACTCGCGGACTCGCGAACACCCGCGAAATCGCGGACTCGCGAACACCCGCGAAATCGCGGACTCGCGAACACCCGCGAAATCTCCCGAAATCGCGGACTCGCGAACACTCCCGAAATCGCGGACTCGCGAACACCCGCGAAATCGCTGACTCGCGAACAGTCGCGAAATCGCGGACTCGCGAACACTCGCGAACACCCGCGAAATCGCGGACTCGCGAAATCGCGGACTCGCGAACTCTCGCGAAATCGCGGACTCGCGAACACTCGCGAAATCGCGGACTCTCGAACAATCCCGAAATTGCGGACTCGCGAACACCCGCGAAATCGCGGACTCGCGAAATCGCGAACACTCGCGAATTCGCGGACTCGCGAACACTCCCAAAATCGCGGCCTCGCGAACACTCGCAAAATCGCGAAATCGCGGACTCGCGGACACTCGCGAAATCGCGGACTCGCGAACACCCGCGAAATCGCGGACTCGCGAAATCACGGACTCGCGAAATCATGGACTCGCAACACTCCCGAAATCGCGGACTCGCGAACACCCGCGAAATCGCGGACTCGCGAACACCCGCGAAATCGCGGACTCGCGAAATCGCGGACTCGCGAACACTCCCGAAATCGCGGACTCGCGAACACTCCCGAAATCGCGGACTCGCGAACACCCGCGAAATCGCGGACTCGCGAACACCCGCGAAATCGCGGACTCGCGAAATCGCGGACTCGCGAACACTCGCGAAATCGCGGACACTCGATCAATCCCGAAATCGCGGACTCGCGAACACTCGCGAAATCGCGGACTCTCGAACAATCCCGAAATTGCGGACTCGCGAACACCCCCGAAATAGCGGACTCGCGAAATCGCGAACACTCGCGAATTCGCGGACTCGCGAACACTCGCGAAATCGCGGACTCGCGAACACTCGCGAAATCGCGGACTCGCGAACACTCGCGAAATCGCGGACTCGCGAACACTCCCGAAATCGCGGACTCGCGAACACTCGCGAAATCGCGGACTCGCGAACACCCGCGAAATCGGGGACTCGCGAACACTCGCGAAATCGCGGACTTGCGAACACCCGGGAAATCGCGAAATCGCGGACTCGCGAACACCCGCGAAATCGCGGAATCGCGAACACTCCCGAAATCGCGGA
The DNA here is from genome assembly GCF_963514075.1 of Conger conger. Lineage (NCBI taxonomy): Eukaryota > Metazoa > Chordata > Actinopteri > Anguilliformes > Congridae > Conger > Conger conger. The sequence continues at coordinate 591,438 of NC_083767.1, forward strand.
CTCGCGAACACTCCCGAAATCGCGGACTCGCGAACACCCGCGAAATCGCGGACTCGCGAAATCGCGAACACTCGCGAATTCGCGGACTCGCGAACACTCGCGAATTCGCGGACTCGCGAAAACTCGCGAAATCGCGGACTCGCGAACACTCGCGGACTCGCGAACACCCGCGAAATCGCGGACTCGCGAACACCCGCGAAATCGCGGACTCGCGAACACCCGCGAAATCTCCCGAAATCGCGGACTCGCGAACACTCCCGAAATCGCGGACTCGCGAACACCCGCGAAATCGCTGACTCGCGAACAGTCGCGAAATCGCGGACTCGCGAACACTCGCGAACACCCGCGAAATCGCGGACTCGCGAAATCGCGGACTCGCGAACACTCGCGAAATCGCGGACACTCGATCAATCCCGAAATCGCGGACTCTCGAACAATCCCGAAATTGCGGACTCGCGAACACTCCCAAAATCGCGGCCTCGCGAACACTCGCAAAATCGCGAAATCGCGGACTCGCGGACACTCGCGAAATCGCGGACTCGCGAACACCCGCGAAATCGCGGACTCGCGAAATCACGGACTCGCGAAATCATGGACTCGCAACACTCCCGAAATCGCGGACTCGCGAACACCCGCGAAATCGCGGACTCGCGAACACCCGCGAAATCGCGGACTCGCGAAATCGCGGACTCGCGAACACTCCCGAAATCGCGGACTCGCGAACACTCCCGAAATCGCGGACTCGCGAACACCCGCGAAATCGCGGACTCGCGAACACCCGCGAAATCGCGGACTCGCGAAATCGCGGACTCGCGAACACTCGCGAAATCGCGGACACTCGATCAATCCCGAAATCGCGGACTCTCGAACAATCCCGAAATTGCGGACTCGCGAACACCCGCGAAATAGCGGACTCGCGAAATCGCGAACACTCGCGAATTCGCGGACTCGCGAACACTCGCGAAATCGCGGACTCGCGAACACTCGCGAAATCGCGGACTCGCGAACACTCCCGAAATCGCGAACTCGCGAACACCCGCGAAATCGCAGACTCGCGAACACCCGCGAAATCGCGGACTCGCGAAATCGCGGACTCGCGAAATCGCGGACTCGCGAACACTCGCGAAATCGCGGACTCTCGAACAATCCCGAAATTGCGGACTCGCGAACACCCCCGAAATAGCGGACTCGCGAAATCGCGAACACTCGCGAATTCGCGGACTCGCGAACACTCGCGAAATCGCGGACTCGCGAACACTCGCGAAATCGCGGACTCGCGAACACTCGCGAAATCGCGGACTCGCGAACACTCCCGAAATCGCGGACTCGCGAACACTCGCGAAATCGCGGACTCGCGAAATCGCGGACTCGCGAACACTCGCGAAATCGCGGACTCGCGAACACCCGCGAAATCGCGGACTCGCGAACACTCCCGAAATCGCGGACTCGCGAACACTCCCGAAATCGCGGACTCGCGAACACCAGCGAAATCGCGGACTCGCGAACACTCCCGAAATCGCGGACTCGCGAACACCCGCGAAATCGCGGACTCGGGAACACTCGCGAAATCGCGGACTCGCGAACACTCCCGAAATCGCGGACTCGCGAACACTCCCGAAATCGCGGACTCGCGGATACGCGAAATCGCGGACTCGCGAACACCCGCGAAATCGCGGACTCGCGAACACCCGCGAAATCGCGCACTCGCGAACACCCGCGAAATCGCGGACTCGCGAACACTCCCGAAATCGCGGACTCGCGAACACTCCCGAAATCGCGGACTCGCGAACACCAGCGAAATCGCGGACTCGCGAACACTCCCGAAATCGCGGACTCGCGAACACCCGCGAAATCGCGGACTCGGGAACACTCGCGAAATCGCGGACTCGCGAACACTCCCGAAATCGCGGACTCGCGAACACTCCCGAAATCGCGGACTCGCGGATACGCGAAATCGCGGACTCGCGAACACCCGCGAAATCGCGGACTCGCGAACACCCGCGAAATCGCGCACTCGCGAACACCCGCGAAATCGCGGACTCGCGGACACTCCCGAAATCGCGGACTCGCGAACACCCGCGAAATCGCGGACTCGCGGACACTCGCGAAATCGCGGACTCGCGAACCCCCGCGAAATCGCGGACTCGCGAACACTCCCGAAATCGCGAACACCCCGAAATAGCGGACTCGCGGACTCGCGAACACCCGCGAAATCGCGGAATCGCGAACACTCCCGAAATCGCGGACTCGCGAACACTCCCGAAATCGCGGACTCGCGAATACCCGCGAAATCGCGGACTCGCGAAATCGCGAAATCGCGGACTCGCAAAATCGCGGACTCGCGGACACTCGCGAAATCGCGGACTCGCGAACACCCGCGAAATCGCGTACTCGCGAACACTCGCGAAATCGCGGACTCGCGAAATCGCGGACTCGCTAACACTCCCGAAATAGCGGACTCGCGAACACCCGCGAAATCGAAGACTCGCGAACACCCTGGTGAAAACCCGCGAAATCGCGGACTCGCGAACACCCGCGAAATCGCGGACTCGCGAAATCACGGACTCGCGAAATCGCGGACTCGCGAACACTCCCGAAATCGCGGACTCGCGAACAGCCGCGAAATCGCGGACTCGCGAACACCAGCGAAATCGCGGAATCGCGAACACTCCCGAAATCGCGGACTCGCGAACACTCCCGAAATCGCGGACTCGCGAACACTCCCGAAATCGCGGACTCGCGAACCCCCGCGAAATCGCGGACTCGCGAACACTCCCGAAATCGCGAACACCCGCGAAATCGCGGACTCGCGAACACCCGCGAAATCGCGGACTCGCGAACACCCGCGAAATCGCGGACTCGCGAACACCCGCAAAATCGCGGACTCGCGAACACCCGCGAAATCGGGGACTCGCGAACACTCGCGAAATCGCGGACTGGCGAACACCCGGGAAATCGCGAAATCGCGGACTCGCGAACACCCGCGAAATCGCGGAATCGCGAACACTCCCGAAATCGCGGACTCGCGAACACTCCCGAAATCGCGGACTCGCGAACACCCGCGAAATCGCGGACTCGCGAAATCGCGAAATCGCGGACTCGCAAAATCGCGGACTCGCGGACACTCGCGAAATCGCGGACTCGCGAACACCCGCGAAATCGCGTACTCGCGAACACTCGCGAAATCGCGGACTCGCGAAATCGCGGACTCGCTAACACTCCCGAAATAGCGGACTCGCGAACACCCGCGAAATCGAAGACTCGCGAACACCCTGGTGAAAACCCGCGAAATCGCGGACTCGCGAACACCCGCGAAATCGCGGACTCGCGAAATCACGGACTCGCGAAATCGCGGACTCGCGAACACTCCCGAAATCGCGGACTCGCGAACAGCCGCGAAATCGCAGACTCGCGAACACCAGCGAAATCGCGGACTCGCGAACACTCCCGAAATCGCGGACTCGCGAACACTCCCGAAATCGCGGACTCGCGAACACTCCCGAAATCGCGGACACTCCCGAAATCGCGGACTCGGGAACACCAGCGAAATCGCGGACTCGCGGACACCCGCGAAATCGCGGACTCGCGAACACTCCCGAAATCGCGGACTCGCGAACACTCCCGAAATCGCGGAATCGCGGACTCGCGAACACTCCCGAAATCGCGAACACCGGCGAAATCGCGGACTCGCGAACACCCGCGAAATCGCGGACTCGCGAATACTCCCGACATCGCGGACTCGCGAACAGTCCCGAAATCGCGGACTCGCGAACACTCTCGAAATCGCGGACTCGCGATCACCCGCGAAATCGCGGACTCGCGAACACCCGCGAAATCGCGGACTCGCGAACACCCGCGAAATCGCGGACTCGCGGACACTCGCGAAATCGCGGACTCGCGAACCCCCGCGAAATCGCGGACTCGCGAACACTCCCGAAATCGCGAACACCGGCGAAATCGCGGACTCGCGAACACCCGCGAAATCGCGGACTCGCGAACACCCGCGAAATGGCGGACTCGCGAACACCCGCGAAATCGCGGACTCGCGAACACCCGCGAAATCGCGGACTCGCGAACACCCGCGAAATCGGGGACTCGCGAACACTCGCGAAATCGCGGACTGGCGAACACCCGCGAAATCGCGTACTCGCGAACACTCGCGAAATCGCGTACTCGCGAACACTCGCGAAATCGCGGACTCGCGAAATCGCGGACTCGCTAACACTCCCGAAATAGCGGACTCGCGAACACCCGCGAAATCGAAGACTCGCGAACACCCTGGCGAACACCCGCGAAATCGCGGACTCGCGAATACTCCCGACATCGCGGACTCGCGAACACTCCCGAAATCGCGGACTCGCGAACACTCTCGAAATCGCGGACTCGCGAACACCAGCGAAATCGCGGACTCGCGAACACTCTCGAAATCGCGGACTCGCGAACACCAGCGAAATCGCGGACTCGCGAACACCCGCGAAATCGGGGACTCGCGAACACTCGCGAAATCGCGGACTTGCGAACACCCGGGAAATCGCGAAATCGCGGACTCGCGAACACTCCCGAAATCGCGGACTCGCGAACACCCGCGAAATCGCGGACTCGCGAACACCCGCGAAATCGCGGACTCGCGAAATCGCGGACTCGCGAACAATCGCGAAATCGCGGACACTCGAACAATCCCGAAATCGCGGACTCTCGAACAATCCCGAAATTGCGGACTCGCGAACACCCGCGAAATAGCGGACTCGCGAAATCGCGAACACTCGCGAATTCGCGGACTCGCGAACACTCGCGAAATCGCGGACTCGCGAACACTCGCGAAATCGCGGACTCGCGAACACCCGCGAAATCGCGGACTCGCGAACACTCCCGAAATTGCGGACTCGCGAACACCCGCGAAATCGCGGACTCGCGAACACCCGCGAAATCGCGGACTCGCGAAATCACGGACTCGCGAAATCGCGGAACCGGGAACACCCGCGAAATCGCGGACTCGCGAACACCAGCGAAATCGCGGAATCGCGAACACTCCCGAAATCACGGACTCGCGAAATCGCGGACTCGCGAACACTCCCGAAATCGCGGACTCGCGAACACCTGCGAAATCGCGAACACTCCCGAAATCGCGGACTCGCGAACACCCGCGAAATCGCGGACTCGCGAACACTCCCGAAATCGCGGACTCGCGAACACCCGCGAAATCGCGGACTCGCGAACACTCCCGAAATCGCGGACTCGCGAACACTCGCGAAATCGCGGACTCGCGAACACTCCCGAAATAGCGGACTCGCGAACACCCGCGAAATCGCAGACTCGCGAACACTCCCGAAATCGCGGACTCGCGAACACCAGCGAAATCGCGGACTCGCGAACACTCCCGAAATCGCGGACTCGCGAACACCCGCGAAATTTCGGACTCGCGAAATCGCGGACTCGCGAATACTCCCGACATCGCGGACTCGCGAACACTCGCGAAATCGCGGACTCGGGAACACTCGCGAAATCGCGGACTCGCGAACACTCCCGAAATCGCGGACTCGCGAACACTCCCGAAATCGCGGACTCGCGGATACGCGAAATCGCGGACTCGCGAACACCCGCGAAATCGCGGACTCGCGAACACCCGCGAAATCACGCACTCGCGAACACCCGCGAAATCGCGGACTCGCGAACACCCGCGAAATCGCGGACTCGCGAACACCCGCGAAATCGCGGACTCGCGGACACTCGCGAAATCGCGGACTCGCGAACCCCCGCGAAATCGCGGACTCGCGAACACCCGCGAAATCGCGGAATCGCGAACACTCCCGAAATCGCGGACTCGCGAACATTCCCGAAATCGCGGACTCGCGAACACCCGCGAAATCGCGGACTCGCGAAATCGCGAACACTCGCGAATTCGCGGACTCGCGAAAACTCGCGAATTCGCGGACTCGCGAAAACTCGCGAAATCGCGGACTCGCGAACACTCGCGAAATCGCGGACTCGCGAACACCCGCGAAATCGCGGACTCGCGAACACCCGCGAAATCGCGGACTCGCGAACACCCGCGAAATCTCCCGAAATCGCGGACTCGCGAACACTCCCGAAATCGCGGACTCGCGAACACCCGCGAAATCGCTGACTCGCGAACAGTCGCGAAATCGCGGACTCGCGAACACTCGCGAACACCCGCGAAATCGCGGACTCGCGAAATCGCGGACTCGCGAACTCTCGCGAAATCGCGGACTCGCGAACACTCGCGAAATCGCGGACTCGCGAAATCGCGAACACTCGCGAATTCGCGGACTCGCGAACACTCCCAAAATCGCGGCCTCGCGAACACTCGCAAAATCGCGAAATCGCGGACTCGCGGACACTCGCGAAATCGCGGACTCGCGAACACCCGCGAAATCGCGGACTCGCGAAATCACGGACTCGCGAAATCATGGACTCGCAACACTCCCGAAATCGCGGACTCGCGAACACCCGCGAAATCGCGGACTCGCGAACACCCGCGAAATCGCGGACTCGCGAAATCGCGGACTCGCGAACACTCCCGAAATCGCGGACTCGCGAACACTCCCGAAATCGCGGACTCGCGAACACCCGCGAAATCGCGGACTCGCGAACACCCGCGAAATCGCGGACTCGCGAAATCGCGGACTCGCGAACACTCGCGAAATCGCGGACACTCGAACAATCCCGAAATCGCGGACTCTCGAACAATCCCGAAATTGCGGACTCGCGAACACCCGCGAAATAGCGGACTCGCGAAATCGCGAACACTCGCGAATTCGCGGACTCGCGAACACTCGCGAAATCGCGGACTCGCGAACACTCGCGAAATCGCGGACTCGCGAACACTCCCGAAATCGCGAACTCGCGAACACCCGCGAAATCGCAGACTCGCGAACACCCGCGAAATCGCGGACTCGCGAAATCGCGGACTCGCGAACACTCGCGAAATCGCGGACTCTCGAACAATCCCGAAATTGCGGACTCGCGAACACCCCCGAAATAGCGGACTCGCGAAATCGCGAACAATCGCGAATTCGCGGACTCGCGAACACTCGCGAAATCGCGGACTCGCGAACACTCGCGAAATCGCGGACTCGCGAACACTCGCGAAATCGCGGACTCGCGAACACTCCCGAAATCGCGAACTCGCGAACACTCGCGAAATCGCGGACTCGCGAACACTCCCGAAATCGCGGACTCGCGAACACCCGCGAAATCGCGGACTCGCGAACACCCGCGAAATCGCGGACTCGCGAACACCAGCGAAATCGCGGACTCGCGAACACCCGCGAAATCGGGGACTCGCGAACACTCGCGAAATCGCGGACTTGCGAACACCCGGGAAATCGCGAAATCGCGGACTCGCGAACACCCGCGAAATCGCGGAATCGCGAACACTCCCGAAATCGCGGACTCGCGAACACTCCCGAAATCGCGGACTCGCGAACACCCGCGAAATCGCGGACTCGCGAAATCGCGAACACTCGCGAATTCGCGGACTCGCGAACACTCGCGAATTCGCGGACTCGCGAAAACTCGCGAAATCGCGGACTCGCGAACACTCGCGGACTCGCGAACACCCGCGAAATCGCGGACTCGCGAACACCCGCGAAATCGCGGACTCGCGAACACCCGCGAAATCTCCCGAAATCGCGGACTCGCGAACACTCCCGAAATCGCGGACTCGCGAACACCCGCGAAATCGCTGACTCGCGAACAGTCGCGAAATCGCGGACTCGCGAACACTCGCGAACACCCGCGAAATCGCGGACTCGCGAAATCGCGGACTCGCGAACTCTCGCGAAATCGCGGACTCGCGAACACTCGCGAAATCGCGGACTCTCGAACAATCCCGAAATTGCGGACTCGCGAACACCCGCGAAATCGCGGACTCGCGAAATCGCGAACACTCGCGAATTCGCGGACTCGCGAACACTCCCAAAATCGCGGCCTCGCGAACACTCGCAAAATCGCGAAATCGCGGACTCGCGGACACTCGCGAAATCGCGGACTCGCGAACACCCGCGAAATCGCGGACTCGCGAAATCACGGACTCGCGAAATCATGGACTCGCAACACTCCCGAAATCGCGGACTCGCGAACACCCGCGAAATCGCGGACTCGCGAACACCCGCGAAATCGCGGACTCGCGAAATCGCGGACTCGCGAACACTCCCGAAATCGCGGACTCGCGAACACCCGCGAAATCGCGGACTCGCGAACACCCGCGAAATCGCGGACTCGCGAATACTCCCGAAATCGCGGACTCGCGAACACTCCCGAAATCGCGGACTCGCGAACACCCGCGAAATCGCGGACTCGCGAACACCCGCGAAATCGCGGACTCGCGAACACCCGCGAAATCGCGGACTCGCGGACACTCGCGAAATCGCGGACTCGCGAACCCCCGCGAAATCGCGGACTCGCGAACACTCCCGAAATCGCGAACACCCGCGAAATCGAACAATCCCGAAATTGCGGACTCGCGAACACCCGCGAAATCGCGGACTCGCGAACACCCGCGAAATCGGGGACTCGCGAACACTCGCGAAATCGCGGACTG